>NC_090451.1:536627910-537000363 GCF_031143425.1 Pleurodeles waltl
AACGGATATCACGTCAGTTAGGCGTGTGAGTGACCTTCAGGCTCTTAGTGTGAGACCTCCTTTTACAAACTTTTATGCTGACAAGGTAGTGCTGAGAACCAGGGCGGCTTTCCTTCCTAAAGCGGTAATTCCCTTTCATATGGGTCAGTCTATAACACTCTCATCCCTTTACCCTCCTCCTCATCCATCAAAGGAGGAGGAAAGACTTCATCGCTTGTGTAGGAAGTTGGCTCTGTAACTATCTCAGAGTGAGAGATAGTGTGCACAGAGTCCAAGGGTTCCCCTTAGAGGTTGATAGTGGCAAAATTAGATAATACTTGTAAGGAAATGCCTCCTTGGCATGGTTGCCCCCTGACTTTTTGCCTTTGCTGATGCTATGTTTACAATTGAAAGTGTGCTGAGGCCTGCTAACCAGGCCCCAGCATCAGTGTTCTTTCCCTAACCTGTACTTTTGTATCCACAATTGGCAGACCCTGGCATCCAGATAAGTCCCTTGTAACTGGTACTTCTAGTACCAAGGGCCCTGATGCCAAGGAAGGTCTCTAAGGGCTGCAGCATGTCTTATGCCACCCTGGAGACCTCTCACTCAGCACAGACACACTGCTTGCCAGCTTGTGTGTGCTAGTGAGAACAAAACGAGTAAGTCGACATGGCACTCCCCTCAGGGTGCCATGCCAGCCTCTCACTGCCTATGCAAGTATAGGTCAGTCACCCCTCTAGCAGGCCTTACAGCCCTAAGGCAGGGTGCACTATACCATAGGTGAGGGTACCAGTGCATGAGCATGGTACCCCTACAGTGTCTAAACAAAACCTTAGACATTGTAAGTGCAGGGTAGCCATAAGAGTATATGGTCTGGGAGTTTGTCAAACACGAACTCCACAGCACCATAATGGCTACACTGAAAACTGGGAAGTTTGGTATCAAACTTCTCAGCACAATAAATGCACACTGATGCCAGTGTACATTTTATTGCAAAATACACCCCAGAGGGCACCTTAGAGGTGCCCCCTGAAACTTAACCGACTATCTGTGTAGGCTGACTAGTTCCAGCAGCCTGCCACACTAGAGACATGTTGCTGGCCCCATGGGGAGAGTGCCTTTGTCACTCTGAGGCCAGTAACAAAGCCTGCACTGGGTGGAGATGCTAACACCTCCCCCAGGCAGGAGCTGTAACACCTGGCGGTGAGCCTCAAAGGCTCACCCCTTTGTCACAGCACCGCAGGACACTCCAGCTAGTGGAGTTGCCCGCCCCCTCCGGCCCGGCCCCCACTTTTGGCGGCAAGGCCGGAGAAAATAATGAGAATAACAAGGAGGAGTCACTGGCCAGTCAGGACAGCCCCTAAGGTGTCCTGAGCTGAGGTGACTCTAACTTTTAGAAATCCTCCATCTTGCAGATGGAGGATTCCCCCAATAGGGTTAGGATTGTGACCCCCTCCCCTTGGGAGGAGGCACAAAGAGGGTGTACCCACCCTCAGGGCTAGTAGCCATTGGCTACTAACCCCCCAGACCTAAACACGCCCTTAAATTTAGTATTTAAGGGCTACCCTGAACCCTAGAAAATTAGATTCCTGCAAACTACAAGAAGAAGGACTGCCTAGCTGAAAACCCCTGCAGAGGAAGACCAGAAGACGACAACTGCCTTGGCTCCAGAAACTCACCGGCCTGTCTCCTGCCTTCCAAAGAACTCTGCTCCAGCGACGCCTTCCAAGGGACCAGCGACCTCTGAATCCTCTGAGGACTGCCCTGCTTCGAAAAAGACAAGAAACTCCCGAGGACAGCAGACCTGCTCCAAAAAGACTGCAACTTTGTTTCAAGAAGCAGCTTTAAAGAACCCTGCAACTCCCCGCAAGAAGCGTGAGACTTGCAACACTGCACCCGGCGACCCCGACTCGGCTGGTGGAGAACCAACACCTCAGGGAGGACCCCCGGACTACTCTACGACTGTGAGTACCAAAACCCGTCCCCCCTGAGCCCCCACAGCGCCGCCTGCAGAGGGAATCCCGAGGCTTCCCCTGACCGCGACTCTCTGAAACCTAAGTCTTGACGCCTGGAAAAGACCCTGCACCCGCAGCCCCCAGGACCTGACGGACCGGACTTTCACTGGAGAAGTGACCCCCAGGAGTCCCTCTCCCTTGTCCAAGTGGAGGTTTCCCCGAGGAAGCCCCCCCTTGCCTGCCTGCAGCGCTGAAGAGATCCGTTGATCTCTCATTGACTAACATTGCGAACCCGACGCTTGTTTCTACACTGCACCCGGCCGCCCCCGCGCTGCTGAGGGTGAAATTTCTGTGTGGGCTTGTGTCCCCCCCGGTGCCCTACAAAACCCCCCTGGTCTGCCCTCCGAAGACGCGGGTACTTACCTGCAAGCAGACCGGAACCGGGGCACCCCCTTCTCTCCATTCTAGCCTATGCGTTTTGGGCACCACTTTGAACTCTGCACCTGACCGGCCCTGAGCTGCTGGTGTGGTGACTTTGGGGTTGCTCTGAACCCCCAACGGTGGGCTACCTTGGACCAAGAACTGAACCCTGTAAGTGTCTTACTTACCTGGTAAAACTAACAAAAACTTACCTCCCCCAGGAACTGTGAAAATTGCACTGTGTCCACTTTTGAAATAGCTATTTGTCAATAACTTGAAAAGTATACATGCAATTGAAATGATTCAAAGTTCCTAATGTACTTACCTGCCATACCTTTCAAACAAGATATTACATGTTAAATTTGAACCTGTGGTTCTTAAAATAAACTAAGAAAATATATTTTTCTATAACAAAACCTATTGGCTGGATTTGTCTCTGAGTGTGTGTACCCCATTTATTGTCTATGTGTATGTACAACAAATGCTTAACACTACTCCTTGGATAAGCCTACTGCTCGACCACACTACCACAAAATAGAGCATTAGTATTATCTATTTTTACCACTATTTTACCTCTAAGGGGAACCCTTGGACTCTGTGCATGCTATTCCTTACTTTGAAATAGCACATACAGAGCCAACTTCCTACATTGGTGGATCAGCGGTGGGGTACAAGACTTTGCATTTGCTGGACTACTCAGCCAATACCTGATCACACGACAAATTCCAAAATTGTCATTAGAAATTGATTTTTGCAATTTGAAAAGTTTTCTAAATTCTTAAAAGACCTGCTAGGGCCTTGTGTTAGATCCTGTTTAGCATTTCTTTTAGAGTTTAAAAGTTTGTAAAAGTTTGAATTAGATTCTAGAACCAGTTGTAGATTCTTAAAAAGTATTCCAACTTTTAGAAGCAAAATGTCTAGCACAGATGTGACTGTGGTGGAACTCGACACCACACCTTACCTCCATCTTAAGATGAGGGAGCTAAGGTCACTCTGTAAAATAAAGAAAATAACAATGGGCCCCAAACCTACCAAAATACAGCTCCAGGAGCTTTTGGCAGAGTTTGAAAAGGCCAACCCCTCTGAGGGTGGCAACTCAGAGGAAGAGGATAGTGACTTGGAGGACAATTCCCCCCTACCAGTCCTATCTAGGGAGAACAGGGTCTCTCAAACCCTGACTCCAAAAATAATAGTCAGAGATGCTGGTTCCCTCACAGGAGAGACCAACACCTCTGAAATCACTGAGGATAACTCCAGTGAAGAGGACATCCAGTTAGCCAGGATGGCCAAAAGATTGGCTTTGGAAAGACAGATCCTAGCCATAGAGAGGGAAAGACAAGAGATGGGCCTAGGACCCATCAATGGTGGCAGCAACATAAATAGGGTCAGAGATTCTCCTGACATGTTGAAAATCCCTAAAGGGATTGTAACTAAATATGAAGATGGTGATGACATCACCAAATGGTTCACAGCTTTTGAGAGGGCTTGTGTAACCAGAAAAGTGAACAGATCTCACTGGGGTGCTCTCCTTTGGGAAATGTTCACAGGAAAGTGTAGGGATAGACTCCTCACACTCTCTGGACAAGATGCAGAATCTTATGACCTCATGAAGGGTACCCTGATTGAGGGCTTTGGATTCTCCACTGAGGAGTATAGGATTAGATTCAGGGGGGCTCAAAAATCCTCGAGCCAGACCTGGGTTGACTTTGTAGACTACTCAGTAAAAACACTAGATGGTTGGATTCAAGGCAGTGGTGTAAGTAATTATGATGGGCTGTACAATTTATTTGTGAAAGAACACCTGTTAAGTAATTGTTTCAATGATAAACTGCATCAGCATCTGGTAGACCTAGGACCAATTTCTCCCCAAGAATTGGGAAAGAAGGCGGACCATTGGGTCAAGACTAGGGTGTCCAAAACTTCCACAGGGGGTGACCAAAAGAAAGGGGTCACAAAAGCTCCCCAGGGGAAGGGTGGTGAGACAACCAAAAATAAAAATAGTCAAGAGTCTTCTAAAGGCCCCCAAAAACCTGCACAGGAGGGTGGGCCCAGAGCCTCTTCACAAAACAATCCTGGGTACAAGGGTAAAAACTTTGATCCCAACAAGGCCTGGTGTCGAAACTGTAGTCAGTCTGGACACCAAACTGGAGACAAGGCCTGTCCCAAGAAAAGTTCCACTCCAAACTCCAATCCAGGTAACACTGGAATGGCTAGTCTCCAAGTGGGATCAACAGTGTGCCCAGAGCAAATCAGGGTCCACACTGAAGCTACTCTAGTCTCTGAGGGTGGGGTGGATTTAGCCACACTAGCTGCCTGGCCCCCTAACATGCAAAAATACAGGCAGCAGCTCTTTATTAATGGGACAAGTGTAGAGGGCCTGAGGGATACAGGTGCCAGTGTCACCATGGTGACAGAGAAACTGGTTTCCCCTGGCCAATACCTGACTGGAAAAACTTATACAGTCACCAATGCTGACAATCAAACTAAAGCACATCCCATGGCAATGGTAACTTTAGAATGGGGAGGGGTCAATGGCCTGAAACAGGTGGTGGTCTCCTCAAACATCCCAGTAGACTGTCTGCTTGGAAATGACCTGGAGTCCTCAGCATGGGCTGAGGTAGAGCTAAAAACCCATGCAGCCATGCTGGGTATCCCTGAACTGGTGTGTGTAAAAACAAGAGCACAATGCAAGGCACAGGGTGAAAAAGTAGAGCTGGAGTCTGGAAAAGTGGCCCAGCCTACCAAGAGAAAAGGAAAGTCAGTTGGGAAACCAACTGCAACACAGTCAGAAAAAGAGAACCTCTCTTCTCAGGAAGAAGTTCTGCCCTCTGAGGGAACTGAGCCTTTGGAGCTTGAACCTTATCAGGTTGAGCTCTTAGGCCCAGGGGGACCCTCAAGGGAGGAGCTGTGTAAGGGACAAGAAACCTGTCCCTCTCTTGAAGGCCTTAGGCAGCAAGCTGCTGAAGAGTCCAAGGGCAAGAAAAATGGAACACATAGGGTCTATTGGGAAGATGGACTCCTGTACACTGAGGCCAGAGACCCCAAACCTGGTGCCACTAGGAGAGTGGTAGTGCCTCAGTCGTTTAGAGAGTTTATTCTGACCTTGGCCCATGATATTCCCCTTGCTGGGCATTTGGGACAAACCAAGACGTGGGAGAGGTTAGTCAACCACTTCTACTGGCCCAATATGTCCCAGAAGGTTAAGGAGTTTTGCCTCTCCTGCCCCACCTGTCAATCCAGTGGTAAGACAGGTGGGCACCCAAAGGCCCCCCTCATTCCACTTCCAGTGGTGGGGGTCCCCTTTGAAAGAGTGGGTGTGGACATAGTTGGTCCACTGGAACCTCCCACAGCCTCAGGAAATATGTACATCCTAGTAGTAGTGGATCATGCTACTAGGTATCCTGAAGCTATTCCCTTAGGTCGACTACTGCCCCTGCAGTAGCCAAGGCCCTCATTGGTATCTTTACCAGAGTGGGTTTCCCTAAGGAGGTGGTGTCTGACAGAGGTACCAACTTCATGTCAGCATACCTAAAACACATGTGGAATGAGTGTGGAGTGACTTACAAATTCACTACACCATACCATCCACAAACTAATGGCTTAGTTGAGAGATTCAACAAGACATTAAAAGGCATGATCATGGGGCTCCCAGAAAAACTCAAAAGGAGATGGGATGTCCTCTTGCCATGTCTGCTTTTCGCTTACAGAGAGGTGCCACAGAAGGGAGTAGGATTCTCACCCTTTGAACTTCTGTTTGGTCACCCTGTAAGGGGACCACTTGCTCTTGTTAAAGAAGGCTGGGAGAGACCTCTTCATGAGCCTAAACAAGACATAGTGGACTATGTACTTGGCCTTCGCTCTAGAATGGCAGAGTACATGGAAAAGGCAACCAAAAACCTTGAGGCCAGCCAACAGCTCCAGAAGTTTTGGTATGACCAAAAGGCTGCACTGGTTGAGTTCCAACCAGGGCAGAAAGTCTGGGTTCTGGAGCCTGTGGCTCCCAGGGCACTCCAGGACAAATGGAGTGGCCCTTACCCAGTGCTAGAAAGGAAGAGTCAGGTCACCTACCTGGTGGACCTGGGCACAAGCAGGAGCCCCAAGAGGGTGATCCATGTGAACCGCCTTAAGCTCTTCCATGACAGGGCTGATGTGAATCTGTTGATGGTAACAGATGAGGATCAGGAGGCAGAGAGTGAACCTCTCCCTGATCTTCTGTCATCAGACCCAAAAGATGGCTCAGTAGATGGAGTGATCTACTCAGACACCCTCTCTGGCCAACAGCAAGCTGATTGTAGGAGAGTCCTACAGCAGTTTCCTGAACTCTTCTCCTTAACCCCTGGTCAGACCCACCTGTGTACCCATGATGTGGACACAGGAGACAGCATGCCTGTCAAAAACAAAATCTTTAGACAGTCTGACCATGTTAAGGAAAGCATCAAGGTGGAAGTCCACAAGATGCTGGAATTGGGAGTAATTGAGCGCTCTGACAGCCCCTGGGCTAGCCCAGTGGTCTTAGTCCCCAAACCTCACACCAAAGATGGAAAGAAAGAGATGAGGTTTTGTGTGGACTACAGAGGGCTCAATTCTGTCACCAAGACAGATGCTCATCCAATTCCTAGAGCTGATGAGCTCATAGATAAATTAGGTGCTGCCAAATTCCTAAGTACCTTTGACTTGACAGCAGGGTACTGGCAAATAAAAATGGCACCTGGAGCAAAAGAGAAAACAGCATTCTCCACCCCTGATGGGCATTATCAGTTTACTGTTATGCCCTTTGGTTTAAAGAATGCCCCTGCCACCTTCCAAAGGTTGGTGAATCAAGTCCTTGCTGGCTTGGAGTCCTTTAGCACAGCTTATCTTGATGATATTGCTGTCTTTAGCTCCACCTGGCAGGATCACCTGGTCCACCTGAAGAAGGTTTTGAAGGCTCTGCAATCTGCAGGCCTCTCTATCAAGGCATCCAAATGCCAGATAGGGCAGGGAACTGTGGTTTACTTGGGCCACCTTGTAGGTGGAGGCCAAGTTCAGCCACTCCAACCCAAGATCCAGACTATTCTGGACTGGGTAGCTCCAAAAACCCAGACTCAAGTCAGGGCATTCCTTGGCTTGACTGGGTATTACAGGAGGTTTGTGAAGGGATATGGATCCATTGTGACAGCCCTCACTGAACTCACCTCCAAGAAAATGCCCAAGAAAGTGAACTGGACTGTGGAATGCCAACAGGCCTTTGACACCCTGAAACAAGCAATGTGCTCAGCACCAGTTCTAAAAGCTCCAGATTATTCTAAGCAGTTCATTGTGCAGACAGATGCCTCTGAACATGGGATAGGGGCAGTTTTGTCCCAAACAAATGATGATGGCCTTGACCAGCCTGTTGCTTTCATTAGCAGGAGGTTACTCCCCAGGGAGCAGCGTTGGAGTGCCATTGAGAGGGAGGCCTTTGCTGTGGTTTGGTCCCTGAAGAAGCTGAGACCATACCTCTTTGGGACTCACTTCCTAGTTCAAACTGACCACAGACCTCTCAAATGGCTGATGCAAATGAAAGGTGAAAATCCTAAACTGTTGAGGTGGTCCATCTCCCTACAGGGAATGGACTTTATAGTGGAACACAGACCTGGGACTGCCCATGCCAATGCAGATGGCCTTTCCAGGTTCTTCCACTTAGAAAATGAAGACTCTCTTGGGAAAGGTTAGTCTCATCCTCTTTCGTTTGGGGGGGGGGGTTGTGTAAGGAAATGCCTCCTTGGCATGGTTGCCCCCTGACTTTTTGCCTTTGCTGATGCTATGTTTACAATTGAAAGTGTGCTGAGGCCTGCTAACCAGGCCCCAGCACCAGTGTTCTTTCCCTAACCTGTACTTTTGTATCCACAATTGGCAGACCCTGGCATCCAGATAAGTCCCTTGTAACTGGTACTTCTAGTACCAAGGGCCCTGATGCCAAGGAAGGTCTCTAAGGGCTGCAGCATGTCTTATGCCACCCTGGAGACCTCTCACTCAGCACAGACACACTGCTTGCCAGCTTGTGTGTGCTAGTGAGAACAAAACGAGTAAGTCGACATGGCACTCCCCTCAGGGTGCCATGCCAGCCTCTCACTGCCTATGCAAGTATAGGTCAGTCACCCCTCTAGCAGGCCTTACAGCCCTAAGGCAGGGTGCACTATACCATAGGTGAGGGTACCAGTGCATGAGCATGGTACCCCTACAGTGTCTAAACAAAACCTTAGACATTGTAAGTGCAGGGTAGCCATAAGAGTATATGGTCTGGGAGTTTGTCAAACACGAACTCCACAGCACCATAATGGCTACACTGAAAACTGGGAAGTTTGGTATCAAACTTCTCAGCACAATAAATGCACACTGATGCCAGTGTACATTTTATTGCAAAATACACCCCAGAGGGCACCTTAGAGGTGCCCCCTGAAACTTAACCGACTATCTGTGTAGGCTGACTAGTTCCAGCAGCCTGCCACACTAGAGACATGTTGCTGGCCCCATGGGGAGAGTGCCTTTGTCACTCTGAGGCCAGTAACAAAGCCTGCACTGGGTGGAGATGCTAACACCTCCCCCAGGCAGGAGCTGTAACACCTGGCGGTGAGCCTCGAAGGCTCACCCCTTTGTCACAGCACCGCAGGACACTCCAGCTAGTGGAGTTGCCCGCCCCCTCCGGCCCGGCCCCCACTTTTGGCGGCAAGGCCGGAGAAAATAATGAGAATAACAAGGAGGAGTCACTGGCCAGTCAGGACAGCCCCTAAGGTGTCCTGAGCTGAGGTGACTCTAACTTTTAGAAATCCTCCATCTTGCAGATGGAGGATTCCCCCAATAGGGTTAGGATTGTGACCCCCTCCCCTTGGGAGGAGGCACAAAGAGGGTGTACCCACCCTCAGGGCTAGTAGCCATTGGCTACTAACCCCCCAGACCTAAACACGCCCTTAAATTTAGTATTTAAGGGCTACCCTGAACCCTAGAAAATTAGATTCCTGTAAACTACAAGAAGAAGGACTGCCTAGCTGAAAACCCCTGCAGAGGAAGACCAGAAGACGACAACTGCCTTGGCTCCAGAAACTCACCGGCCTGTCTCCTGCCTTCCAAAGAACTCTGCTCCAGCGACGCCTTCCAAGGGACCAGCGACCTCTGAATCCTCTGAGGACTGCCCTGCTTCGAAAAAGACAAGAAACTCCCGAGGACAGCGGACCTGCTCCAAAAAGACTGCAACTTTGTTTCAAGAAGCAGCTTTAAAGAACCCTGCAACTCCCCGCAAGAAGCGTGAGACTTGCAACACTGCACCCGGCGACCCCGACTCGGCTGGTGGAGAACCAACACCTCAGGGAGGACCCCCGGACTACTCTACGACTGTGAGTACCAAAACCCGTCCCCCCTGAGCCCCCACAGCGCCGCCTGCAGAGGGAATCCCGAGGCTTCCCCTGACCGCGACTCTCTGAAATCTAAGTCTTGACGCCTGGAAAAGACCCTGCACCCGCAGCCCCCAGGACCTGACGGACCGGACTTTCACTGGAGAAGTGACCCCCAGGAGCCCCTCTCCCTTGTCCAAGTGGAGGTTTCCCCGAGGAAGCCCCCCCTTGCCTGCCTGCAGCGCTGAAGAGATCCGTTGATCTCTCATTGACTAACATTGCGAACCCGACGCTTGTTTCTACACTGCACCCGGCCGCCCCCGCGCTGCTGAGGGTGAAATTTCTGTGTGGGCTTGTGTCCCCCCCGGTGCCCTACAAAACCCCCCTGGTCTGCCCTCCGAAGACGCGGGTACTTACCTGCAAGCAGACCGGAACCGGGGCACCCCCTTCTCTCCATTCTAGCCTATGCGTTTTGGGCACCACTTTGAACTCTGCACCTGACCGGCCCTGAGCTGCTGGTGTGGTGACTTTGGGGTTGCTCTGAACCCCCAACGGTGGGCTACCTTGGACCAAGAACTGAACCCTGTAAGTGTCTTACTTACCTGGTAAAACTAACAAAAACTTACCTCCCCCAGGAACTGTGAAAATTGCACTGTGTCCACTTTTGAAATAGCTATTTGTCAATAACTTGAAAAGTATACATGCAATTGAAATGATTCAAAGTTCCTAATGTACTTACCTGCCATACCTTTCAAACAAGATATTACATGTTAAATTTGAACCTGTGGTTCTTAAAATAAACTAAGAAAATATATTTTTCTATAACAAAACCTATTGGCTGGATTTGTCTCTGAGTGTGTGTACCCCATTTATTGTCTATGTGTATGTACAACAAATGCTTAACACTACTCCTTGGATAAGCCTACTGCTCGACCACACTACCACAAAATAGAGCATTAGTATTATCTATTTTTACCACTATTTTACCTCTAAGGGGAACCCTTGGACTCTGTGCATGCTATTCCTTACTTTGAAATAGCACATACAGAGCCAACTTCCTACATTGGTGGATCAGCGGTGGGGTACAAGACTTTGCATTTGCTGGACTACTCAGCCAATACCTGATCACACGACAAATTCCAAAATTGTCATTAGAAATTGATTTTTGCAATTTGAAAAGTTTTCTAAATTCTTAAAAGACCTGCTAGGGCCTTGTGTTAGATCCTGTTTAGCATTTCTTTTAGAGTTTAAAAGTTTGTAAAAGTTTGAATTAGATTCTAGAACCAGTTGTAGATTCTTAAAAAGTATTCCAACTTTTAGAAGCAAAATGTCTAGCACAGATGTGACTGTGGTGGAACTCGACACCACACCTTACCTCCATCTTAAGATGAGGGAGCTAAGGTCACTCTGTAAAATAAAGAAAATAACAATGGGCCCCAAACCTACCAAAATACAGCTCCAGGAGCTTTTGGCAGAGTTTGAAAAGGCCAACCCCTCTGAGGGTGGCAACTCAGAGGAAGAGGATAGTGACTTGGAGGACAATTCCCCCCTACCAGTCCTATCTAGGGAGAACAGGGTCTCTCAAACCCTGACTCCAAAAATAATAGTCAGAGATGCTGGTTCCCTCACAGGAGAGACCAACACCTCTGAAATCACTGAGGATAACTCCAGTGAAGAGGACATCCAGTTAGCCAGGATGGCCAAAAGATTGGCTTTGGAAAGACAGATCCTAGCCATAGAGAGGGAAAGACAAGAGATGGGCCTAGGACCCATCAATGGTGGCAGCAACATAAATAGGGTCAGAGATTCTCCTGACATGTTGAAAATCCCTAAAGGGATTGTAACTAAATATGAAGATGGTGATGACATCACCAAATGGTTCACAGCTTTTGAGAGGGCTTGTGTAACCAGAAAAGTGAACAGATCTCACTGGGGTGCTCTCCTTTGGGAAATGTTCACAGGAAAGTGTAGGGATAGACTCCTCACACTCTCTGGACAAGATGCAGAATCTTATGACCTCATGAAGGGTACCCTGATTGAGGGCTTTGGATTCTCCACTGAGGAGTATAGGATTAGATTCAGGGGGGCTCAAAAATCCTCGAGCCAGACCTGGGTTGACTTTGTAGACTACTCAGTAAAAACACTAGATGGTTGGATTCAAGGCAGTGGTGTAAGTAATTATGATGGGCTGTACAATTTATTTGTGAAAGAACACCTGTTAAGTAATTGTTTCAATGATAAACTGCATCAGCATCTGGTAGACCTAGGACCAATTTCTCCCCAAGAATTGGGAAAGAAGGCGGACCATTGGGTCAAGACTAGGGTGTCCAAAACTTCCACAGGGGGTGACCAAAAGAAAGGGGTCACAAAAGCTCCCCAGGGGAAGGGTGGTGAGACAACCAAAAATAAAAATAGTCAAGAGTCTTCTAAAGGCCCCCAAAAACCTGCACAGGAGGGTGGGCCCAGAGCCTCTTCACAAAACAATCCTGGGTACAAGGGTAAAAACTTTGATCCCAACAAGGCCTGGTGTCGAAACTGTAGTCAGTCTGGACACCAAACTGGAGACAAGGCCTGTCCCAAGAAAAGTTCCACTCCAAACTCCAATCCAGGTAACACTGGAATGGCTAGTCTCCAAGTGGGATCAACAGTGTGCCCAGAGCAAATCAGGGTCCACACTGAAGCTACTCTAGTCTCTGAGGGTGGGGTGGATTTAGCCACACTAGCTGCCTGGCCCCCTAACATGCAAAAATACAGGCAGCAGCTCTTTATTAATGGGACAAGTGTAGAGGGCCTGAGGGATACAGGTGCCAGTGTCACCATGGTGACAGAGAAACTGGTTTCCCCTGGCCAATACCTGACTGGAAAAACTTATACAGTCACCAATGCTGACAATCAAACTAAAGCACATCCCATGGCAATGGTAACTTTAGAATGGGGAGGGGTCAATGGCCTGAAACAGGTGGTGGTCTCCTCAAACATCCCAGTAGACTGTCTGCTTGGAAATGACCTGGAGTCCTCAGCATGGGCTGAGGTAGAGCTAAAAACCCATGCAGCCATGCTGGGTATCCCTGAACTGGTGTGTGTAAAAACAAGAGCACAATGCAAGGCACAGGGTGAAAAAGTAGAGCTGGAGTCTGGAAAAGTGGCCCAGCCTACCAAGAGAAAAGGAAAGTCAGTTGGGAAACCAACTGCAACACAGTCAGAAAAAGAGAACCTCTCTTCTCAGGAAGAAGTTCTGCCCTCTGAGGGAACTGAGCCTTTGGAGCTTGAACCTTATCAGGTTGAGCTCTTAGGCCCAGGGGGACCCTCAAGGGAGGAGCTGTGTAAGGGACAAGAAACCTGTCCCTCTCTTGAAGGCCTTAGGCAGCAAGCTGCTGAAGAGTCCAAGGGCAAGAAAAATGGAACACATAGGGTCTATTGGGAAGATGGACTCCTGTACACTGAGGCCAGAGACCCCAAACCTGGTGCCACTAGGAGAGTGGTAGTGCCTCAGTCGTTTAGAGAGTTTATTCTGACCTTGGCCCATGATATTCCCCTTGCTGGGCATTTGGGACAAACCAAGACGTGGGAGAGGTTAGTCAACCACTTCTACTGGCCCAATATGTCCCAGAAGGTTAAGGAGTTTTGCCTCTCCTGCCCCACCTGTCAATCCAGTGGTAAGACAGGTGGGCACCCAAAGGCCCCCCTCATTCCACTTCCAGTGGTGGGGGTCCCCTTTGAAAGAGTGGGTGTGGACATAGTTGGTCCACTGGAACCTCCCACAGCCTCAGGAAATATGTACATCCTAGTAGTAGTGGATCATGCTACTAGGTATCCTGAAGCTATTCCCTTAGGTCGACTACTGCCCCTGCAGTAGCCAAGGCCCTCATTGGTATCTTTACCAGAGTGGGTTTCCCTAAGGAGGTGGTGTCTGACAGAGGTACCAACTTCATGTCAGCATACCTAAAACACATGTGGAATGAGTGTGGAGTGACTTACAAATTCACTACACCATACCATCCACAAACTAATGGCTTAGTTGAGAGATTCAACAAGACATTAAAAGGCATGATCATGGGGCTCCCAGAAAAACTCAAAAGGAGATGGGATGTCCTCTTGCCATGTCTGCTTTTCGCTTACAGAGAGGTGCCACAGAAGGGAGTAGGATTCTCACCCTTTGAACTTCTGTTTGGTCACCCTGTAAGGGGACCACTTGCTCTTGTTAAAGAAGGCTGGGAGAGACCTCTTCATGAGCCTAAACAAGACATAGTGGACTATGTACTTGGCCTTCGCTCTAGAATGGCAGAGTACATGGAAAAGGCAACCAAAAACCTTGAGGCCAGCCAACAGCTCCAGAAGTTTTGGTATGACCAAAAGGCTGCACTGGTTGAGTTCCAACCAGGGCAGAAAGTCTGGGTTCTGGAGCCTGTGGCTCCCAGGGCACTCCAGGACAAATGGAGTGGCCCTTACCCAGTGCTAGAAAGGAAGAGTCAGGTCACCTACCTGGTGGACCTGGGCACAAGCAGGAGCCCCAAGAGGGTGATCCATGTGAACCGCCTTAAGCTCTTCCATGACAGGGCTGATGTGAATCTGTTGATGGTAACAGATGAGGATCAGGAGGCAGAGAGTGAACCTCTCCCTGATCTTCTGTCATCAGACCCAAAAGATGGCTCAGTAGATGGAGTGATCTACTCAGACACCCTCTCTGGCCAACAGCAAGCTGATTGTAGGAGAGTCCTACAGCAGTTTCCTGAACTCTTCTCCTTAACCCCTGGTCAGACCCACCTGTGTACCCATGATGTGGACACAGGAGACAGCATGCCTGTCAAAATCAAAATCTTTAGACAGTCTGACCATGTTAAGGAAAGCATCAAGGTGGAAGTCCACAAGATGCTGGAATTGGGAGTAATTGAGCGCTCTGACAGCCCCTGGGCTAGCCCAGTGGTCTTAGTCCCCAAACCTCACACCAAAGATGGAAAGAAAGAGATGAGGTTTTGTGTGGACTACAGAGGGCTCAATTCTGTCACCAAGACAGATGCTCATCCAATTCCTAGAGCTGATGAGCTCATAGATAAATTAGGTGCTGCCAAATTCCTAAGTACCTTTGACTTGACAGCAGGGTACTGGCAAATAAAAATGGCACCTGGAGCAAAAGAGAAAACAGCATTCTCCACCCCTGATGGGCATTATCAGTTTACTGTTATGCCCTTTGGTTTAAAGAATGCCCCTGCCACCTTCCAAAGGTTGGTGAATCAAGTCCTTGCTGGCTTGGAGTCCTTTAGCACAGCTTATCTTGATGATATTGCTGTCTTTAGCTCCACCTGGCAGGATCACCTGGTCCACCTGAAGAAGGTTTTGAAGGCTCTGCAATCTGCAGGCCTCTCTATCAAGGCATCCAAATGCCAGATAGGGCAGGGAACTGTGGTTTACTTGGGCCACCTTGTAGGTGGAGGCCAAGTTCAGCCACTCCAACCCAAGATCCAGACTATTCTGGACTGGGTAGCTCCAAAAACCCAGACTCAAGTCAGGGCATTCCTTGGCTTGACTGGGTATTACAGGAGGTTTGTGAAGGGATATGGATCCATTGTGACAGCCCTCACTGAACTCACCTCCAAGAAAATGCCCAAGAAAGTGAACTGGACTGTGGAATGCCAACAGGCCTTTGACACCCTGAAACAAGCAATGTGCTCAGCACCAGTTCTAAAAGCTCCAGATTATTCTAAGCAGTTCATTGTGCAGACAGATGCCTCTGAACATGGGATAGGGGCAGTTTTGTCCCAAACAAATGATGATGGCCTTGACCAGCCTGTTGCTTTCATTAGCAGGAGGTTACTCCCCAGGGAGCAGCGTTGGAGTGCCATTGAGAGGGAGGCCTTTGCTGTGGTTTGGTCCCTGAAGAAGCTGAGACCATACCTCTTTGGGACTCACTTCCTAGTTCAAACTGACCACAGACCTCTCAAATGGCTGATGCAAATGAAAGGTGAAAATCCTAAACTGTTGAGGTGGTCCATCTCCCTACAGGGAATGGACTTTATAGTGGAACACAGACCTGGGACTGCCCATGCCAATGCAGATGGCCTTTCCAGGTTCTTCCACTTAGAAAATGAAGACTCTCTTGGGAAAGGTTAGTCTCATCCTCTTTCGTTTGGGGGGGGGTTGTGTAAGGAAATGCCTCCTTGGCATGGTTGCCCCCTGACTTTTTGCCTTTGCTGATGCTATGTTTACAATTGAAAGTGTGCTGAGGCCTGCTAACCAGGCCCCAGCACCAGTGTTCTTTCCCTAACCTGTACTTTTGTATCCACAATTGGCAGACCCTGGCATCCAGATAAGTCCCTTGTAACTGGTACTTCTAGTACCAAGGGCCCTGATGCCAAGGAAGGTCTCTAAGGGCTGCAGCATGTCTTATGCCACCCTGGAGACCTCTCACTCAGCACAGACACACTGCTTGCCAGCTTGTGTGTGCTAGTGAGAACAAAACGAGTAAGTCGACATGGCACTCCCCTCAGGGTGCCATGCCAGCCTCTCACTGCCTATGCAAGTATAGGTCAGTCACCCCTCTAGCAGGCCTTACAGCCCTAAGGCAGGGTGCACTATACCATAGGTGAGGGTACCAGTGCATGAGCATGGTACCCCTACAGTGTCTAAACAAAACCTTAGGCATTGTAAGTGCAGGGTAGCCATAAGAGTATATGGTCTGGGAGTTTGTCAAACACGAACTCCACAGCACCATAATGGCTACACTGAAAACTGGGAAGTTTGGTATCAAACTTCTCAGCACAATAAATGCACACTGATGCCAGTGTACATTTTATTGCAAAATACACCCCAGAGGGCACCTTAGAGGTGCCCCCTGAAACTTAACCGACTATCTGTGTAGGCTGACTAGTTCCAGCAGCCTGCCACACTAGAGACATGTTGCTGGCCCCATGGGGAGAGTGCCTTTGTCACTCTGAGGCCAGTAACAAAGCCTGCACTGGGTGGAGATGCTAACACCTCCCCCAGGCAGGAGCTGTAACACCTGGCGGTGAGCCTCAAAGGCTCACCCCTTTGTCACAGCACCGCAGGACACTCCAGCTAGTGGAGTTGCCCGCCCCCTCCGGCCCGGCCCCCACTTTTGGCGGCAAGGCCGGAGAAAATAATGAGAATAACAAGGAGGAGTCACTGGCCAGTCAGGACAGCCCCTAAGGTGTCCTGAGCTGAGGTGACTCTAACTTTTAGAAATCCTCCATCTTGCAGATGGAGGATTCCCCCAATAGGGTTAGGATTGTGACCCCCTCCCCTTGGGAGGAGGCACAAAGAGGGTGTACCCACCCTCAGGGCTAGTAGCCATTGGCTACTAACCCCCCAGACCTAAACACGCCCTTAAATTTAGTATTTAAGGGCTACCCTGAACCCTAGAAAATTAGATTCCTGCAAACTACAAGAAGAAGGACTGCCTAGCTGAAAACCCCTGCAGAGGAAGACCAGAAGACGACAACTGCCTTGGCTCCAGAAACTCACCGGCCTGTCTCCTGCCTTCCAAAGAACTCTGCTCCAGCGACGCCTTCCAAGGGACCAGCGACCTCTGAATCCTCTGAGGACTGCCCTGCTTCGAAAAAGACAAGAAACTCCCGAGGACAGCGGACCTGCTCCAAAAAGACTGCAACTTTGTTTCAAGAAGCAGCTTTAAAGAACCCTGCAACTCCCCGCAAGAAGCGTGAGACTTGCAACACTGCACCCGGCGACCCCGACTCGGCTGGTGGAGAACCAACACCTCAGGGAGGACCCCCGGACTACTCTACGACTGTGAGTACCAAAACCCGTCCCCCCTGAGCCCCCACAGCGCCGCCTGCAGAGGGAATCCCGAGGCTTCCCCTGACCGCGACTCTCTGAAACCTAAGTCTTGACGCCTGGAAAAGACCCTGCACCCGCAGCCCCCAGGACCTGACGGACCGGACTTTCACTGGAGAAGTGACCCCCAGGAGTCCCTCTCCCTTGTCCAAGTGGAGGTTTCCCCGAGGAAGCCCCCCCTTGCCTGCCTGCAGCGCTGAAGAGATCCGTTGATCTCTCATTGACTAACATTGCGAACCCAACGCTTGTTTCTACACTGCACCCGGCCGCCCCCGCGCTGCTGAGGGTGAAATTTCTGTGTGGGCTTGTGTCCCCCCCGGTGCCCTACAAAACCCCCCTGGTCTGCCCTCCGAAGACGCGGGTACTTACCTGCAAGCAGACCGGAACCGGGGCACCCCCTTCTCTCCATTCTAGCCTATGCGTTTTGGGCACCACTTTGAACTCTGCACCTGACCGGCCCTGAGCTGCTGGTGTGGTGACTTTGGGGTTGCTCTGAACCCCCAACGGTGGGCTACCTTGGACCAAGAACTGAACCCTGTAAGTGTCTTACTTACCTGGTAAAACTAACAAAAACTTACCTCCCCCAGGAACTGTGAAAATTGCACTGTGTCCACTTTTGAAATAGCTATTTGTCAATAACTTGAAAAGTATACATGCAATTGAAATGATTCAAAGTTCCTAATGTACTTACCTGCAATACCTTTCAAACAAGATATTACATGTTAAATTTGAACCTGTGGTTCTTAAAATAAACTAAGAAAAGATATTTTTCTATAACAAAACCTATTGGCTGGATTTGTCTCTGAGTGTGTGTACCCCATTTATTGTCTATGTGTATGTACAACAAATGCTTAACACTACTCCTTGGATAAGCCTACTGCTCGACCACACTACCACAAAATAGAGCATTAGTATTATCTCTTTTTACCACTATTTTACCTCTAAGGGGAACCCTTGGACTCTGTGCATGCTATTCCTTACTTTGAAATAGCACATACAGAGCCAACTTCCTACAATACTAATGCGCTATTTTGTGTTATTGTGGTCGGGCAGTAGGCTTATCAGAGGGTAGTGTTAAGCATTTGTTGTACACACACAGGCAATAAATGAGTAACACACACTCAATGACTTAAGGCCAATAGGTTTTTATATAGAAAAATATATTTTCTTAATTTATTTTTAGAACCACAAGATTCAAATTTGAGCTAAGTACATAAAATGCAAGGTACTTCACACAGGTAAGTATAGAATTTTGATTTAAAACAGTAGTACACACAGTTTTGGTTAAAATAGCTAATAGCTATTTTAAAAGTGGACACTGCAAAAATCAACAGTTCCTGGGGAGGTAAGTATTGGTTAGTTTTTCAGGTAAGTAAATCACTTACAGAGTCAGTTTCCTGGGCATAGGCAGCCCACCGTTGGGGGTTCAAGGCAACCCCAAAGCCACAGCACTAGCAATACAGGGCCGGTCAGGTGCAGAGGTCAAAAGAGGGCCCAAAACACATTGGTGCCTATAGAGAACAGGGGTGCTCCGGTTCCAGTCTGCTAGCAGGTAAGCACCTGCGCCTCGGGGAGCAGACCAGGGGGGTTTTGTAGAGCACTGGGACACACACAAACACACCCTCAGCGGTACAGGGGCGGCCGGGTGCAGTGTGCAAAGTAGGCGTCGGGTTTGCCGTAGAAACAATGGAGGAACCCGGGGGTCACTCTGGCGATGCAGGGCACAGGGGGGCTTCTCGGGCCAGCCACCAACTGGGCTAGGATGAGGGCCGCCTGCTGCTCACTCCTGCACTGGTAGGTGGTTCCTCTCGGTCCTATGGGCTGCAGTGCAGTGCTTGGTCCAGGTGTCAGGTTCTGTTGATACCAGGCAGTCGCGGCCAGGGGGACCCTCTGGATCCTCACTGCAGGCGTCACTGTGGAGGTGCAGGGAGGTTGACTCAGGTCAGAATGAACTCCCTAAACTCCTGAGGCACTACCACTCTCCTAGTGGCACCAGGTTTTGGATCTCTTGCCTCAGTGTAAAGGAGTCCATCTTCCCAACAGACTCTGTGGGTTCCACTGACATTTCCTTTTTCCTGCTCAGCCGCTTGCTGTCTTAGGCCTTCAAGAGTGGGATAACTCTTTTGTCCCTTACACAGCTTTTCCCTTGAGGGTCCCCCTGGGCCCAAGAGCTCAACCTGATGAGGCTCCATCTCCGTGGACTCAGTTCCGTCAGGGGATAGAACATCTTCCTGAGAATAGAGGTTCTGTTTCTTTTTCTGTGTAGAAGCTGGTTCCCTAGTCTTCTTTCCTTTCCTCTTGGAAGGGTGGGCCATTATTCCAGACTCCAACACTTCTTTTTCACCCTGAGCTCTGCATTGTGCCCTTGTCTTGACACACACCAGTTCAGGGATACCCTTCATGGCTGCATGGGTCTTGATCTCTACCTCAGCACACGCTGAAGACTCCAATTATTCCATAGCAGACATTCTACTGGAATTGCAGAGGAGACTACCACCTGTTTCAGGCCAGTGGCCCCTCCCCATTCTAAAGTCACCATTGCTATGGGATGGACTTTAGTTTGATTGTCAGCATTAGTGACTGGATATGTCTGTCCAGCCAGGTACTGTCCTGGGGAAACCAGTTTGTCTGTCACCATAGCAACACTGGCCCCTGCATCCCTTAGGGCTTTTATTCTAGTCCCATTGATCAAGAGCTGCTGCCTGTATTTTTGCATGTTAGGCGGCCAGGCAGCAAGTGTGGCTAAATCCACCCCACCCTCTGAGGCTAGTGTAGCCTCAGTGTGGACCCTGATTTGCTCTGGGCACACTGTTGATCCCACCTGGAGACTTGGCTAGTCCATTACTAACTGGAGTAGTTGTTGTTGTGGGACTTTTCTTTGGGCAGGCCTTGTCTCCAGTTTGGTGGCCATGCTGTCTACAGTTTTGACACCAGGCCTTCTTAGGATCAAAGTTTTTACCCTTATACCCATTTGTGGACTGTGAAGAGGCTCAGGGCCCACCATCTGGAGCAGGTTTTTGGGACCCTGTAGAAGACTCTTTACTTCTGTCCTTGGATGTCTCACCACCCTTCCCCTGGGGAGACTTTGTGACCCCTTTCTTTTGGTCACCCCCTGTGGAAGTCTTGGTCACCCTAGCCTTGACCCAGTGGTCTGCCTTCTTTCCCAATTCTTGGGAGAAATTGGACCTAGGTCTACCAGATGTTGATGCAGTTTGTTATTGAAGCAATTACTTAACAGGTGTTCTTTCATAAATAAATATACAGCCCATCATAATCACTTACACACCTGCCAGTTATCTAACCATCTAGTATTTTGACTGAGAAGTCAACAAAATCAACCCAGGTCTGGCTCGAGATTTATGAGCCCCCTGAACCTAATCCTGTATTCCTCAGTTGAGAATCCAAAGCCCTCAATCAGGGTAGCCTTCATGAGGTCATAAGATTCTGCATCTTTACCAGAGAGTGTGAGGAGTCTATCCCTACACCTTCCAGTGAACATTTCCCACAGGAGAGCTCCCCAGTGAGATCTGCTTACTTTTCTGGTTGCACAAGCCCTCTCAAAAGCTGTGACCCATTTGGTGATGTCATCACCTTCTTCATATTTAATTACAATCCCTTTGGGATTTTTAGGATGTCAGTATTCTCTCTGACCCTATTTACGTTGCTGCCACCATTTATGGGACTTAAATCTATTTCTTTTCTTTCCCTTTCTGTGGCTAGGAGCTGCTTCTCTAAAGCCAATTTCTTGGCCATCCTGGCTAACAGGATGTCCTCTTCATTGAGGCTGTCCTCAATGCTTACAGAGGCACTGGTCTCCCCTGTGGAAGAACCAGGTTCTCTGACTATGATTTGTGGAGTCAGGGCTCTGTGAACCCACTAGTGTGGGGGCCTGGTGAACAGCATCCCAGCACACTTTCAATCATAACTAGCATCAACAAAAGGCAAAACGTTAGGGGGTAACCATGCCAAGGCAGGCATTTCGGTACAGCTTGTATCCAAAAAGGGCTCTGAGTTTCTACATTGAGAGGACAAGAGACTTTCGAGTCGATGATCAACTCTTCGTTGGATATAACGGCAAGATGAGGGGCAAGGCTGTCCACAAAAGAACCCTTTCCAGGTGGGTCATACTTTGCATAAAGATTTATTATTCACTGGCAAAGAAAATTCCTCCTGAAGGTATTAGGGCGCATTCCACCAGAGCTACGTTTGCTACTTTGGCCTTGGCTAGAGGTGTCCCAGTTTCTGAAATTTGAAAGGCCGCACCTTGGACTTCCCTCCACACTTTCGCGAAGCATTATTGTTAAGACTCGGAATTTAGGAGGGACAGCCATTTTGCGTGTTCTGTTTTGTAGGATTTCTTGGTTTTACTGGTCAGGCACCCACCTCCGAGTGCAGGACTGCTTTGGGATTCTATTCATAAGGTGAGGAATCCACAGGTAGTTGTATCCATCAGAAGAACAAGTTACTTTGGACTCTGCTATCTGGTGGAATCCGGACTCTACATCAGTATGCTGGAGTGTGGGTGATCTGGAAGCCTTTCTGCCATCCATCAATGGAAGGCTAGTGCAGGTGTTCAAGGACATCACGACCGCCATGTGGTACTTCAACAAACAGGGCGGGGTGGGGTTGTGGGCCATTTGTCAAGAGGCTGTATGCCTCTGGACATAACTGGAACAGCAGGGCATATCCCTTTGTGGTTCAACATCTGGTAGGCTCTCTGAATGCCAAAGCAGACAAACTCAGCTGAAATGGTATCTCCACCCAGAGGTGGTGCAGGGTCACTTTCAGCAGTGGGTATCCTTGGTTAGATCTGTTCACCTCTGCCGAGAATGCATGATGTCTGCAGGTTTGCGCTGTAGAGTTTCCAAGTGGCTCTCACTCTGAGATGCTTTTCTTCTTGAGTTGAACTCGGGCATCTTGTACGGCTTTCCGCCCCCATACTTCTCCTGTGCAGAGTTCTCAAGTAGATCAGGAACCACCAGGCACAAGTGATCCTTGTGGCTCAGGACTGCGCATGGAGAGTCTGGCATCCTGAGGTATTGAACATGTCCATTGATCCTCTGATCAGACTGTCCCTTTGGGTGAATCTTCTGTTGCAGCAGAAGGAAAGATTTCTTCACCTAAATCCGTCCACTTTCCACCTTCTTGTGTGGAGATTGAGTAGCAATAGTTGATAGCTTTTGACCTTCCTCCCGAAGTCTGCAACGTCATCTTGACAGCCAGTCATCTCTCTATCAAAACGGTATACACCTGTTGGAAGACATTTGTGGCATGATGTGCAGACAAGTCTGTGCCCCTTTCTGCCCCCCCCCTTTCTGTAGTTATACTGTTTGTTCTTTCCCTCGCCCAGCAGGGCTCTGCTTTGGGCACTCTTAAGGGCTATTTATCTACCATTTCTGCCTTTTTGTGGCTGCATGATCAACCCTCAAGTCTCCTATTGTATATAGGTTCCTCAAAGGTCTTAATCATCTCTTCCCTCCTTCCTTATTCATTATGCCCCAGTAGGAGCTTATTTTGGTTCCGACCTTTTTCATGTGCGTACCTTTTGAGCATCTTCACAACTGTCCGCTCAGGCCTCTTACATTGAAAACACCCTTACTTGTGGGCATTTCATCTGCCCGCAGAATGAGTGAGCTGCAGCTCTCATCTAAGCAGCCCATTCCTCTCAATCTATCCTGACAAAGTGGTGCTTTGCAGTAGGGCCTCTTTTCTGCCAAAAGTTGTCATGCCCTTTCATATGAGCCAATCAGTCATCTTGCCTACTTTTTACGCACCCCCACATCCTTCCAAGGAAGAGAGACTCCACTGCCTGTCCCAAAAATAGCATAGGCATTATGGGGGTCATTACAACCTTGGTGGTCTTTTTACTAGACTGCTGAGGGACCGCTGTGCTGAAGACCACCAGTGCAGGCGGTTTTCCGCTCAGCGCATTATGACTGCTGGCAGCCCTCTGCCCTTTTCCGGATGGTGAGCCACCAGCAGCCATACTGGTGGTCGGCGGGGAAGTGGAGGTTGCTTCACCTCCACGTCAACAGAACACCGCCCACTGAATCAGGTTCTGGGATTCAGCGTGGAGGTGTTCTGTTGACGGGGTGCTGGTGGCAGAGCAGCCCCCATGGATCCCGTCCCCTCCTGGAGGATCAACGGACCAGGTAAGTTGCTCGTCCGTTAGGGAAGGGGGTGGGGGGGCGTTGTGTGTTGTGTGTGCGCATGGGGGTGTGAGTTTGTAGAGGGGGTGTGTGAGTGCGTGTATGCATGCAGGGGTGTTGTGTGTTTGGAAATGTGTGTGTGTCTTCCTGTGTGTATGTCTGTATGGATGTGTGCGTGTATCTCTGAATGTGGGTGTGTGTGTATGACTGTGTGTGTGGCTCTTGGCATGTTTGTTGGTGTGTGTGCGGGTATGTGTGATGGTGGTGCCTGCGTGCGTGTCGAGTGTGAATCAGTAATATGATGTTGGGGGTGTGGAGGGGGGTCCTGCCACCTTTGGGGTTGGCGGGGGTGGGGGGTGTCGGGGAAGGACTCGGGGAGGGGGAGACCCCTGTCAGTGCCAGGGAAGGAATTCCCTGGCACTGATAGTGCACACCGCCATGGATTTCATGGCGGTTCCCAACCCCATGAAATCCATGGCAGTGAGCCGGGTCATGATAATGCTGACGGTATTGTGACGGCCGCCGAGCTGGAGACCCAATTCTCCAGCCCAGCGGTCGTCTTTGCCCTGGCGGTCTGATCGGAGAACTGGCGGGTGACCATGGCGGTAACCAGCATGGTCATAATTCAATTTTTTTTACTGCCAGCCTGTTGGCGGTAAAACCGCCACTTCTCCACCAACTGCCAGGGTCGTAATGAGGGCCTATATCTTGATCATATCCATAAGGTCTGGGTGGACGACCAACTCTTCGTGGGATATGTGGGTGCACAGAAAGTTTGGGTGGTGTAAAAGCGAACCATCTCTCATTGGGTCGTACTCTGCATCAAGATCTCGTATGCATTGACCAAGAAACATCCCCCTGAGGGCTTGTAAGCTCATTCCACCAGAGCTAAAGATGCAATCACTGTGTTAGCATGCAGAGTTCTGGTCCTGGGTATCTGCCAGGCAGCAACGTTGGCGCCTCTGCACATGTTTACTAACCATTACTGCTTGGACAGTCAGGTCTATAGGGCTGGCAATTTTGCCTGTTCACTCCTGCAGGGCTTTCTTGTTTGAAATTGCTTCACAGACCCACCTCTGGGGATAGTGTTGCTTGAGTATCTATTCTAAGGTAAGGAATTGGCAGCTAGAAGTCTCTATCAGATGAACAAGTTACTTACCTTCGGTAACACCTTATCTGATAGAGACCTAACTGCAGATTCCTTACCGACCCACCCATCCTACCCACTCTTTGAATGGATTTTTAGGGACAGGAACTTCCTTTCAGACCCCTAGTTGTGACACCCCAGTGGTCAGTGTTCTTCAGGGCTCCACGCTTCTGGCATGGAAACTTGTGAAAATAAACTGACGTTGGCACACCTGGTGGGGGATTATATACGAACCGCAATGTGATTTCTGTTGCGGATGACGACAGATGCTGAGCAGATCGACACCACCTACCAGCATGCAGGTGGACTGCTCATGAAAAATCTTCCAGATTGTCTGATGCCTGGAGAAATTTCAAAGGTAAGGAATCTGCAGCTAGATATAGTCTCTACCAGATAAGGCTTTACCAAGGGTAAGACACTTGTTTTTTTTCAGATTCCCTAGCCTGTGCACTCCGGTTCAATTAATCACCAGCTCTATTTAGTAGAAAATCTTAGGACAACATTGGCATTTAGGCTCAAGGTGGCTTTACTGTTTATGAACTGCCTGAGCCACACCTCATCAAACTTTAGCCCCAGATAGTCATATTAGTTGACCCTGCAAAAGGTTTTCATTTAAATTTTAAATGTTTTTCAGGTTGCACCATGGATTTAGAATCAAGTATTCGTTTTTAGCATATTGAGCAAGAGATTCTTCTTTACGCAGTAGTTCTTGAACCCTTTGAGCAGCTGGTGCATTGATAATTAAGTGCATGACAGGAGAACAGCTTCATTGGCAAATAGAATAATCTGAATGTTTGAGGCATGTGCGGCTGTAGATACACATTCTTAGCATAATCCTGCCATCTAGTGTTGGGCTTGGATGTGTGCAAGTTGTTTTGCTTTGAAGAACGTTTTTCAAGTCACGAGGTATAGAAACTCCTTGCTGGTAATGTGCATGGTCATCGGCTCCATTGTTAGATTGTTTTCTAAAAGCAGGCACCTGCCAATTTAGTTATTCTCTGCACAAATGAGAAAAATGTCACACATTTTGTGGGTAATAGCCCAATCTGGCAACACTGCCTGCAGCCTCCCAGAGTGTTCTAAAGAACAAGTGGAGCGCTAACTGTCTTACTTATGACAAAAGTATGGCACACCTGATGCCATCTTGATTGAATGAAACTTGGAAAACTTGAAACATTTAGAGGGGAAAGGAACAAAATGATGGGGGTCATTTTGTCATAGAAATTAATGATAGTGCTGTAGAAAGAATAATGAGGACACATTTAACTGATTTCTCAAATGACTCCCTCTTCTATTTCATCAAAACTGACATGCAGACTGAAACATGCATTTTCAACACCAGCAGCGGACTGTCAGTTAACTCCCTGGTGATCAGCAGCTTTACTACAGTGTTCTAATAAGCAACTAGAGTGCTAACATTCTAAATTTATGCCAAAGGTGTAGCACATCTAAACTACATCTTGATGGACTTGAGGTGGAAAACAAAGCATTTTCTACTGAGGATACTGCAGTAAATGAGAAAATTAGGGAGCTTCATAAATAAGTCTCCCAAGATGGCCACCAAAGACAAAAATGCCAAAATGTAGCACAAATGTCACCCAAATGTAGCCCTCGTGAAGCCCAATGGCAGAAGTATGCAAAACACTTATTTTTATTTTTTGCAGTGTTATATAGTGCAGACTTGACCCAAAGGTACTGGAGTGCTTTACATGAGCATCAGTTGCATTACACAAGGACACATTCATTTTGGTTTTAGGCATGGGGAGATTAAGTGATTTGCCTAGAATCACAGGATGTCGGGCTGACGTAACTCAAACCTGGTTGCCCACTAGCAAACTCTGTAGCTCTTCTTGTAACGCCATATCCTCTCCCCGAAGTGTAACAAATAATCAAGGAAACAGCTTGATAAAACATTATATAGATAGCAAATAATTTTAAATTGCTTAGTCACTATTTAAGAACTCAGAAAATATCTCCTCATTTTCAGTTCTTTAGAGCACTAACCATAATTTCTATGGGAATAAGACCATCTTATTTTTATAATTTCTAAGGGAAATGCTCTAAGTATTAAAGTTTTGATTACATCAAGATGACATCAGGCATTCCACACTTAATAAATATTGAATGTTAGCATTTTAGTTGTTGACCCAGCTGGGCAGGCAGGACAGTCAGTGGCAACACAATGGACCATGGAGGGCAGGGGAAAGGGCGGCAGGAGAAAAAAAACAACCATGCAGGACAGGCAAGAGAGGCTGTGTCAATATAACAGACCATTGAAGGCTGAAGGAAGAGGCAGTGGCAGTACAACCATACATGCCAACAGACCTGATTCAGGCATGTTTTTAAGCCTAAAAAGCTTTATTTTATGTGTCTCTTGTCTAAAATCTCCTCTTTCTTAATGTAAGTCAACAGGGAAAATCAATTCCCCAGGTTTTATTTTCAAAGTCTCCCTCTTACCAAGTTCAAAATGTTGGCAATCATGGTACATTGGTTCACAGAGGACAGGAGGAATGGGGTAGGAACACTCACTTGAATAAGAGAGGGCAGGAGGGAGATGGACAGGGGCATCAGACTGACCTTACAGGGCAGGCTCCAGGGGTTTCAGCAACACAATACACTGCACAGGGAAAGCGGGACGGCAGTTCAGCACAACAAACTATGGAAAGCAATAGGGAGGGGAAGGGCCGCTCACATAGACAACAGAGAGCAGAGGGGAAATAGGCAAGGGCAGCTAGCTGACTATACTGGGCAGACAGGAGGGACAGCTGCAGCATAGGAGGTACAGCTGCAGCATAACAGGGACAGTTACAGCATAACAGACCATGAAGGGCAGGAGGGAGGGGGGCTGAGGCAGGACAATGGACCAAACAAGGCAGGAGGGAATGGATAAGGGGCCTGCAAATGGAAAAAAGAGGGCATGGGTAAAGTGGCAGCACAGGAGCAGCAAGCTGGCCATGGAGGGCAGGCGGGATGGGCACTGGAAGCACAACACACCATGGAGGGCAACAGTAAGACTATAATGGTATGCATACAGGAGGGAAGGTGGGAGGGGTTTAGGGGCAGCAAGCTGACCACACCACACTGGAAGGGTAGGAGGTGCCGTGGTGCACAAAAGACCATGTGTGGCAAGCTGGAGGGTTAGTGGCAGTACAACAGACACGGTGGGCAAGAGGGAGGGGGCAAGGGCATGCACAAAGGACCATGGAGGACAGAAGGGAGGGGGAGGGGCAGGGTTTGGACAAAGATGAGAGGACAGGGGAAGAGGCTTTACAACAGACCATGCAAGACAGGCAGGAGCATTAGCAGCACAACAGGGCATGGAGGGAAGAAGAGAGTGGCAGCAAAATGGACCATGGATGACAGGAGGGAGGGAATGGGGGCCTGGCACTCAAACGGGCACGGTGGAAGCAGGAACAGATGGTAGCCATCTGACCATGATGGGCTGGTGGGAGAGGCAATGGCAGCTCAGCAGAACACTCAGAGTAGATAGGACGAGCAGTGCCAGGACTATGGAACATGGTGTGCAAAAAGGAGGGAGAAGGGGCATGCACACGGACATCAGAGGGCATGAGATATGAGGGTAGGGGCAGCAAGCTAAGCACAGGGGCTAAGAAGGAGGGCAATGAAGGGGCATAGAATTGGACAACGGAGGGCAGGAGTAGTGGCCAGGGACATTTAGCTAAATGGAGGGCAGTGGCAGCACATCAGACTATACAGGAGGGAGGGGGCTGGGTCATGAACTCAGACAACAGAGGGTAGGGAGGAGGTGGATGCATCAGCAAGCTAACTGTTTCAAGTAGGTGGGAAGGACAATGGCCACCCAGGGCTGTAATGAGGGAGCAGGGGCATGGATGTGGACAATGGATGGCAAGAGAGGAGGGCAGGGGAGCAGCAAGCTTGGGTGGGGCAGCACAATGCCAGGCCCTGCGCCAAAACACCCTAAACTGTGCATTGCGATGGCATTTTACTTCATATTAAAAAAAAAACTAGAAATTCACTGAAAAACACAAAGGTTAAAGGGACGTTATAGTTAGGAAATAGATTTTGAAAAAACCCTTATAAATTCACTGAAATACCAGACGTTAAAGGGACATTATAGTTAGGTTCAGATTTTACACGCACAGTATCCTAGAAATTCAGCTGTAATAGTTATTTCAATAACTATAACTCGTGCCCTGAGGTAACTATAACTCACACCCTCGCCATGCACTGCTAATTACCCCAGATATTACTCATGACAACTGCTATGATATCATTGTTAATATCACTGTAACATTTGCATTAAAATTATTGATGAGAAAACTATGCATGGCGGGGGTGCGAGTTATAGTCTAAATATAACAGCTGAACTTCTATAGTTTTGTCTCATCGGGTAAACTATTACACCAATAGAATTGTTGCTTTTGTGGAGTTTATTGTAGGAGCCATGCACTGTGGCAGCAGCAACCCTCCCAGCAGGTTCAAACCCTGCAGCAGTTCTTTCTTTCCTTTTGTGGGAGAGGTGCATCTAAATGATACCAGCACCAGTCACCTCCTTCTGCTGCTGATTCAATCACCTGCATGCTGTGCAGTCATGTTTCTCTACTGTGAGTGGTTGATTGGTTGTATCAGGGTTTTTTATTTTTACCCCAGTGTGATTGTGTGTGTCTGTGTGTGAGTGGGTCTAGTCTTGTCTCTTGACATCAATGTGTTCTGAACTTGTCCTTGTGACATGGGGGAGGGCATCAAAAGTGTGCCATCATTGTACAGACATTGGACTACAGTCCATGTCATGGGTTTGATAGATGGTGCATTGGTTGCAGCTTACCATGTTTTGTTAATCCATAATTGTGACCTGGCCTTTTTGTGTGTCACAAGAGTGGAGACTTACTGACCTACTCATGTAAAGTTCTTCTTCTAAGTGCTAATAGAAATCCTAGCACCATGTCAGGAATAAGGCTGTGCGCGGTCCATGTCCCGTCCAAAACTCCGCTGTGCATATTTGTGGTGCTTCATGCGCACTTCTTGTCATCCCCTCTTGTTCTAGAAGTGGTCATCACCATCGCCTGCCCTGTGGTAAAGCTTATGTAGCTGCGGGGTCAGGACATTGGTGGACAAGATG
This sequence comes from Pleurodeles waltl, assembly GCF_031143425.1. Taxonomy (NCBI): domain Eukaryota; kingdom Metazoa; phylum Chordata; class Amphibia; order Caudata; family Salamandridae; genus Pleurodeles; species Pleurodeles waltl. Next base: position 536,657,821 of record NC_090451.1, read on the forward strand.
CAATTATCAGTGCTATTCTATGAAGGGACTACAATTCCCATGTTTCTAGAGGCACCCTCTTGGGGTGTGGCAGCCCTATAAAGCCCAGCCACACCTAAGCACATTGCTCACTATTTTGAAGAACTCAATGCAGTCAGACCTCGTGGAGGTTCCTCTGAGGAAAAGCAGATTCCTGAATGGCAGAGTGGCAGCAAACCGGAGCATCCTTGATCCATGGTGAATTCAGATACGAGTAGGTCGTACTCTTAGCGGTAAGGTCTTGATGAGCCAAATCTTGAAGGGGGTTGTTACTTCCAAAGGTAAAGCGCCCCTTTAGCACAACGAGCAAGGCGTCTTCGGTCCACACGAGTGGAGCGCCCCTTGGCAGGACAATCAAAGTGCTTCAAGCCACATGAGTAAAGTACCCCCTTAGCACAAAAAGCAAAGCGCTTCAAAGCACGAAGGCCAAAGCATTTCAGATATTAAGAGAAAGCGTTTCACTTACGGAAAGCAAAGCGCTTCAAAGCACAAAGGCCAAGGTATTTCAGACATTAAGAGAAAGCGTTTCACTTACAGAAAGCAAAGCGCTTCAAAGCACGAAGGCCAAAGCATTTCAGACATTAAGAGAAAGCATTTCAAACACGGAAAGCAAAGCGCTTCAAATCACGAAGGCCAAAAGCATTTCAGACATTAAGCAAGAGCGTTTCAAATACGGAAAGCAAAGCGCTTCAAAGCACGAAGGCCAAAGCATTTTAGGCATTAAGAGAGAGCGTTTCAAACATAGAAAGCAAAGCGCTTCAAAGCATGAAGGTCAAAGCATTTCTGGGATTAGAGAAAGCGTTTCAAACACGAGGAGGAAAGCGCTTGAGGCCTTGAAGTGAAAAGCGTTTTCAGTTACCAAAATGAAGGCGCTTTATTCACGAATAGAAAGCAAGCTGTAGTTCATTTCTTTTGGAAGTGTGATATGTGAAATACATGTTTAAGCCTTGTTGAAACCCCAATGCAGAGGCTTGATGTTCTTGGGGTGAAAAGTATAATTGTTGCTTGATCATTGTTCTTGTTCTATGATTCAGAGAAGGGCCACGCCCAGTTTAGCCTAAAGCTCATGCCATCCTGAGGTATCAAGATTTTACCAATTGTTCTTGTTCTATGATTCAGAGAAGGGCCACGCCCAGTTTTGCCTAAAGCTCATGCCATCCTGAGGTATCATGATTTTACCAATTGTTCTTGTTCTATGATTCAGATAAGGGCCACGCCATGGTATCATGATTTTACCAATTGTTCTTGTTCTATGATTCAGAGAAGGGCCTCGCCTAGTTTTGCCTAAAACTCATGCCATCCTGAGGTATCATGATTTCACCAATTGTTTTTGTTCCATGATTCAAATAAGGGCCACGCCCTATCCATAAGGGTCTCAACTTGCTATTGCAGAGGCGCCTTTGTCCATAGATGTTGTGAGTTCATGTTGTTATCTCATGATTCAAAGAATGGCCACGCCCTATCCATAAGCGTCTCAACTTGCTATTGCAGAGACCATTTTGTCCATAGGTATATTGTGAGTTCATGTTCTTGCCTCATGATTCAAAGGGCCACACCCTATCCATAAGGGTCCCAACTTGCTATTGCAGGGACGCCTTTGTCCATAGGTATAATTGTGAGTTAATGTTCTTGCTTTATGATTCAAAGAAGGGCCACGCCCAGTTCTTAAGGGTCTGGACACTCAACCACGGCGATGCCTTTGTCTAGGAGTATGATTACACGTTAATTCTGTTATGAATGAGCAATAGATATCTGTTTTAACCATTTTCCTTTTCAGATCTCTCTCCCTGCAGTTCCCTATCCTAATTTCCCTTACCCCCGCTTGGCTTCATCAATACTCAGTGTTCTAATAACTTTCTGAGTTGGTGACGCCGGGAGGTGGGCCATTTGCTCGGCGGCGTGCAGATCCCGAGGAAAGAGCACTTTGACACACCAACATCCCAAGTATATACTGTGCATGTTTGTGTATGTAGCCTGCATGGTGCACACATGTTGTGTATAAGTGAACCAGAGCATTGGAGGCATGTATCTTCCATTTTGGATACCTCATGTCTGGCCTTGGGCACAAGGTTCATGCAGTAGTCTTTTCCCAGACAGTGAACATGTATTGCTGACATTCCTGAAGCTGAAGAGATGAGACCAATACATTGAGGTAGGGGAAAGAGGAGACAAGGCTCCTTTAGAAATTTGACTATGGGGGTCATTCTGACCCTGGCGGTCATCGACCGCCAGGATTTCCCCCGGCTGGGCTGAATCTCCATGGTGGCGCTGCTTGCAGCGCCGCCATGGAGATTCCGACCCCCTTCCCGCCATCCTGTTTCTGGCGGTTTTTACCGCCAGGAACAGGATGGCGGGAACGGGTGTCGTGGGGCCCCCTAACAGGGCCCCACCATGATTTTCACTGTCTGCTTAGCAGACAGTGAAAATCGTGACGGGTGCAACTGCACCCGTCGCACCCCTGCAACTCCGCCGGCTCCATTCAGAGCCGGCTTCATTGTTGCAGGGCCTTTCCCGCTGGGTCGGCGGGCGCTCCTTTGGCGGGCGCCCGCCGGCCCAGCGGGAAAGGCAGAATGGCATCCGCGGTCTTCTGACCGCGGAGCGGCCATTTGGCGGTGACCGCATGGCGGTCAGAATGACCCCCTATGTCTTTTTCTGAGACAAGCTGCTGATTAGTCTTACTGAAGCACTGCCATTTGGTAGATAGTGAAGGATGGGACAGAAGTCTGTTGTTCAAGGTGAATGGGACCCCAAAAGATTGACATCAGCCTTTTATCTTTCTCTGATGTAGGAAGCTGGCTCTGTATGTACTATATCAAAATGAGATAGTGTTGTTACTTTATAACTGATAGAGACTTCCAGTTGCAGATGCCTTACCTTAGAATTTTCCCCAGGTGTCAGACTGGATCCGTAGATTTTTTCTTCGAGCAATACCATTGTGCATCGCTAGGTGGCATTGGTCTTCTCTGCGGGAGTTGTTGGCATCATAGTCGGCATGATGACTAAGGGAGTAGTACATAGATGCCGCCTCAGCGCAGTGACGTCAGTTCTTTACTTTCCGTGCCACGCGCTGAACCGGAGAGAGCTACCCTGGACTTCAACTCTTTTGTCAATTTTTTTATTAGTTTTTTGGTGCGTCGAGGGATGTCCCCGAAGACCGGTTTCAAACCATGCAAGGACTTTCACTGCATGATGTTAGTGACAGATCCGCATCAGGTCTGTGTGTGGTGCTTGGAGCGCGACCATGACCCAAAGTTGTGCTCCGATTGCTGGGTCATGCACCCGAAGGCCTTGAGGGAACGGTCCCTCTAGCTTATGGCGATCCCGCGCTCAACTCCGCGTAGGTCCTGGTCTCTCTCTCGAGGAGAAAGTCTCGAGACCGGTTGCGGAGCCACCGCCATTCTTCTTCTTCTAAGTCTTCGGGGCATGGTAAGAAGAAGTCGAAGAGGTCCCGTCACCCTTCGACTTCACCCCATCGCTTGGCTGATACGGCACAGGAGGAGAGTCGACACGTGAAGCCTCCATCTTTGGAGCCTACTTCTGGGCCTGCTCCACAATTCCCAGAGTTTCCGGGAGCCGGAGTGACCCCTGCCCAATTAGAGGAGTTTTATTAGGCCTTGTGCCTCATTTTTGGGGAAGCTGACCCCGATACGGCACCTTCGGACCTAAGGGGTTCTGTCGGGGGCCCTTTGGGTTCTGCGCCGGCTGCTCTGGCCACCAAGGTCCCCTCCGAATCTGCTCTCAGATCTGCACTGGCATCTGTCCTACCATTTAGACTTTCCCAGCGCCGATTCAGTCTTAGACACTCCTGACGTCTGTGGTGACCACCATCATCCCAATCCTCATCCCCGATGACCGAGTTGGACCGGCGTTGGCCGACCCCACCTCCTTCTTCTTCGATGGGGCCTATTTCACCCCATGTTGGATTCTGACCCTTTTTTTTATGGGTACAAAGGATTGTAGGGGTCCCTGGACCCTTATGAATAACAGGATGACCCTAACTTGGACTGGGCACAGGAGTTGGGCGAGGCCAATGGTCTGGATAACTCTCCAGATGCTGGAATGCTGTCTCCTCCTACCGTGGCTACGGCGGAGGGAGCGACTTATTCCATGGTGGTTGGTAGGGCAGCTGAGGTTCTCGGTCTTGAGCTGCCTACTGTTCAGATAAGGTCTAATTTCCTGACGGAGGTGCTTCAGCCAAGAGCTTCCACATCGAAGCCTTTTCTTCGAATCAATGAAGCCCTCACCAATGCCTTTTTGGGTACTTGTTCCAGACCCAACACAGGGGCTACTGTAAACAGGACTATCGTGCGCCGCCAGAGGCTCGCCCTGAACGACCCTAAATTCCTGTCCCAATACCCCACGCCTGAGAGCCTTGTCATCCAGGCATTCTCATACTCGGGCGCATTCCCTTCCGCACCTCCGGATAGGGAATCAAAAAGACTGGAACAATTTAGGAAAAAGAGGTTTTCTTCCTCCAGTCTTGCGCTGGGGTCAGTGAACACCACATGCCTTTCGGGCTGCTATACCCCCACTCTGTGGGATACGGTCACGAAAGTTCTGCCACAGATACCAGAGGAGGCCCATGCTATTGTCTCCCAAGCTATCACTGATGGCAGAGATGCGGCAAAGTTCACAATCAGATGTGGGCTGGACTCTCTAGGTAGATCGGTTGCGACGACGGTGGCCTTGAGGCACCACTCCTGGCTGTGTACATCTGGTTTTTCAAGAGATATCCAACAGACTCTTATGGACATGCCCTTTGATGGCTCCTGTCTCTTTGGAGACAAGGCGGACTCAACTTTGGAGAGGTTCAAGGACTACTGGGCTACGGCTCGGTCCCTCGGCCTTTCCACTCCCCCTCCCCCCCAACAGTCCACCTTTCGCAGCCACGGAAGGAGCTCCTTGATGCGTCCCCATCCCAGCCACCGTGCCACCCATGCTGTTTAGCCGCTGCGTGGCCGGGGACGCGGAATCCCACGTGGTTGTGGGACAGGGAACCGGAGGTCTGCCCAGTCCACCCCTGCCGCAGCCTCCAAACCCTCCTAGTCTCTCCCCTCATGCCCGTTCATTTGGCAGCAGGATTCGCCATCACCTGCCCCACTGGGAATCCATCAATACGGACAGGTGGATTTTGCAGACCATTCAAAGGGGCTATCCCCTCCCCTTCTAATCTGCCCCTCCAGCCATGCCTCCATCAGTCAGCTGTATTCCAGATCATTTGGCACTTCCCTGCCAGGAAGTTGTGGCTTTCTTGGCCAAGGGAGCCATAGAGAGGGTCTCTGCGCCAGAAGTAGGTTGTGGTTGTTACTCCTGCTACGTTCTGGTGCCCAAAAAGGACAAGGGCTTACCTCCTATCCTAGACCTTTGGAACCTCAATCTCTTCCTCAAAAAGGAGGAATTCGAAATGCTCACCCTAGCTCAGGTATTCTCTGCCTTGGACCCAGGAGATTGGATGGTATCGTTGGACTTGCAGGATGCTTATTTCCATATTCCCATCCTGCCTGCCCACAGACGTTACCTACGATTCGTGGTAGGTGACAAGCACTTTCAATTTACTGTGCTCCCCTTCAGCCTTACTAGCATCCCTCGGGTGTTCACAAATGTGATGGCAGTGATTTCAGCTCATCTGCGCAGGTTTAGGGTTTCAGTCTTCCCCTACCTCGATGACTGGCTGTTGAAGGCGGACTCACCCCAGAAAGTAGTCTCCCACTGTAGGAAGCTGGCTCTGTATATATTATATTAAAGTGAGATTTAGTGTGCAGAGTCCAGGGGTTCCCCCGGAGGCTTAACAGATGCTAAAGTAGATAATACTAATGCTCTCTGTTGTGGTAGTGTGGTCGAGCAGTTAGGCTTATCAGAGGGTAGTGCAAAGCATTTGTTGTACACACACAGACAATAGAAGAAACACACACTAAATGACTTAACTCCAGACCAATGGTTTTTATATAGCAAAAATATATTTTCTGAATTTATTTTGAGAACCACAAGATTCAAGTTGCAGGTAAGTACCTTAAAAGTTTCGTATTTCACACAGGTATCAACAGTACTTTGTTGGAAATAGGTAATACAGTTTTTGAATTATTGGCAATAATCTGTTTCAAACATGGGCACAGTACAATTTTCAAAACTAGTTCCTGGGAGGAAGAAATGTTAGGTAGTTTTACAGATAAGTACAAGACTTACAGTTTCAGTCTTCAGGTTTTAGGAACTTCACTGGTTGGTGTTCAAGTTAACCCCAAACACCCACCACCAGCAAAACTGGGCCGGTCGGGTGCAGAGGTCAAAGTTGAGCAAATTTAATATGGGCTCCTACGGAGATGGGGTACTCTGAATCAGGCCTGCCTGCAGGTAAGTACCTGCGGCTCAGAAGGCAGACCAGGGTGAATTAGAAGAGCACTTAAGGGGCCACAAGTAGGCACCAAAAACACACCCTCAGTGGCACAGGGGTTGGCCGGGTGCTGGGTGCAAACAGGAAGTCGGGCTTTCAATGCTGGTCTATGAGGAGACCCCGGGTCCGGGGGTGTCTCGGGCACACCACCAGTCGGTCAGGGAGGAAGACCGCCTGCTCACCGTAGAGGCACCTGGGGGGTGCAGGTGCAGTGCATCGTTAGGCATTGGATAGCTTCGTCAGGAGCTTCGCAGTCAAGGGTGTCCTGGGGATTCCCTCTGCAGGCATCACTGTGGAGGTGTGGAGAGGTCAACACAGGCTAGGCACTTGTTCGCAATCACCTGAGGATCCTCTCTTGCAGGGTGGACCACCTAGACACGGCTGTGGGTGTCGGGTGCACAGGGGTGAAGACTCACGCATCCAGAGTGAGATGGGAGTCCTTGGTTGTAAGTTTTCCTTGACAGAGCTGCTGTCCTCTGGAGTTCTTGGTCCTTTTGAGTGCAGGGCAGTCCTCTGGAGTTAGGCAGAGGTCGCTGGTCCCTCTGGACATGTCGCTGCTCTTTTGCAGGTTCTTTGATGCAGGAGACAGGCCGGTAGGGCTAGGGCCAAAGCAGGTGTCACCTTCCTTCTTCTCTTCTGGGGGTTTCAGCTTAGCAGTCCTTCTCCTTCTTGTTAAGTCACCAAGGATCTGGTGAGCTGGGTTCAGGGAGGCCCTTAAATTCTAGATTTAGGGGTGTTTGGGGGTCAGAGGGCAGTAACCAATGGCTACTGTCCCTGAAGGTGGCTACACCTTCCTTGTGCCCACTCCCTTTGGGGAGGGGGGGCAGAAACATAATCCTATTAGCCCCTGTCCTCCAAACCAAGATGGAGGATTCTGCAGGGAGGGGGTCACCTCAGCTCTGGACACCTTAGGGGTGGTCCTGGCTGTGGTGGTCACTCCTCCCTGTTTTCCCTAATTTTTCCGCCGGACTTACCACCAAAAGTGGGGCTTTGCCTGGGGGAGGCGGGCATCTGCACTAGCTGGAGTGCCCTGGGGCACTATAATCCCAGGCTTGAGCCTTTGAGGCTCACCTCCAGGTGTTACAGTTCCTCTAGTGGGGAGGTGTGAAGCACCTCCACCCATGACAGGCTTTGTTTCTGACCACAGAAGGCACAAAGGCACTCACCCTCTGTGTACATTTTTCAATAAATCCCACACTGGCATCAGTGTAAGTTTAATGTGCTAAGACATTTGATCCCAAACTTCCCAGTATTCAGTGAAGCCATTATGGAGCTGTGGAGTTCGTAATGACAAACTCCCAGACTATATACTCAATATGTCTACACTGTACTTACAATGTCTAAGAATGGACTGACTCTGTAGGAGCATATTGCTCAAGCAGCTATGCCCTGGCCTGTGGAACAGTGCACCCTACCTTAGGGCTGTAAGGCCTGCTAGAGGGGTGACTTACCTATGCCACAGGCAGTGATTTGTGGGCATGGCACCCTGAGAGGGGTGCCATGTTGACTGTCTTTTTCTCCTCACCAGCACACACAAGCTGCAAGGCAGTGTGTATGTGCTTGGTGAGGGGTCCCCTAGGGTAGCATAATACATGCTACAGCCCTTAGAGACCTTCCCTGGCCACAGGGCCTTTGGTACCATGGGTACCTTTTACAAGGGACCTAACTGTGTGCCAGAGTTGTGCCAATTGTGGAAACAAAGGTACAGATTTAGTGACAGAACACTAGGGCTGGGGCCTGGTTAGCAGGGTCCTAGCCCACTTTCAATCAAAGTTGGCATCAACACTAGGCAAAAAGTGTGTGTGGCGGGGGAGGTAACCATGCCAACAGTGGCACTTTCCTACACCCCCCCCCCCCACACAAACAAACGAAAGAGGATGAGACTAACCTTTCCCAAGAGTGTCTTTATTGTCTAAGTGGAGGAACCTGGAAAGACCATTTGCATTGGCCTTGGCAGTCCCAGGTCTCTCTTCCACTACAAAGTCCCTTCCCTGTAAGGGATATGGACCACCTCAAAAGTTTAGGGTTCTCACCTTTCATTTGCATTGCCATCTGAGAGGTCTGTGGTCAATTTTAACAACAAAGTGAGTGCCAAACAAGTATGGCCTCAGCTTTTTCAGGGACCAAACCACAGCAAAGGCCTCCCTCTCAATGGCACTCCAACGCTGCTCCCTTGGGAGTAACCTCCTGCTAATGAAAGCAACAGGCTGGTCAAGGCCATCATCATTGGTTTGGGACAGGACTGCTCCTATCCATCCAATGTTCAGATGCATCTGTTTGCACAATGAACTGCCTATAACAATCTGGAGCTTTAAGAAATGGTGCTGAGCACATTGCTTCTTTTAGGGTGTCAAAGGCCTTTTGACAATCAAGAGGCCAGTTTACCTTCTTTGGCATCTTCTTTGAGATCAGTTCAGTGAGGGGAGTCACAATGGACCCATATCCCTTCACAAACCTCCTATAGTACCCAGTCAAGCCAACAAATGCCCTGACTTGAGTCTGGGTTTTTGGAGCTTCCCAGTCCATAATTGTTTGGATCTTGGGTTGTAAAGGTTACACTTGGCCTCAACTACAACTGTGCCCTGCCCTATTTGGCACTTAGATGCTTTAATAGAGAGGACTGCTCTTTGTAAGGCCTACAAAACCTTCCCCAGGTGGACCAGGTGATCCTGCCAGCTGGAGCTAAAGACAGCAATTTCGTCTAGATATGCTGCACTAAAGGACTCCAAACCAACAAGGACTTGATTCACCAACCTTTGGAAGGTGGCAGGGGAATTCTTTAAGCCAAAGGGCATAACAGTAAACTGATATTGACCGTCAGGTATAGAGAATGCTGTCTTTTCTTTGGCTCCAGGTGCCATCCTAATTTGCCAGTACCCTGCAGTTAAGTCAACGGTACTCAGAAATTTGGCTGCACCTAAGTTGTCAATCAATTCCTCTACTCTGGGTATGGGGTGTGCATCTGTCTTAGTGACAGAGTTGAGTCCTCTGTAGTCCACACAGAACCTCATTTCTCTCTTGCTATAGTTGGTATTAGGTTTGGGAACCAAGACCACTGGGCTTGCCCAGGGACTGTCAGAGTGCTCTAGTACCCCTAACTCCAACATCTTGTGGACTTCCACTTTGATGTTCTCCTTGACTTGGTCGGACTGTCTATAAATTATGTTTTTGACAGGTAAACTATCTCCTGTGTCCACATCATGGGTACACAGGTGTGTCTGGCCAGGGGTCAAAGAGAAGAGCTCAGCGTGCTGCTGTAGGACTTGTCTGCAATCAGCTTGCTGTTGAGCACAGAGGGTGTCTGAATAGACAACTCTACCCACTGACCCATCCTTACGGTCAGTTGAGAGGAGATCAGGGAGAGACTCACTCTCTGCTTCCTGATCCTCATCAGTAACCATCAGCATGGTTATGTCTGCCCTGTCATTTTAGAGCTTCAGGCAGTTAACATGGATCATTCTCTTGGGTCTCCTGCTAGTGCCCAGGTTCACTAAGTGACCTGACTCTTCTTTTCTAGGACTGGGGAAGGGCCACTCCATCTGTCCTGAAGTGCCCTGGGAGCCACAGGCTCCAGAGCCCTGACTTTCTGCCCTGACTGGAATTCAACCATTGCAGCCTTTTGGTCATACCACAACTTCTGGAGTTGTTGGCTGGCCTCACGGTTTTTGGATGCCCTTTCCATGTACTCAGCCATCCTAGAGCAGAGGCCAAGCACATAGTCTACCACATCTTCTTTAGGCTCATGGAGAGGTCTCTCCCAGCCTTCCTTAACAAGTGCCAGTGGTCCCCTCACAGGATGGCCAAACAGAAGTTCAAAGGGGGAAAACCCTACTCCCTTCTGTGGCACCTCTCTTTAGGCGAAAAGCAGGAATGGCAGAAGGACATCCCATCTCCTTTTGAGTTTTTCAGGGAGCCCCATGATCATGCCCTTTAATGTCTTGTTGAATCTCTCAACTAGTCCATTGGTTTGTAGATGTTATGGTGTGGTGAATTTGTAAGTCACCCCACACTCATTCCACATGTGTTTTAGGTAAGCTGATATGAAGTTTATACCTCTTTCAGAAACCACCTCCTTAAGGAATCCCACTCTGGTAAAAATACCAATTAGGGCTTTGGCTACTGCAGGGGCAGTAGTTGACCTAAGGGGCATTGCTTCAGGGTATCTGGTAGCACTATCCACTACTACCAGTATGTATTGATTTTAAGACACTGTGGGTGGTTCAAGTGGATGGACCTACAATGTCCACACCACCCTCTCAATGGGTATCCCCACCACTGGAAGTGGAATGAGAGGGGCCTTTGGGTGGTCACCTGTCTTGCCACTGGCTTGACAGGTGACACAGGAGCTACAAACCTCCCTTACTTTCTAGGAAATGTTGGGCCAATAAAAATGGTTAACAAGCCTGCTCCATGTTTTGGTTTGTCCCAAATGCCCAGCTAGGGGGATGTCATGGACTAATGTGAGGATAAACTCTCTAAACTCCTGAAGCATTACCACTCTCCTAGTGGCACCAGGCCTGGGATCTCTGGCCTTAGTGTAAAGGAGTTCATCCTCAAATAGACCCAGTGGGAGCCACTGACATCTCCCTTCATCTGTTAAGCAGCTTTCTGTCTCAGGCCTTCAAGAGTGGGACAAGTCTTTTTTCCCTAGCACAGCTGTTCCCTTGTGGGTCCCCCTTGCCACAAGAGCCCTACCTGATAAGGCTCCAGCTCCATGGACTCCCTCAAGGGATAAGACATCTTCCTGGGAAGAGAGTCCTGTTTCTTTTCCTATTCAGAGGCTGGCCCCCCTGTCCTCTTACCTTTTCTCTTGGAAGGTTGGGCCATTATTCCAGGCTCCAACACTTCTTTTTCACCCTGTGCTCTGGGTTACACACACACCAGTACAGGGATTCCCAGCATGGTTGCATGGGTTTTGAGCTCTACCTCAGCCCATGCTGAGGACTCCAGATCATTCCCTCGAGACTACTACCTGTTTCAGGCCAGTAACCCCTCCCCATTCTAAAGTCACCATAGCCATGGGATGGACCTTAGTTACATTGTCAGCACTGTTGACTGGATAAGATTGTCCATCCAAATACTGCCCTGGGGAAACCAGTTTCTCTGCCGCCATGGTGACACTGGCACCTGTATCTCTCAGGGCTTTTACCTTTGTCCCATTGATCAAGAGCAGCTGCCTGTATTTTTGCATGTTAGGCGGCCAGGCAGCCAGTGTGGCTATATCCACCCCACCTTCTGAGACCAGATTAGCTTCAGTGTGAACCCCGATTTGGTCTGTACACACTGTTGATCCCACCTGGAGACTGGCTATTCCAGTACTGACTGGAGTAGTGCTAGTGGGATTTTTCTTGGGACAGGCCATGTCTCCAGTTTGGTGTCCATGTTGTTTACAGTTGTGACACCAGGCCTTCTTAAGATCCAAGTTTTTACCCTTATACCCATTTGTGGATTGTGAAGAGGCTCGGGCCCACCCACCTGAGTAGGGTTTGGGGCCCTTGAGAAGACTCTTTGCTTTTGTCCTTAGGTATCTCACCACCCTTCCTCTAGGGAGGCTTTGTGACCCCTTTCTTTTGTTTACGCCCTGTGGAAGTTTTGGTCACACTAGCCTTGACCCAGTGGTCTGCCTTCTTTCCCAATTCTTGGGGAGAAATTGGACCTAGGTCTACCAGATGTTGATGCAACTTATCATTGAAGCAGTTACTTAACAGGTGTAACTTCATAAATTATAAAGCTCATCATAGCCATGTACTCCACTGCCAGTTATCCAACCATATGGTGTTCAACCCAGGTCTGGTTTGAGGTTTTGTGAGCCCCCTGAATCTAATCCTATACTTCTCAGTGGAGAATCCAAAGCACTCAATCAGAGTAACCTTCATGTGGTCATAGGATTCTGCATCTTTACCAGAGAGTGTGAGAAGTCTATCCCTACACTTACCAGTAAACAGTTCACAAAGGAGAGTTCCCATGTGAGATCTGTTTAACGTTTAGGTTGCACAAGCCCTTTCAAAAGCTGTGAACCACTTGGTGATATTATCACCGTCTTCATAGTTTGGGACAATCCCTCTGGGGATTTTTAGGATATCAGTATTCTCTTTGACCCTATTTATATTGCTGCCACCATCAATGGATGCTCAGCCCATTTCTGCTTTCTCCCTTTCTATAGCCAAGAGTTGTTGCTCCAAAGATAACCTTTTGGCCATCCTTCCTAAAAGGATGTCTTCTTCATTGAGGCTCCCCTCAATGTTTCGAGGAGCTGGGCTCCCCTGTGGAAGATCCAGATCCAGTGAGTTCTCTCCTTGGAGACAAGGGTCTGGGGACCCTGGTCCCCCTAGTTAGGTGAGATGGGGATGTAGGAAGATGGCCTAGTTTTTAGTGGGTACCTATGGTACTTACAACTTATACCAGGTCCAGCTATCCCTTATTAGTGAAATGTAGGCAGTGTCTAGAAGCCAGGCTTTCTAGGGGGAGCTGTAGCTGAGCAGCCAAGGTTTATCTAGGAGACATGCGAAGCTCATGCAATACCACTGTAGTCACACAGTACTCACACACCTGAAAGAAAATACTCAGTGTTACAAAAATAAATAATTAATACACTAGTTATATACACTAGTATGCAAAAACAGGTGTAACAATAGTTAGAAAACAGTGCAATTAGTGAAAATCACACTAGTTAGAAATGGGCCTAATAGGAACAAAAACCATATACTAAGAAAGTGGAATGCAAATGTTGGTTTCCCACCTAGGCAAGTGTAGTGTGTAGAGGGGTGCTGGGAGTATTAGGAAACACCAAAGGTAAGTAATATAACCCACCCCAGAGCCCAGGAAAGCAGGAGTAAATCACAGTAACCTTCCTAGAACACACAAGAACACGAGAAAGAGGATAATGCAAGAACCAGAAGGGACTGCAAGACACCAACAGTGGATTCCTGGACCTGCAGACCAACTCAAAGAAGTACAGAAGAGTCCAGGGAGAACATTAGCCCTCACTAACCCGAATGAAGACGGAGAAGAACTAACAGTGAAGAACAACAGTCATTACTGCACCCAAGAGGACGGATGCGGGTTCCTGGTTGGCGCAGCTAATGTCACACGCCGGATGGAAGATGGCAGTCTGGTTTGCATCGCTGGATTCCGCCAACAAGCCTTGGCACACGCAAAGCTCGCAGTTAGTGGAAAATGGCGCTGCCTGGGACCAGGAGGGACCTGGTGGACTCTACCCAGGAGGGGGAGTGAGAGGGAGCTCTCAGCAACTCGGAGAGCTCACAGAAGATCAGGCAGCGTTCACATGAATCCCACAGCGTGGGGACAAGGGAGGTGCAAAAGGAGGCCCACAGAGCATTACAACAAAGGATCCCACGCTGCCGGAGAACCACTCAGGAAGCTGTGCGTCGCAGAGTAATGTGCTCGGGCCAGAGCTGCACGTTGCACAAAGAACTTCGTGCAAGCTCTTACCTCCACCAAAGTTGGACAGTACGAGGTCAGGACCGTCGGGCCATATCAGTCTACCACCCGTGATGCAGGGGAGTGACTCCTTCACTCCAAGGGAGATTTCTTCATTCTTCTGGTGCATGCTGAAGACAGGGGCAGTCCTTGGAGGATGCACGACCTGGAAGCAGTTGCTGGCAGGAGCTGAAGATACAATGTTGCAGAAGTCGTCTTTGCTTCATTGTTACAGTTTGTAGAGTTCCTGGAGGGTCCAGATGCAGTTTCTTCAGTGAGAAGGTGAAGTAAAGGATGCAGAGGATTCCTGCTGGAGTCTTGCAATCCGAATCTGAAGATCCACCCAAGAGAGAGACCTAAATAGCTCTGAAAGGGGGATTGGTCAGCAACACAGTTAAGCACCTATCAGGGGAGGGCTCTTACGTCACCTGCTGGCACTGGCCACTCAGATACTCCCTGAGTTCCCTGTCACCTTGGAATACAAGATGGCAAAACCCAGGGACCCTCTGGGGGAGGTTTCAGCACGACCCCTGGGTTGGTGATGGACAGGGGAGTGGTCACTCCCCTTTCCTCTGTCCAGTTTCACACCAGAGATGGAACTGGTGGTCCCTTAACCGGTGTACTCTGAATTATGCATGGAGGGCACCACATGTGCCCTTCAAAGCATTACCATTGGCTTGGGGAGGCTACCCCTCCCAAGCCTGTAACACCTATTTCCAAAGGGAGAAGGGTGTAATATTCCTCCCCAAAAGGAAATCCTTTGTTCTGCCTTCGTGGGCTTGAGCTGCTCAAGCAACAGGAGGGCAGAAACCTGTCTGAGAGGTGGTAGCAGCTGGGGCTACTTGGAAAACAGTGCAGGGATGCCCTCACACACAGCTACTCTGCACCCTGCCCTCAGGGCTGGAGGGCCAGCTATAAGGGTGACTTATAAGTGACCTCGTGCAGTGTAAATGGCAGTGAAAGGGTGTATACACCTTGTAGTAAGTTGGCTCTGTATATACTATCGCAAAGTGAGAGATAGTGTGCACAGAGTCCAAGGGTTCCCCTTAGAGGTTGATAGTGGCGAAATTAGATAATACTGATGCTCTATTTTGTGGTAGTGTGGTCAAGCAGTAGGCTTATCAGAGGGTAGTGTTAAGCATTTGTTGTACATACACAGGCAATAAATGAGAACACACACCCAAAGACTTAACTCCAGGCCAATCGTTTTTTCTATAGAAAAATATTATTTTCTTAATTTATTTGAGAACGACAAGATTCAAATTTTTAGGTAAGTACATAAATTGTAAGGTACTTCACACAGGTAAGTATAGAACTTTGATTTAAAACACTAGTACACACATTTTTGGTAAAAATGGCAATAAGGTATTTTAAAAGTGGACACAGTGCCAAAATCAACAGTTCCTGGGGGAGGTAAGTATTGGTTAGTTTTCCTGTTAAGCAAAAGCACTTACGAGTTCAGTCTCCTGGGCATAGGCAGCCCACCATTGCGGGTTCTCTGAGGTGGGGGGCGATGTGGTTGCGGCGTGGGACATCAAAAAATGAGGCGGGCGGATGCGTTTTGGATTTTTTGCAGCTTAGTTTGGTTGTTGTTCCTGCATATAAGGCATTTCTGTAGTCCAATCGGCTGCTGACCCCAGGGTGTGGGTGTCAGTTTTCCTGGTTGCGACAGGAATCCACTTGAAGATTTTGCGGAGCATGCGGAGAGTGTTGTAGCAAGAAGAAGAGATGGCGTTGACCTGCTGAGCCATGCTGAGTGTGGAATCCAAGATGAATCCCAGGTTACGTGCGCAGGTGGTGGGTGAGGGCGCGGATCCTAGGGAGGTGGGCCACCAGGAGTCGTTCCATGCTGAGGGGTTGGTGCCAAAGATGAGAATCTCTTTTTTGTCGGTGTTTAACTAGAGGTGGCTAGATTCCATCCAGCTGGCGATGGCGTGAAGTCTGTTGTGGAGGTTGTTCTTTGCAGTTGTAGGGTCTTTCTTGAGGGAGAGGATTAGCTGAGTGTCGTCTGCGTAGGAGACTATGTTGATGTGGTGTGTTCGTGCGATGTGGGCGAGTGGGGCCATGTAAACGTTGAAGAGCGTGGGGCTGAGCGATGATCCTTGGGGTACGTCACAGATGATACTGGAGGCTTCTGATAGGAACGGTGTAAGGCAGACTCTCTGGGTTCTGCTTGCAAGAAATGATGAGATCCAGTCGAGTGCCTTATCGCCGATTCCGGCATTGTGGAGGAGTGTGCTGCGAGTGTGATGACATACCGTGTCGAAGGCTGTGGAGAGGTCCAGGAGGATGAGTGCTGCTGTTTCTCCTTCATCGAGCATGGTCCTGATGTCGTCTGTGGCAGTAATTAGTGCGGTCTTGGTGCTGTGGTTTTTGCGGAATCCGGATTGGGAGGTGTAGAGTGCCTTGCTGTCTTCCAGGAACCGGGATAATTGGCTGTTCACAATTTTTTCAATGACTTTGGCTCGGAAAGGGAGGAGGGAGATCGGCCGGTAGTTCTTGGGGTCATCTGGGTCTGCCTTGGGCTTCTTCAGCAGGGCTTTGACTTCTGCATGCTTCCAACTTTCTGGGAAGGTGACTGACTCGAAGGAACCGTTGATAGTGTTGCAGAGGTAGGGAGCGATGATGATGTTTGCTTTATTGAAGATATGGTGTGGGCAGGGGTCAGATGGTGATCCGGAGTGGATGGAGGCCATGGTGTTGGTGGTGTCTTCTTTGTTGACGTGGGTCCAGGTGTAGAGGAGGTGGGTGTTGCTTGGGGCGCTGGGTTCGTGGGTGTTTGTCGTCAGCTGGTGGGTCTGGGGGTTGAAGCTGTTGTGTATTTCTTCTATCTTTCGGCAGAAGTGGGTTGCAAGTGAGTTGCAGAACTCCTGTGATGGCTGGGATTCATTGGAGCAAGTCCTGGGAGTGGAGAGCTCTTTGATGATGCCGAAGAGCTCTTTACTGTTGTGAGTGTTGGTGTCAATGCGGTTTTTAAAGTGGGTCCTTTTGGTGGTGCGGATCAGTTGGTGATGTTTGTGTATGGCATCCTTGAAAGCGATCTGGTTGGAGTTGGTAGGTTCAAGGTGGCAGGTTTTTTTCAATTCTGTGGCATAGCCGTTTGGATTCTTGTAAGTCTGGGGTGAACCAGCTGGCCTTGATTCTGTGGAGGGTTTTCGGGTTTTTTTTTGAGCGGTGCGAGGGTGTTGGCGCAGTCTTCTATCCAGCGATGCAGGTTGGTGGCGGCTGGTTGGGGTCCGGGGTCCCAGGGGGTGGGGCCCGGGTGAGAATGGAAATCAGTTGATCCATTGATATTTTGCTCCAGTTGCGCCGGGAGGTTGTGTGCGGTGGTGGTGGGTGACTGGTTTCTGGTAGGAGAAGTGAATGCAGCGGTGGTCTGTCCAGCTGAGTTCGGTGGTATGGCTGATGGAGACGTGGTTGCTGGGTGAGAAGACGGGATTGAGTGTGTGGCCTGCGGAGTGGGTGGGTGAAGTGACGAGTTGTTTGAGGCAGAGGTTGGCGAGGTTGTCCAGCAGGTTGGTGGTGTTGGCGTCGTTGTTGTTTTCTAGGTGGAAGTTCATGTCGCCGAGGAGGATGTATTCTGTGGAGTCAAGGGCGTTGGCACTGACGATGTTGGCGATGGCGTCACAGAAATGAGAACAGGGCCTGGGGGTCTGTAGATCAGAGTTCCTTTGAGGGTGGTGGTGTGTTGATTTTGTCAGCAGTCCTTCTTCTTTCTTCAGGTTGCAGGAATCTGATTTCCTGGGTTCAGGGTCGCCCCTAAATACTCAATTTAGGGGTGTGTTTAAGTCTGGGGGGCAGTAGCCAATGGCTACTGTCCTGGAGGGTGGCTACACCCTCTTTGTGCCTCCTCCCTGAGGGTAGGGGGGTACATCCCTATTCCTATTGGGGGAATCCTCCAAAACCAAGATGGAGGATTTCTTAAGGCAGGGGTCACCTCAGCTCAGGACACGTTAGGGGCTGTCCTGACTGGTGGGGGACTCATCCTTGTTTTTCTCATTATCTACTCTGGACTTGCTGCCAAAAGTGTGGGCTGAGTCCAGAGGGGCGGGCATCTCCACTAGCTGGGATGCCCTGGGGTGCTGTGAAAACAGGCATGAGCCTTTGAGGATCACCACCAGGTGTTACAGTTCCTGCAGGAGGAGGTGAGAAGCACCTCCACCCAGTGCGGGCTTTGTTCCTGGCCACAGAGTGACAGAGGTACTCACCCCATGTGGCCAGAGACCCGTCTGGTTGTGGCAGGCTGGCAGGAACTGGTCAGCCTAACACTAGGATTTGGACCAGTATACAGGGGACATCTTTAAGATGCCCACTGTGTGCATATTTCAGCAAATCCCACACTGCCATCAGTGTGGATTTATTGTGCTGAGACGTTTGATACCAAACTTCCCAGATTTCAGTGTAGCCATTATGGAACTGTGGAGTTCATGTTTGACCAATTCCCAGACCATATACTCTTTATGGCTACCCTGCACTTACAATGTCTAAGATTTGGCTTAGACACTGTAGGGGCATATTGCTCATGCAACTATGCCCCCACCTGTGGTATAGTGCGCCCCGCCTTAGGGCTGTAAGGCCTAATAGAGGGGTGACTTACCTATGCCACAGGCAGTGGGCTGAGGGCATGGCACTCTGAGGGGAGTGCCATGTCGACTTGGTCATTTTCTCCCCACCAGCATACACAAGCTATGAGGCAGTGTGCATGTGCTTAGTGAGGGGTCCCCAGGGTGGCATAATACATGCTGCAGCCCTTAGAGACCCTCCCTGGCCACAGGGCCCTTGGTATCAGGGGTACCAGTTACAAGGGACTTATCTGTGTGCCAGGGCTGTGCCAATTGTGGGAACAAAGGTACAGTTTAGGGAAAGAACACTGGTGCTGGGGCCTGGTTAGCAGGATCCCAGCCCAATTTCAATCATAACTAGCATTAACAAAAGGCAAAAAGTTAGGGGGTAACCATGTCATGGGAAGCCTTTCCCTATACACCTTTTCACGCAGGCTGCAATGGCAGTCCTGTAGAAGCCTTTGCATGTGCTCCCTATGGGTGGCAAAAGATATGCTGCAGCCCGTAGGGATCCCCTGGAATCCCAATGCCCTGGGTACCTAAGTACCATATACTAGGGACTTAAAAGGGGTCACCAGTATGCCAATTGTGGGTGAAATACTGGATTACCAGTATGCAATAACCATAGTTTAAGGGCGAGAGCCTAACTACTGGGGTCCTGATTAGCAGGATCCCAGTAGCCACAGTCAAACACACTGTCAAACAGGCCAAAAGTGGGGGTAACCAAGCTAGAAAGAGGCTGCTTTCCTACAGGGGAGGTCATCCTACTCATCTCTAACATCTTCCCTGTCTGAGTGGAGTTCTTCCTCCTCAGCAGGGTGGTCCCTGGTGTACTCTGCCAAGAGATCCTGGAGCTTGACCTCGGTAGTGTTGGAATCTGCTCTAATCTTTTTCAGCTTACAGAGGGGCCTTAACTCTGCCATCCCTAGGTGGAGGTAAGGGGTGAGGTTGAGTTCCACAACTATGTCCTCTGAGCTGCTCATTATGTCACTAAAAGTTAGGATTACTTTTTAGAAACTAAAAACTACTTCTAGTAACTAAATCCTAACTTAAAAATAACTTTTAAACTTGAAAAGAGATGCTAAGGGGACTTAACCAAGGCCCTAGCAGGACCTTTACCAATTTAGAAAAAATAGTCAAATTCAAAAATGCAAAGTCGTAGACCCCACCGCTGATCCACCATTGTGGGAAACTGGCTCTGCATATACTATATCAAAGTGAGATATGGGGCCTCTTTATGAACATGGCGGCATTCACCGCCGTGGCGACGGTGAACAGAAGACCGCCAGTGGCGGTGAACAGCACACCTCTGTATAATGATGTCAAAAAGTCAAACCTCCAAAAATCCTGGAGATGATCTTCCGTGCAAAATGAATGACGGAGAGAAGGGGCGAAACTCCTGAAAAGGAAGGGCATAACCTTTCCCCACAATATTCAGCACCCAAGAGTCTGATGTGATTAACTCCCAATCGCAGAGAAAATGAAATAGCCTTCCCCCGAAAGGAGAAGTATGATGCAAGATGGAGAGAAAACTAGGACTGCTTTTCTTGATGGGTTCCCCTAGAAGAAGAAGCTGAGACGGGAGGCTGCTGAGTGGCTTCTCGTGTTCTAACCCTCCCCCACCCTCTAAAAGACCTATAGAAAGGGCTGGCAGGCTCCTGCATGCTGGACTGTGGCCTCCCACGAAAAGAGGACGCCCTGAACCTCCATAAAGATCTAAAAGGTGCGGACGCTGAAGCCTGGAGTCCTAAGGACTTTGCAGTAGCCCTGCTGTCTTTAAAACGCTCCAGCGGTGAGTCTGCCTTGGATCTAAACAACTTCTCACCATCAAACGGAAGGTCCAACAAAGTTGCCTGAACATCCGTGGAAAAGCCAGAAGACCTAAGCCACGCATGCCTCCTGGTCGCCACCGAAGTGCCCACTGACCTGGCAACAGAATCTGATGTATCCAAACCAGACTGAATAACCTGCTTGGCCGCCGCTTGAGTGTCCAACAGGAGTTCATCAAACTGCCCCTGCACATCCTGAGGCAAGCTTGGCACCACAGCTCTTACTGTGTCTATCAGGGCATGAATATACCTCCCCAGCACACAGGTAGCACTGACAGACTTCAAGGCCCTACTGCGCGAGGAGAAACCCTTCTTTGCTGTTTGCTCCATTCGCTTAGCCTCTCTATCTGATGGAATAGCAGGGAATGAACCAGGTGCAGACCGGGCAGAACAAGAGGCTTGCACTACCAAGCTCTCAGGTGTCGGATGCCGAGACAAAAACTGTGGATCCCTGGGAGCAACTCTGTAACTCCTAGCCACAATCTTGGAAACCGCTTGAGTTGAGACAGGTTTCCTCCAACTGTCTAGAATGGGCTCAGTAAGGGCATCATTAAACGGGAGTAGGTGCAACATCTCAGTCAGGATGTTAGTCTTCACCTCCGATGCTGGTAAAGGAAGTTCCAAGAATTCAGCAGCCTTTCTTGATGCTGCCTCCTCTGAATTCACCAGGGGATGAAAGATCCCACTCAGGGGATATATCTAGGCCACTTGCAGAGTCCAGGTCCTGAAATTCACCCATAGGCTCAGGAATCTCCCCTTCCCTCAACAGCTGTTGCCGATACTCCTGCTCCTCCAAGAGCCCCAAGGCCCTCCTTCTTGACCGCAGTCTGGCCTCCAACCGCTGCGTCGACAGAAATTAGCCGACGTTGACGACGCTGATTTCAAAGCAGATGGGTTCTCCGGCGGAGGAGAGGGTGGAGAGACACTGCGTCCCAATCGCGACCCATCCGTCGCCGGCGTCAACATCGTCTGGGGTGACGTCATCTGCACCGAACCAGAACTTTCAGCTGGACAGTAGGGTACAAACAGGGCTTGTTCGTACGGCGCTGGAGAACCCAGCGTGAAAGTTAATGGACCCGTGGGACCAGCCAGGTGCACCACCAGGGGCCATAGCTCTGTTGAAAATGCTAAAAATAGCATTAAGGAACGCTGCTGGATCTGCTCCCGGAGTCGGGAAGACAGGAAACCTCTGCTCGTCCTGAGGCACTTGAGCCGAATCCGAAGTTTGTGCCACCGGCTCCTGAGTTGACACAGGAGAAAAGTGAACCGGAGGACTCGAAGACCTCTATGAAAGACGGCGCCAGAGAAGCCTGTGGACACTGAGGCTGAAGAGTGACTGTTGGACTGACCTCCCATGCCATACGCCGCTGTCTAGGGGGGGGACCGAGACCGATTCCTGGAAGAACGCCATCAAGAATTGTGCTGCGCCGCTAATTATGTGACCTTGAGGACTTACATGAAGAGTCCCTCGCCTTAGATCTTCGATGACCCTCATGCTCCTTCTTAGATTTTGCAAAGAAAAGCTTAGCCTCCCTCTCCTTCAATGCCTTCAGGTTCATTCGCTGGCAGGACACGCACCCCTCCACGTCGTAGTCCGAACTTAGGCACCACAAGCAGTCCTCATGAGGATATGTGACCGACATGTGACCTGCGCACTCATGACAAGACTTAAAGCCCGATTTCTTCAGTGGAGACATTATAACTTGACACCACCACCACCTTCGAAACAGTAACTGTTCGAGACATCAGCACACTGGCGAGGACTTCTTATTGCCACAGTGATGTCAGACGGAGCCGTGCAATTGTGACGTCCTCGTCAACATGAAGAGCTAGGTAGAAAATTTCCGTCTAATTCTGGCGCATTGGGAGAATTCAATAGGGGAGGAATCCACAGGGAGTTGTAGCCATCAGACATATATACCTATGTACAAATGAGAACGACGACGACCACAGGCTACCGGGGAGGAGGGAGGGCGCATTTGAATCTGCACCACTACATGCCACAATCAGATGTACGCTGGGTAAGTGACATTTTCTGTTCGATGGCATGTGTTGCTGCAGATCCACATGTTGTGGATTGACTAAAAAGCAGTTCTCCTCCCAAATAAGCGGTGGTTAGCCTGTAGGAGTTGAAGTGTTTTGAAATAGTGTTAACACTGCTTGTCCAACGTTAGCTTGTTGTCTAGATAACACATCCACACAGTAATGTTTTGTGAATGTATGTGGTGTGGACCATGTGGCAGCTTTGCATACATCTGTCATTGGTATATTTCCTAAGAATGCCATGGCAGCACCCCTTTTGTTTAATGGAATGTGCTTTTGGAGTTATTAATAGCTGCCGTTTTGCTGTAAGGTAGCATGTTTGAATACATCTTACGACCCATCTAGCCAATCCTTGTTTTGAAATGGGATTACCTTGATGAGGTTACTGGAAAGCAACAAAAAGCTGTTCAGTTTTTCTAAAGTCCTTTGTTCTGTCTACATAATATATTAGTGCTCTTTTAAGACAGATCAAGAGTGTAAAGCTCTTTCCGCAGTAGAGTCTGGCTGTGGAAGGAAGACCGGCAATTCCACTGACTGATTAATGTGAAAAGGTGAAACCACTTTAGGCAAACATTTTGGATTTGTCCTAAGTACTACTTTGTGTTTTGTGTAGTTGGAAGAAGGGTTCTTCTAGAGTAAATGCCTGAATTTCACTTACTCTTCTTAATGAAGTAATTGCTACTAAGAAAACAACCTTCCATGTGAGAAATTGAATAGCTTAAGAGTGCATGGGTTCGAATGGGGGACCCATAAGTCTTGTGAGCACAATATTAAGATTCTAGGCAGGAACTGGTGGAGTTCTGGGTGGAATAATGTGTTAAGTCCTTCCATAAATGCTTCTATGACAGGAACTCTAAAGAGAGAGGTATGATGTATGTTTTGTAGGTAGGCTGATATGGCCGTTAGATTAATCTTATTAGAGGAAAAAGCAAGATTAGCTTTTTGTAAATAAAGCAAATAGCACACAATGGGCCTGATTCTAACTTTGGAGGACGGTGTTAAACCGTCCCAAAAGTGGCGGATATACCACCTACCGTATTACGAGTTCCATAGGATATAATGGACTCGTAATACGGTAGGTGGTATATCCGCCACTTTTGGGACGGTTTAACACCGTCCTCCAAAGTTAGAATCAGGCCCAATATCTTGTACTGATGCTTTAAGTGGATCTATATTTTTAGGTTGACAGTAGTAGACAAACCTTTTCTATTTAGCTGCATAGCATTGTCTGGTTGTTGGTTTACATGCTTGTTTTAGAACGTTGATACATTCTAATGGAAGCTGTAAGTATCCAAACTATGACTTCAGGAGCCAAATTGCTAAGTTGAGCACACTGAAATTGGGATGCCTGATTTGACCTCCGTGGGAGCTATGAGTATCATGGTGAGAGAAGTGTGAAGCATTTTGTTGACCAGAAACTGAATTAACGGGAGAGGGGGAAAAGCATAAGCAAAAATCCCTGACCAGTTGATCCATAGAGCATTGCCCTTGGACTGAGGGTGTTGGTTTCTGGATGCGAAGTTTTGGCATTTTGCATTTTCGCTTGTTGCGAAAAGCTCTATGTTTGGTGTTCCCCACATCTGAAAGTAATATTGAAGTACCCATGGGTGAATCTCCCATTCGTGTATTTGTTGCCTTATCCTGCTTACAAGGTCTGCTAGCTGGTTGTGTATCCCTGGGATATATTCCGCTAGTAAGTGAATGAGATTGTGAATTGCCCATTTCCATATTGTTTGAGCTAGATGGGACAATTGGGAATAGTGCGTCTCCCCTTGTTTTTTCAGATAATTCATTGTTGTCATGTTGTCTGTTCTTATTAAGACTGTTTTGTGTATGATCTGATGTCGAAATGCTTTGATGGCTAAGAACACAGCTAATAATTCTAAGTGGTTTATGTGGTAGGTTGATTGTATTGAGTCCCATTCCTCTTGTATCGTTAGATTGTTAAGATAAGCTCCCCAGCCTGTCATTGACATATCTGTTGTGATTATGGTCTGTGGCACTCGGTCTTGAAAGGACCGCCCTTTTGTTAATTTGTTGTGATTTCACCATTGCTGAGATTTGTAAGTTTGGCGATCTAACACTAGATCCTGTAACCGACCGTGTGCCTGAGACCATTGTCATGAGAGACACTGTTGCAGTGGTCTCATGTTTAAACTCACATCTGGTACTATTGTAATACATGATGCCATCATTCCCAATAGTTTCATGACAAATCTTACTGTGTAATTTTGGTTGACCTGCATTTGTGCTATGAGGTGTTGAAGTACAAGTTACTTTACCTTCGGTAACGAAATATCTGGTAGAGACATATTCTAGTTGCAGATTCCTTGCCTTTGAATTTCCCCGGGCGTCCGACTGGATCAGGAGATTTTTCTTCGAGCAGTACCTCTGCGCGCCGTCAGGTGGCATCGGTCAACTCTGCAGTCGTCGTTGGCATCATGCTCGACGTGATGATGTTGCGGTTGTATATAGGCGCCACCCCGGCGCGCTGACGTCAGTTTCTTTTCACGACTTTCCACGCCAGTAGCGGGGAGCCATGAAGAACACAGAAAGTGCTGTGCCAAAACTAGGGCCCTTAAGGAAAAGTTCCTGTCCCATGAAATTAGTTTGCAGTGCAGGGAGGATGGGCGGTGTAAGGTTTTTGCCTTTTTTGCTGATGCCAGTTATGATTGAAAGTGTGCTGGGACCCTGCTAACCAGGCCCCAGCACCAGGGTTCTTTCCCTAAACTGTACCTTTGCTTCCACAATTGGCACAACCCTGGCACTCAGATAAGTCCCTTGTAAATGGTACCCCTGGTACCAAGGCCCCTGATGCCAGGGAAGGTACCTAAGGGCTGCAGCATGTCTTATGCCACCATGTGGACCCCTCACTCAGCACATGCACACTGCCTTACAGCTTGTGTGTGCTGGTGGGGAGAAAATGACTAAGTCGACATGGCACTCCCCTCAGAGTGCCATGCCAACCTCACACTGCCTGTGGCATAGGTAAGTCACCCCTCTAGCAGGCCTTACAGCCCTAAGGAAGGGTGCACTATACCACAGTTGAGGGCATATGTGCATGAGCACTATGCCCCTACAGTGTCTAAGCAAAACCTTAGATATTGTAAGTGCAGGGTAGCCTTAAAGAGTATATGGTCTGGGAGTTTGTCGAACACGAACTCCACAGTTCCATAATGGCTACACTGAAATCTGGGAAGTTTGGTATCAAACTTCTCAGCACAATAAATGCACACTGATGCCAGTGTGGAATTTATTGTAAACTACACCCAGAGGGCATCTTAGAGATGCCCCCTGAATACCAGTCCAACTCCTAGTGCCAGGCTGACCAGTTTCTGCCAGCCTGCCACCACAATACCAGTTTCTGGCCACACGGGGAGAGTGCCCTTGTCACTCTGTGGCCAGGAACAAAGCCTGTACTGGGTGGAGGTGCTTCTCACCTCCCCCTGCAGGAACTGTAACACCTGGCGGTGAACCTCAAAAGCTCACCCCTTTCATTACAGTGCCCCAGGGCAACCCAGCTAGTGGAGATGCTCGCCCCTCTGGCCACTGCCCCCACTTTTGGCGGCAAGGCTGGAGGAGATAATGAGAAAAACAAGGAGGAGTCACCCACCAGTCAGGACAGCCCCTAATGTGTCCTGAGCTGAGGTGACCCCTGCCTTTAGAAATCCTCCATCTTGAGATTGGAGGATTCCAACAAAAGGATTAGGGATGTGCCCCCCTCCTCTCAGGGAGGAGGCACAAAGAGGGTGTAGCCACCCTCCAGGACAGTAGCCATTGGCTACTGCCCCCAGACTTATACACCCCCCTAAATTTAGTATTTAGGGGCCCCCCAGAACCCAGGAAATCAGATTTCTGCAACCTGAACCAAGATGAAGGACTACTGACCTGAAAGCCCTCCAGAGACAACAGAGACGACAACTGCTTTGGCCCCAGCCCTACCGGCCTGACTCGAAGAAAACTGCACCAGCGATGCATCTGACAGGGACCAGCGACCTCTGAAGTCTCAAAGGACTGTCCTGAACCAAAGGACCAAGAAACTCCTGTGAGCAGCGGCTCTGCTCAACAACAGCAACAACTTAGCAGCTTTCTTGCAAATTTTTAAAGACCTCACTCTTCCCGCCGGAAGCCTAAGACTTCACCCTCTGTGCCCGACGTCCCCGGGTCAAGCTCCAGAGAACCAACACCACATGGAGGACTCCAAGGCGACTGTGACCTCATGAGTAGCCTGAGACGACCCCCCTGAACCCCCAAAGCGACGCATGCAGAGAAAATCCAGAGGCTCCCACTGACCGCGACTGCCTATAACAAGGAACCAGACACCTGGACCAAGCACTGTCCCGCAGCCCCCCGGACCAGAAGGAACCAAACCTCAGTGCAGGAGTGACCCCCAAGCGACCCTCTGCCTAGCCAAGTCAGTGGCTGGCCCGAGAAGCCCCCCTGTGCCCTGCCCGCACTGCTAGAGTGACCCCTGGGTCCCTTCATTGAATCCTATACAAAACCCGACATCTGCTTTGCACACTGCACCCAGCCGCCCCTGTGCCGCTAAGTGTGTGTTTTGTGTGCCTACTTGTGTCCCCCCCAGTGCTCTACAAAACCCCCCTGGTCTGCCCTCCGAGGATGCGGGTACTTACCTGCTGGCAGACTGGAACCATAGCATCCCTGTTCTTCATAGGCGCCTATGTATTTTGAGCACCTCTTTGACCTCTGCACCTGACCGGCCCTGTGCTGCTGGTGTGGTAACTTTGGGGGTTGCCGTGAACCCCCAACAGTGGGCTGCCTATCCCCAGGAATTTAGACTTGTAAGTGTCTTACTTACCTGACAAACTAACCATTACTTACCTCCCCAGGAACTGTTGATTTTTGCACAGTGTCCACTTTTAAAATAGCTTATTGCCATTTTAACTAAAACTGTGTATGCTACTGCTCTAATTCAAAGTACCTAACTTACCTGTGTGGAGTACCTTGCATTTTATGTATTTACTTCAAATCTTGAACTTGTGGTTCTAAAAAAAAATTAAGAAAAGATAGTTTTCTATATAAAAATTATTGGCCTGGAGTTAAGTCTGAGTGTGTGTTCCTCATTTATTGCCTGTGTGTGTACAACAAATGCTTAACACTACCCTCTGATAAGCCTACTGCTCGACCACACTACCACAAAATAGAGCATTAGAATTATCTAATTTTGCCACTATCTTACCTCTAAGGGGATCCCTTGGACTCTGTGCACCGTATCTCTTACTTTGAGATAGTATATGCAGAGCCAACTTCCTACATTGGTGGATCAGCGGTGGGGTCTAAGACTTTGCATTTGCTGGACTACTCAGCCAATACCTGATCACACGACTAAATTCCAAAAATTGTCATTAGAAACAAAAATTTTAAAAGTCCTGCTAGGGCCTTGTGTAAGTCTCTGTTAGCATTTCTTTTAGAGTATAAAATTTGTAAAAGTTTGGATTTAAGTTCTAGAAGTAGTTTTTAGATTCTTGAAAAGTAATCCCAACTTTTAGAGAAATAGGCCCTCATTACAACCCAGGCATTAAAAGCTGCTGATCGCCGTGCTGATGTCCGCCAACATACCGTGGCGGAAATCCGCTACAGGTATTATGATCCACATCTAGAAATCCGCCACAATACAGACACCCACACAAGTCTGCCACACCAAAGGTCAGTGATAAACTGGCAATAGCAAAACCCACACCGTTACGCCAACAGGAATACGCCCACACTATCACGACCCACGAATCAACGTGGCGGTCTTTCAACCGCGGTAATCTGTTGGTGGTACACACCACCACGCTCAAAATACATACACACTTACAAAACACAACCACATTGGACAGTTCAAAATATACACACCTGACACACATACACCACACCCACACACCACTATAAAACACACACCCACATTACCAACAACCCCTTACAACTACATTTTTGGAAGAAGCAGAGAGAGAGAATAGCAAAGACAACACCAGCATCCAGAGGCACACACCATCACTCATACACCGTCCACGCACCTCAAAGAACACACCCCAACACATCATAGCACACATCACATCAACCATCACCTAACACATCACCCACACCACATCATGGCACCTCAAAGACACCAAAGGTTTTCTGAGGAGGAGCTCAGGGTCATGGTGGAGGAAATCATCTGGGTAGAGCCACAGCTATTCGTATCACAGGTGCAGCAAACATCCATTGCAAGGAAGATGGAGCTATGGTGGAGAATTGTCGACAGGGTCAACGCAGTGGGACAGCACCCGAGAACACAGGATGACATCAGGAAGAGGTGGAACGACTACGGGGGAAGGTGCATTCCGTGGTATCCAGACACCAAGTAGCAGTACAGAGGACTGGCGGTGGACCCCCACCTCCTCCCCCACAACTAACAACATGGGAGGAGCAAGTCTTGGCAATAATGCATCCTGAGGGCCTCGCAGGGATAGCAGGAGGACTGGACTCTGGTAAGTCAAATCTTTACTATTATATCCCCCACCCTAACTGCATGCCATCACAAACACCTACCCATACCCTCACACCCATCACCCCAACACCTCACAGATACTCCACTATCACATCCCACACATTCCAATACCAAGCCCTGCATGTCACAACAATGCATGGACACCCATCACCAAAGCATGTCCAATAGAGAGACTCAGCCAGGGCACACAATCACCACTCACACAAGAGCCAAGGCGATAATGCAAGCACAGGAGCAGTGGCGGCCGGCAGCTTTAGGAGGGAGGGGGGCGGGCGGGGCACACACACACACACACACACTCATTCTTTCACACACAGACGCACACGCACATCCATTAACAACACTCATACCATTCAAACATGCACGCACGCACCAAACATTCATTTTAAAACATCACACACACTCATTCTTTCACACACGCACGCACGCACATCCATTAACAACATTCATACCATTCATACATGCACACATGCACCAAACATTCAATTTTAAACATCACACACACTTACCTTCGGCCTCCAGGTCCCAGGAGGGTTAAGACAGCTGCCTTTAAGGTCACAATGAGGGAAGGTAGCAGTCCCAGCCTCGTCACAGAGTGGGATGGGGTCAGTGAGACTGCTGACCCCACACCACTCTGTGACGAAGTGTCACTGATTGACACTCGTCCTGAGCACTTCAGGGCTTAAACTGAAGCACCCAGGGAGAGCGTCAATTGGTGACGCTTTCCTTGTCACCCAGGGGAGGGCCTCGAGGCACCTTTGCTGGGATGAGGAGGTCACGCCCATAGGAGCTGTGATCTCCTCAGCCCAGCAAAGTTCATCTCAGGCAGCCAGGAGTCTGCGCAAATCGCGCATGTCTGCTCCTGGCTACCTGACCGGAACATGAAGAGTGTCTGTCAGGCTGACCTTTGTTCAGCCTGACAGACACTCTTCATGGGGGGCAAAAGGTGGGGGGGGCATGGCCCCTCCGCCCTAAAGGACGGGCCGCCACTGCACAGGAGTAGAGGGAACCTCACCCATTGCACAAGATGGCACACACAGATACAATAACTATGCATTTACACCTCAACAGGACCCCTGCCCAACGCCACCGGACAGGAGGTGCCAGACATATGCAGTCCTCCCACAGAAGAGGCCCACAGTGACGACAGCAGCTCTGCACGCCTGGATCAAGATGACCAGCCCGGCCCATCAGGGACCTCTGGACAGTCGGTTCCCCTGCCACAGTTCCAAACCACCACTGAACCTCCCCCCTCAGGAAACACCACCACACCACCCACCCAGCGGGCCCATGCCACTGTCCCCAGGACTCGTCAATCAGCAGTGTGTCCACCACTACAGGGACCCCAAGCAAACCTACTAACCCAGGACGATCAGGGACCTGGGGTCAGTATCAGTGGGCACACAGTTCAGGGGACAGAGGCACAGGACAACAGGGAAGCTGGGAGGACTGCTGTGCGACAGGAGGAGGACAGGCCCAGGGAACTCACTCTCCACAAGGCTCTCTCCAACATCATGGGAGCATACCACCATTCCCAGGAGACCATGGGCACGTTACTGAGCAAGTTTCAGGAGACCCAGCGGCTGCAGGAGGAACAGTACCTGGGGATCAGGGGGGACTTGAAGTCCATTAACACCACCTTGGTCACCATAGCAGGGGTGCTGGCAGACATGGCCAACACCATGAGGGAGACAGTGGCATACCACCGGGCCACTGACACCAGCCCGAACGTTGAACAGCCCTCCATGTCCACCGGCGCTAGTGGACAGGCGGTCCCGCCACAGGACCAACAGGCCACCAGCACCCCACCCCCTGCAGAAGGAGAACCACCCCGCAAATGCTCCCTGTGATCCAGGCACAAGACAGAGAACATTGGCAAGACCCCCGCCAGGAAATAAGACTCTCCTGATTGTCACCCTTCTGTCCTACTATGTCACCCTGACCACCTTTAACTGCCATTGCTACACTTCCTATGCCCCCTAGGACAATGCACCTGTGATACAGAGAGACTGGACCACCATCACCCCAGCCCATTGCTCATCCCCCTCCACTTATTAGCACTTAAATAAGCACCCTTGAATCACAAAACAATCTGGAGTCAGTTTGTACTTTCACAAATGTGTTATTACAACCGCTTTGACAAATATCAATGTTAATGTTCATTTGCACATACCAAAGTATGACAGTTGTTGGGCAGCAGTGAACATAGCAGAAGGCAGAATGTGGTTCCCCAGATCTGTGAAAAGGAAAGCCAAAATGAACTGTCAGGGTCCATACACAGAGGTAAAAAGGCAGATTATACAATGTCGTACAGTAGTCTGATATGAGAGGAGCAGTGCCAGTCTCTTACCTGTGTCTCACTGGAAGTACTGCATGATGATGTTGTTTCGGTTGTCAATATCTTTTTCTTCTGCCTCCTCTTCTTCGCTGTCCATAGGCTCCACAGCTGCCACAAGACCAACATCAGGCCCATCCTCCTGCAGAAAAGGCACCTAGCGTCGCAAAGCCAGGTTGTGCAACATACAGCATGCTACTATTATCTGGCACACCTTCTTCGGTGAGTAGTATAGGGAGCCACCTGTTAAATGGAGGCACAGGAATCTGGCCTTCAGGAGGCCGAAAGTCCGCTCTATAATCCTGTTAGTTCGCCCATGTGCCTCATTGTAGCGTTCCTCTGCCCTTGTCCTGTGATTCCTCACTGGGGTCAGTAGCCATGACAGGTTGGGGTAACCAGAGTCACCTGCAAATGTAGATGGCTATCTGTTAGACATACACCAACCCTTAGGGACTATCCCATACCAAGACACCTATTCATACTGTGTGGGGACCTTGGGCTCACTTATTAGCCACACACGTTGCCTCTGAAGTTGGCCCATCACATAAGGGATGCTGCTATTCCTCAAAATGTAAGCGTCATCCACAGAGCCAGGATACTTGCCATTCACATGAGAGATGTACTGGGCTGCCAAACACACTATCTGCACATTCGTGGAATGGTAGCTTTTACGATTTCTGTACACCTGTTCATTCCTGCGGTGGGGGGCAAATGCCACGTGTACCATCAATGACACCAATGATGTTGGGGATATGTCCCAGGGCATAGAAGTCACCTTTCGCTGTGGGCAAATCCTGCACCTGGGGGAAAACGATGTAGCTGCGCATGTGTTTCAGCGGGGCAGACAACACTCTGGTAAACACGTTAGAGAACATTGGCTGTGACATCCCTGATGCCATGGCCACTGTTGTTTGAAAGGAACCACTGGCCAGGAAATGGAGCACTGACAGGACCTGCACTAGAAGGGGGATACCTGTGGGATGGCGGATAGCTGACATCAGGTCAGGCTCCAATTGGGCACACAGTTCTTGGATTGTGGCACGATCAAGTCTGTAGGTGATAATGATGTGTCTGTCTTCCATTGTCAACAGGTCCACCAGGGGTCTGTACACCGGAGGATGACGCCATCTCATCATCTGCCCCAGCGGATGTGCCCTATGGAGGAGAATGGTGAGCAGAGGGTCATGTACCACAAAGGTTGCACAAGTGTGTTTTGCACTAATGTGATTTAATCGGTGCGTGGCACTGTCTGTCCGTATTCCTGCCCAAATCTGCTGTGACACAGTTAGGTGCCCTGCCATGCGCCCCCCTGAAATGGTGGCTGCCTGACCTGTAAGGAGGGACAAGGGGAAATGAGGTAACTGCGCTGCCGTTGTGCAGCGTTGCGGTAGGCGGTCAAAGACCGCCGCACAATTCAGCATTGGTTCTCATTGGGCCCTATGGGTTCCATGAGCCAATGACTATGTACGCCAGCGGTGACGGTACGCACCGCTGCGGACGTGACTGCCATTTTCTATCTGTTCACTCACTTGATACCTGACCTTCAACAGGAGAGGACCTACACTGCAAGTGCTGCTGTGACCTCAGTCTGGAAGCGACAATGGCTACAGTGTCTGGGGAAAGTGCCCCTGCCTTCACAGCGGAGGGGTTGGACAAACTGGTGGATGGGGTCCTCCCCAGTACACGCTAATCTACGGTCCTCCAGACAAACAGGTGAGTACACTGTGAGCATGATGGATGGGACATGAATGTATGGAGTGGTCTGTCTGGATGGAAGATACATGTTGTTGGGGGGGGCTGTGGCCTGCATGTGAGGATGGTCAGTGTATGTGTTTCAGGGCATGGCTGGGAACTGGTGACCAATGAGTAAGAAGAACTGGACCAGGGAGTAAGTTCCATTCTTACTTTACCTTTCCTCTAGGTCAGCGCCCACCAGAAGAAGGGTATTTGGCGTGCCATTGCCAAAGAAGTGCGGACCCTGGAGGTCTATCACAGACGGAGCACCCAGTGCCGCAAGAGATGGGAGGATCTGCGCCGCTGGAGCAAGAAGACGGCGGAGGCTCAGCTGGGGATGGCCTCCCAACGTGGAAGGGGTTCCCATCGCACCATGACCCCCCTGATGTTCCGGATCCTGGCGGTGGCATATCCGGAGTTGGATGGGCGCTTGAGGGCATCACAGCAGCCACAAGGGGGTGAGTACAGTCTCATTCAGCTAACTGCATGCTTTACGAGGTGTCTGGGTGGCAGATGTGGGCTGTGGGTTCTCCTAGGCCAGGGCGAACGTGGTAAGGTAGGTCCCTTGTTAGGCAGACTCTGAGGCACTCCAACCCCAATAGTGGTAGTGGCCATCTACAATTAGTCAGGCTCCTGTGGGTTCCAGGTGTGCAGCAAATGGGGTTAGGCATAGTCCCCCATGGGCAGGTGATTTTCCTAAGAACTGTTAGTGCATGGGCTAGTGCACAGGGCTGCTCCCTGTGTGTTGTGTCCGCCAACGGTAGTGGTGCTGCTGGCATTGACCACGTGTCTCCTCTGTCTTTCTCCCCTTTTTGTTTTGTCACCCTGTCCTTGTGTGCATTATCATCATCTGGCGGAGGAGCAGTGGCACCGGAGCAGGAGGAAGCAGAAACCCACATGGCCCAGGAGGGTGAATGTACGGAGTCTGAAGGCACCAGTGGGACGGAGGGCGAGGGGAGCTCCACGACGGGGACAGGAGGGGACACCAGCGACAGCGACTCCTCCTCTGATGGGAGCTCCCTTGCGGTGGCAGGCACATCTGTTGCCCACCGCAACAACAGGTACAGCCGCCACCCCCCATACCAGCACCGCCCTCCCAGCAGCCCCTCAGCGTGTTTCCCGTGCCCGCTCACCGAGGAGGGTGGGCATCTCCTTCGCCCCAGGCAAGGTTGTCTAGAGCCCTGACCAGCACCTCAGCCACCAAATCCTTGTCCAGTGTGGTGCCTGCAAGTCCGGGAACATCAAATGAGGGCACCCATCAGGGCTGTCAGTGTGCCATCTAGTGAAGCCAAGGACCACCCTATTCCGCCACCTGCCAAGGTAAAGAAAGGGCAAGCATGCAGACGAGAAAAGCCGCACCCAACCACCCAGCAAGGCCTCTTCCAGAACTAAAGAGGAGAGTGCCAAGGTCCCAAGCAGTGACTTCAAAGGTGGGGAAGGGACACAAGAGCTAAGGGAAGTCATCTCAGGGCAGGGGGCCTCCGGGTGAGGGCCTGGTGTCACCCCTTTCGCAAGACAGCCCAGCAACCTGTACCACTGTGGGCACCGCCGCAATGACCGCCACCTGTACCGCCATCTGCACCGCCAACTGCCTCAACTACAGTCACCAGCATCATCCTCAGTGGGCAGCCTTCCGAGGCTGCAGGAGACGGCCTGGTGTCTCCCTCCACAAGTGCATACACCTGCACCACCAGCAGCATCTCCGCCACAGAAAATGCTGCAGCCACCGCCACCTGCCCCGTGACATGCCCAGCCAGTGCCACTACAGCAGACATCAGCAGCATCCCCAGTGGGCAGGCGTCCAAGGCTGCAGGAGACGTCCTGGACCCTGCACACACTACATGAGGCACCAGCACTGGCACTTCCAGCAGTTTGCAGCCTTAGTCGTCACAAGGAGGAGTGTGGCTCTGCCTCCATGGAGTATCATGCTACCTGTTACCAGTGAATCTCGTGGCTCAGACACCCATGTGAGGGAATGGGAACTGCCACACCGCTGGCGCAGTATCACTGGGCACCATGCCCCCTCCAGAACCAGTGGAGAACAGCATCCACTACCCCAGTCCTTGGCAGGTTGAAGCACTCTGGGCACCATGCCCCCTCCAGAACCAGTGGAGAACAGTATCCACTACCTCAGTCCTTGTCAGGATGAAGCACTCTGGGCACCCTGCCCCCTCCAGAACCAGTGGAGAACAGCATCCGCTAGAGAGACTGTGACTTTGCACTCCCCAGGACCAAGCAGTGTGCAGAGCACCCACTTGAGAGACTGTGGCTTTGCACTCCCCAGGACCAAGCAGTGGGCAAACCACCCACTTGAGAGACTATGGCTTGCACTCCCCAGGACCAAGCAGTGGGCAAACCACCCACTTGATAGACTGACTGTGACTTTGCACTCCCCAGGACCAAGCAATGGGTGGACCAACCACTTGAGACTGTGGCTTTGCACTCCCCAGGACCAAGCAGTGGGCAAACCACCCACTTGAGAGACTGTGGCTTTGCACTCCCCAGGACCAAGCAGTGGGCAAACTACCCACTTGAGACTTGAGACTGTGGCTTTGCACTCCCCAGGACCAAGCAGTGGGAATGGAGCCCCCTCGAGGAGCAGTGGCGTCATCCCATCATCCGACTGAGGTGCCCCTCCTCCCCTTCCCCCTGAGGTGCCTGTGTTTTTTTTAAACCTGATGCCCCTGCAGTGTTCTCTCCGTTTTGAGGCAGGTGTCATGTGTGAGCTTTGCCCATGCTTTTTGGGACCACTGGTCCACTGACATTTAATAGGACAGTGTACGGACTTGTGTACTTGCTGTAAATATTTGTATATACTGATGATTTAACGTTATCTTGGGCTACCTGATTGTTCGATTATTACACTCATTAAACTCATTTCATTTGGTCCTTGCGTTCTTCCAGAGGGTGACTGGGTGTATCTGTGATGTTAATGGATGTGTATGTGTGTGTATGTTGTTGTGGGTGGGGGTGTTGCGTGTTGCCTGTATGTGTCACTCTCTTTTTCCTCCCCACCTCCCCTGTGTACTAGGTGCAGTACTCACTGTCGTCGTCATCGCCACCTTTGATGTTCCTGGTAGACGAGGAGGTAAACTAACAGGGGCAGGACCTGTAACTCAGGCTCCATGGTGTCCTAGTTCCTCGTTGGGTGTCGAGAGGTGAGTGGTTTCCCTTCTGTGTACTGTTTCTGCCGTACTTTTGATGGCGTTGGTACCGCCCCGGAAAAGCTGGCGGCTTGGTGCCTTGTAATAGTGTGGGCGGTACATTGTCTTCCGCCTGTGTTGGCGGTGACCGCCGCAGTGTTTGTTTCTACCGCGGCGGTCGGAGTGTTAAAGTGGCTGTCTGTGTTGGCGGTTTCCACCATGGTCATGATCTTTTTTTTTTTTTTTTTTTTTACGGCCGGCCTGTTGGCGGTATTACTGCCATTTTATCACTGACCGCCAGGGTTGTAATGAGGGCCTCAATGTCTAGCACAGATGAGATGGTGGTGGAACTCAACCTCACACCTTACCTGCATCTAGGGATGTCAGAGTTAAGGACTCTCTGTAAGCTAAAAAAAAATATAAAGACTGGGTCCAACCCTACCAAAGTAAAGCTCCAGGAGCTTTTGGCAGAGTTTGCAAAGGGCCACCCCTTTGAGGATAATCCTACAGATGGGGAAGTTAGTGAGCAGGAGGATGATTACCTCCCTCCTGTCCTAACTAGGGAGAACAGGGTCCCTCAAACTCTGTCTCCACAAGTAATAGTCAGAGAAACTGGTTCTTCCACAGGGAAGACCAGTAACTCTGGAAGCATTGAGGGCAGCCTCCAAGAAAAGATGACCTCCTGTTAGCCAGGATGGCCAAAAGATTGGCTTTGGAAAGACAGCTCCTAGCCATTTAGAGGGGAAAACAAGAGATGGGTTTAGCTCCCATCAATGGTGGCAGCAACATAACTGGGGTCAGAAAAGATACTGACATACTAAAAATCCCTAGAGGGATTGTACCAAAATATGAAGATGGTGATGACATCACCAAATGGTTCACAGCTTTTGCGAGGGCTTGTGTAACCAGAAAAGTAAACAGATCTCACTGGGGTGCTCTGCTTTGGGAAATGTTCACTGGAAAGTGTAGGGATAGACTCCTCCTACTCTCTGGAAAAGATGCAGAATCCTATGACCTCATGAAGGCTACCCTGATTGAGGGCTTTGGATTCTCAACTGAGG
This sequence comes from Pleurodeles waltl, assembly GCF_031143425.1. Lineage (NCBI taxonomy): Eukaryota > Metazoa > Chordata > Amphibia > Caudata > Salamandridae > Pleurodeles > Pleurodeles waltl. Next base: position 536,694,867 of record NC_090451.1, read on the forward strand.
AGTACAGGATCAGGTTCAGGGGGGCTCAAAAATCCTCGAGACAGACCTGGGTTGATTTCGTTGACTTCTCAGTCAAACACTAGATGGTTGGATAACCGGCAGTGGTGTAAATGATTATGATGGGCTGTATAACTGGTTTATGAAAGAACATCTGTTAAGTAATTGTCTAGATGACAAACTGCATCAGCATTTGGTAGATCTAGGTCCAATTTCTCCACAAGAATTGGGAAAGAAGGCAGGCCATTGGGTCAAGACTAGGGTGGCCAAGACCTCCACAGGGGGTGACCAAAAGAAAGGGGTCACAAGGCCTCCCCAGGGGAAGAGTGTTGAGATAACCAAGAGAAAAAGTAAAGAGTCTTCTACAGGGTCCCAAAAACCTGCTCAGGGGGGTGGGCCCAGAGCCTCTTCACAGTCCTCAAGGGGTATAAGGGTAAAGACTTTGATTCCAAGAAGACCTGGTGTCGCATCTGTACTCAGCAAGGACACCAAACTGGAGACAAGGCCTGTCCCAAGAAAAGTCCCACAACAACTATTACTCCAGTTAGCACTGGAATAGCCAGTCTCCAGGTGGGATCAACAGGGTGCCCAGAGCAAATCAGGGTTCACACTGAAGCTACATTAGTCTCTGAGGGTGGGGTGGACCTAGCCACACTTGCTGCCTAGCCGCCTAACATGCAAAAATACAGGCAGCAGCTCTTAATCAATGGGACTAGAGTAGAAGCCCTGAGGGATACAGGTGCCAGTGTTACAATGGTGACAGACAAAGTGGTTTCCCCAGGACAGTACATGGCTAGACAGACATATCTAGTCACAAATGCTACCAATCAGACTAAAGTCCATCCCATGGCAATGGTAACTTTAGAATGGGGAGGGGTCACTGGCCTGAAATTGGAGGTAGTCTCTTCTCCAATACCAGTAGAATTTCTGCTAGGGAATGATCTGGAGTCCTCAGCTCAAGACCCATGCAGCCATGCTGGGTATCCCTGAACTGGTGTGTGTCAAGACAAGGGTACAGTGCAGGGGTCAGGGTGAAAAGGAACTGTTGGAGTCTGGAATAATGGCCCAACGTTCCAAGAGAAAAGCAAAGAAGACTGGGGAACCAGCTTCAACACAGCACAAGAAACAAACTCTCTTCCCAGGAAGATGTTCCATCCCCTGAGGGAACTGAGTCCATGGAGCTGGGACCTTACCAGGTTGAGCTCTTGGGCCCAGGGGGACCCTCAAGGGAACAGCTGTGTAAGGGGCAAGAAACGTGTCCCTATCTTTAAGGCCTAAGACAGCAAGCAGCTGAGCAAGAAAAAGGAAATGTCAGTGGAACTCACAGGGTCTATTGGGAAGATGGACTCCTTTACACTGAGGCAAGAGATACCAAACCCGGTGCCACTAGGAGAGTGGTAGTGCCTCAGGAGTTTAGGGAGCTTATTCTGACCTTAGCCCATGACATTCCCCTTGCTGGGCATTTGGGACAAACCAAGACATGGGAGAGATTAGTCAACCATTTTTACTGGCCCAATATGTCCCAGAAGGTAAAGGAGTTTTGCACCTCCTGTGTCACCTGTCAAGCCAGTGGTAAGACAGGTGGACATCCAAAGGTCCCCCTCATTCCAGTTCCAGTGGTGGGGGTCCCCTTTGAAAGAGTGGGAGTGGATATAGTGGGTCCACTTGAACCTCCCACGGCATCAGGGAACCAGTATATCCTAGTAGTACTGGATCATGCTACTAGGTACCCTAAAGCAATTCCCCTTAGGTCCACTACTGCAGTAGCTAAAGCACTCATAGGTATTTTTACCAGAGTGGGATTTCCTTAGGAGGTGGTTTCTGACAGAGGTACCAACTTCATGTCAGCTTACCTAAATCACATGTGGAATGAGTGTGGGGTGACATCCAAGATCACCACACCATACCACCCACAAACCATTGGCCTTGTTGAGAGATTCAACAAGACATTGATGGGCATGATCATGGGGCTCCCTGAAAAACTCAAAAGGAGTCCTCTTGCCAGGCCTGCTTTTCACCTACAGAGAGGTACCACGGAAGGGAGTAAGGTTTTCCTCCTTTGAGCTTCTGTTTGGCCATCCTGTTATGGGACCACTAGCACTTGTAAAATAAGGCTGGGAGAGTCCTCTCCACGAGCCTAAACAAGATGTGGCCTATGTACTAGGCTTACGCTCAAGGATGGCAGAGTACATGGAAAAGGCAAGCAAAAACCTTGAAGCCAGCCAACAGCCCCAGAAGATGTGGTATGACCAAAAGGCTGCTATGGTTGAGGTTCAGTCAAGGCAGAAAGTCTGGGTTCTGGAGCCTGTGACTCCAAGGGCACTTCAGGACAGATGGAGTGTCCCTTACTCAGTTTTTGAGAAAAAGAGTGAGGTCACCTACCTGGTGGGCCTAGGCACTAGCAGGACCCCCAAGAGGGTGATCCATATGAACTGCCTCAAACTCTTTCATGATAGGGCAGATGTAAACCTGTTAATGGTTACAGATGAGGACCAGGAAGCTGAGAGTGAACCTCTCCCTGATCTCCTCTCCACTGACCCTAAAGATGGTTCAGGAGATAGAGTGATCTATTCAGACACCCTCTCCGGCCAACAGCAGGCTGACTGCAGGCAAGTCCTCCAGCAGTTTGCGGAGCTCTTTTCTTTAACCCCATGTCAGACACACCTGTGTACCCACGATGTGGACACAGGAGACAGCATGCCTGTCAAAATCAAAATATTTAGACAGTCTGACCAAGTTAAAGAAAGCATCAAAGTGGAAGTCCACAAGATGCTGGAGTTGGGAGTGATTGAGCACTCTGACAGTCCCTGAGCTAGCCCAGTGGTCCTGAACCCCAAACCTCACACAAAAGATGGCAAGAGAGAGATGAGGTATTTGTGGACTACAGAGGGCTCAACTCTGTCACCAAGACAGATGCACACCCCATCCCAAGGGCAGATGAGCTAATAGACAAATTAGGTGCTGCCAAAAACTTAAGTACCTTTGACCTGACTGCAGGGTACTGGCAAATAAAAATGGTACCTGGAGCCAAAGAGAAAACAGCATTCTCTACACCTGATGGGCACTACCAGTTTACTGTGATGCCATTTGGCTTAAGGAATGCCCCTGCCCCCTTCCAAAGGTTAGTGAATCAAGTCCTTGCTGGCTTGAAGTCCTTTAATGCAGCTTGTCTTGATGATATTGTTGTCTTTAGCTCCAAATGGCAGGATCACCTGGTCCACCTGAAGAAGGTTTTGCAGGAACTGTGGAGTTCATGTTTGACAAACTCCCAGACCATATACTCTTTATGGCTACCCTGCACTTACATGTCTAAGGATTTGCTTAGACATTGTAGGGACACAGTGCTCATGCACACATGCACTCATCTGTGGCATAGTGCACCCTGCCTATGGCATAGATAAGCCACCCCTCTAGCAGGCCTTACAGCCCTAAGGCAGGGTGCACTATACCACAGGTGAGGGCATAGGTGCATGAGCACTATGCCCCTACAGCGTCTAAGCAAAACCTTAGACATTGTAAGTGCAGGGTAGCCATGAGAGTATATGGTCTTGGAGTCTGTCATACACGAACTCCACAGCACCATAATGGCTACACTGAAAACTGGGAAGTTTGGTATCAAACTTCTCAGCACAATAAATGCACACTGATGCCGGTGTACATTTTTGTGAAATACACCCAGAGGGCATCTTAGAGATGCCCCCTGAAAACATACCTGACTTCCAGTGTGGGCTGACTAGTTTTACCAGCCTGCCACACACCAGACATGTTGCTGGCCACATGGGGAGAGTGCCTTTGTCACTCTGTGGCCAGGAACAAAGCCTGTACTGGGTGGAGGTGCTTCTCACCTCCCCCTACAGGAACTGTAACACGTGGTGGTAAGCCTCAAAGACTCGCCCCCTTTGTTACAGCACCACAGGGCACCCCAGCTAGTGGAGATGCCCGCCCCTCCGGCCACAGCCCCCACTTTCGGCGGCAAGGCCGGAGGAGATAGTGAGAAAAACAAAGAGGAGTCACTGGCCAGTCAGGACAACCCCTAATGTGTCATAAGCTGAGGTGATTCTGACTTTTAGAAATCCTCCATCTTGCAGATGGAGGATTCCCCCAATAGGATTAGGGATGTGACCCCCTCCCCACTAGGAGGAGGCACAAAGAGGGTGTAGACACCCTCAGGGCTAGTAGCCATTGGCTACTAACCTCCCAGACCTAAACACACCCCGAAATTGAGTATTTAGGGGCCTCCAGAACCTAGGAAGATAGATTCCTGCAACCTGAAGACGAAGAAGGACTGCTGACCTGAAGCCCTGCAGAGAAGACGGAGACACCAACTGCTTTGGCCCCAGCACTACCGGCCTGTCTCCCCACTTCAAGAAAAACTGCAACAGCGACGCGTCCCCCAGGGTCCAGCGACCTCTGAAGCCTCAGAGGACTACCCTGCATCTAAAAGGACCAAGAACTCCAGAGGACAGCGGCCCTGTTCCACAAAGACTGCAACTTTGCAACAAAGAAGCAACTTCTAAAGACCACACGTTTCCCGCCGGAAGCGGGAGACTTTCCACTCTGGACCCAACGCCCCGGCTTGACCTGCGGATAACCAACACTACAGGGAGGACTCACTGGCGACTGCGACCCTGTGAGTAGCCAGAGTTGACCCCCCTGAGCCCCACCCCAGCGACGCCTGCAGAGGGAATCAAGAGGCTCCCCCTGACCGCGACTGCCTGCTTCAAAGAACCCGACGCCTAGTAAAGACACTGCATCCGCAGCCGCCAGGACCTGAAGGATCCGACCTCCAGTGCAGAAGTGACCCCCAGGTGGCCCTCTCCTTTGCCCAGATGGTGGCTACCCCGAGGAGCCCCCCATTGCCTGCCTGCTTCGCTGAAGAGACCCCTAGATCTCCCATTGAAACCCATTACAAACCCGACGCCTGTTTGCACTCTGCACCCCGCCGCCCCCGTGCCGCTGAGGGTGTACTTTTTGTGCTGACTTGTGTCCCCCCCGGTGCCCTACAAAACCCCCCTGGTCTGCCCTCCGAAGTCGCAGGTACTTACCTGCTGGCAGACTGGAACCGGGGCACCCCCTTCTTCATTGAAGCCTATGCGTTTTGGGCACCACTTTGACCTCTGCACCTGACCAGCCCTGAGCTGCTGGTGTGGTAACTTTGGGGTTGCCGTGAACCCCCAACGGTGGGCTAGCTTGGACCTAACTTTGAGCCCTGTAGGTTGTTTACTTACCTGCAAAACTAACCAATGCTTACCTCCCCAAGGAACTGTTGACATTTGCACTGTCTAGTTTTAAAATAGCTTATTGCCATTTTTGCCAAAACTGTACATGCCATTTTGCTGATTCAAAGTTCCTATGATACCGGAGTGAAGTACCTTTCATTTAAAGTATTGATTGTAAATCTTGAACCTGTACTTCTTTAAATAAACTAAGAAAATATATTTTTCTATATAAAAACCTATTGGCCTGGAATTGTCTTTGAGTGTGTGTTCCTCATTTATTGCCTGTGTGTATGTACAATAAATGCTTAACACTACCCTCTGATAAGCCTACTGCTCGACCACACTACCACAAAATAGAGCATTAGAATTATCTCTTTTTGCCACTATCTTACCTCCTAAGGGAACCCTTGGACTCTGTGCATGTTATTTCTTACTTTGAAATAGTACATACAGAGCCAGCTTCCTACATTGGTGGATCAGTGGTGGGGTACAAGACTTTGCATTTGCTGGACTACTCAGCCAATACCTGATCACATGACTAAATTCCAAAAATTGTCATTAGAAACTGATTTTTGAAATTTGAGCTATTTTTCTAAATTCTTAAAAGTCCTGCTAGGGCCTTGTGTTAGTCCCTGTTAGCATTTCTTTTAGAGTTTAAAAGTTTTGTAAAAGTTTGAATTAAGTTCTAGAGATAGTTTTAGATTCTTAAAAAGTATTCCAACTTTTAGAAACATAGGGGGTTATTCTAACTTTGGAGGAGGTGTTAATTCGTCCCAAAAGTGACGGAAAAGGGACGGATTTACCACCAGCCGTATTACGAGTCCATTATATCCTATGGAACTCGTAATACGGCTGGTGGTATATCCGTCACTTTACCGTCACTTTTGGGACGGATTAACACTCCTCTAAAGTTAGAATAACCCCCATAATGTCTGCTGCAGAAGAGATAGTGATGGAACTCAACCTCACCCCTTACCTGCATCTTAGGATGTCAGAGTTAAGGTCTCGCTGCAAAATCAAAAAGATAAAGACTGGTTCAAACCCTACCAAAGTACAGCTCCAGGAGCCTTTGGCAGAGTTTGCTAAAAACAACCCCTCTGATGATGTCCTCACAGAGGGGGAAACTAGTGATGTGGAGGAATTCCCACCTCCAGTCCTAATTAGGGAGACCAGGGTTTCTCCAACCCTGACTCCAGAAGTGATAGAGATGTTGCTTCTCTCACAGGAGAGTCCAACAGCTCTGGAAGCATTGAGGGCAGCCTCAATGAAGATGACCTCCTGCTAGCCAGGATGGCCAAAAGATTGGCTTTGGAAAGACAGATCCTAGCCATAGAAAGGGAAAGACCAGAGATGGGCTTAGGTCCCATCAATGGTGGCAGCAACATAAATAGGGTCAGAGATTCTCCTGACATGCTAAAAATCCCTAAAGGGAATGTAACTAAATATGAAGATGGTGATGACATCAACAAATGGTTCACAGCTTTTGAGAGGGCTTGTGCAACCAGAAAAGTAAACAAATCTCACTGGGGTGCTCTCCTTTGGAAAATGTTCACTGGAAAGTGTAGGGATAGACTCCTCACACTCTCTGGAAAAGATGCAGAATCCTATGACCTCATGAAGGCTACCCTGATTGAGGGCTTTGGATTCTCAACTGAGGAGAACAGGATTAGGTTCAGGGGGTCTCAAAATTCTCGAGACCTGGGTTGATTTTGTTGACTTCTCAGTCAAAACACTGGATGGTTGGATTCATGGCAGTGGTGTAAATGATTATGATGGGCTGTACAATTTATTTGTGAAAGAACACCTATTAAGTAATTGTTTCAATGATAAACTGCATCAGCAACTGGTAGACCTAGGACCAATTCCTCCCCGAGAATTGGGAAAGAAGGCGGACCATTGGGTCAAGACTAGGGTGACCAACACTTCCACAGGGAGTGACCAAAAGAAAGGGGTCACAAAGACTCCCCAGGGGAAGAGTGTTGAGACATCCAAGGGAAAAAGTAAAGAGTCTTCTACAGGGCCCCAAAAACCTGCTCAGGTGGGAGGGTCCAAAGCCTCGTCACAATCCAAGTTTGGGTACAAGGGTAAAACCTTTGATCCTAAAAAGGCCTGGTGTTGTAGCTGTAATCAGCAGGGACACCAAGCTGGAGACAAGGCCTGTCCCAAGAAAGGTTCCACTTCAAACTCTACTCCAGTTAGCACTGGAATAGCCAGTCTCCAGGTGGGATCAACAGTGTTCCCAGAGCAAATCAGGGTTCACACTGAAGCTACATTAGTCTCTGAGGGTGGGGTGGACTTAGCCACACTGGCTGCCTGCACCCCTAGTATGCAAAAATACAGGCAGAAACTCTTAATTAATGGGATTAGTGTAGAAGGCCTGAGGGATACAAGTGCCAGTGTCACCATGGTGACAGAGAAACTGTTTTCCCCTGCTCAATACCTGGCTGGACAAACTTATCCAGTCACCAGCGCTGACAATCAGACTAAAGTACATCCCATGGCTATGGTAACTTTAGAATGGGGAGGGGTCAATGGCCTGAAACAGGTGGTGGTCTCCTCAAATATCCCTGTAGACTGTTTGCTTGGAAATGACCTGGAGTCCTCAGCATGGGCTGAGGTAGAACTCAAAACCCATGCAGCCATGCTGGGTATCCCTGAACTGGTGTGTGTCAAGACAAGGGCACAGTGCAAGGCTCGGGGTGAATAAGTGGTGTTGGGGCCTGGAAAAATGGCCCAACCCTCCAAGAGGAAAGGAAAGAAGACTGGGGAACCAGCCTCAACACAACAACAGAAAGAGAACCTCTCTTCCCAGGAAGAAGTTCTGCCCTCTGAGGGAACTGAGACCATGGAGTTAGAACCTTATCAGGTTGAGCTCCTAGGCCCAGGGGGACCCACAAGGGAACAGCTGTGTAAGGGGCAAGAAACATGTCCCTCTCTTGAAGGCCTTAGGCAGCAAGCTGCTGAAGAGACTAAAGGAAAAATCACTGGAACACATAGAGTTTATTGGGAAGATGGAGTCCTCTACACTGAGGCAAGAGATCCCAAACCTGGTGCCACTGGGAGAGTGGTAGTGCCTCAGTAGTTTAGGAAGTTCATTCTGTCCTTAGCTCATGATATTCCACTTGCTCAGCATTTGGGACAAACCAAGACTTGGGAGAGGTTAGTCAACCATTTCTATTGGCCCAACATGTCCCAGAAAGTAAAGGAGTTTTGTGTCTCCTGTGCCACCTGTCAAGCCAGTGGTAAGACAGGTGGACACCCAAAGGCCCCCCTCATTCCACTTCCAGTGGTGGAGGTCCCCTTTGAAAGAGTGGGTGTGGACATAGTGGGTCCACTTGAACCTCCCACAGCCTCAGGGAACCAGTATATCCTAGTGGTAGTGGATCATGCCACTAGGTACCCTGAAGCAATTCCCCTTAGGTCCACTACTGCCCCTGCACTAGCTAAAGCACTCATTGGTATCTTTACCAGAGTGGGATTTCCTAAGGAGGTGGTGTCTGACAGAGGTACCAACTTCATGTCAGCATATCTGAAGCATATGTGGAATGAGTGTGGGGTGACTTACAAATTCACCACACCATACCATCCACAAACCAATGGTCTTGTAGAAAGATTTAACAAGACATTGAAAGGCATGATCATGGGGCTCCCTGAAAAGCTCAAAAGGAAATGGGATGTCCTCTTGCCATGTCTGCTTTTCGCCTACAAAGAGGTGCCTCAGAAGGGAGTAGGGTTTTCCCCCTTTGAACGTCTGTTTGGCCATCCTGTCAGGGGACCACTAGCTCCTGTAAAAGAAGGCTGGGAGAGACCTCTTCATGAGCCTAAAAAAGATATAGTGGAATATGTACTAGGCCTACGCTCCAGGATGACAGAGTACATGGAAAAGGCAAGCAAAAAACTTGAGGTCAGCCAACAACTCCAGAAGATGTGGTATGACCAAAAGGCTGCTATGGTTGAGTTTCAGCCAGGGCAGAAAGTCTGGGTTCTGGAGCCTGTGGCCCCCAGGGCACTTCAGGACAGGTGGAGTGGCCCTTACCCAGTGCTAGAAAGAAAGAGTCAGGTCACCTACCTGGTAGACCTAGGCACTAGCAGGACCCCCAAAAGGGTGATCCATGTGAACCGCCTCAAACTCTTTCATGATAGGGCAGATGTGAATCTGTTGATGGTAACAGATGAGAACCGGGAAGCTGAGAGTGAACCTCTCCCTGATCTCCTCTCCATAGACCCTAAAGATGGCTCAGTAGATGGAGTGATCTACTCAGACACCCTCTCTGGCCAACAGCAATCTGACTGTAGGAGGTCCTGCAACAGTTTGCTGAGCTCTTTTCCCTAACCCCTGGTCAGACACACCTGTGTACCCATGATGTGGACACAGGAGACAGCATACCTGTCAAAAACAAAATGTTAAGACAGTCTGACCAAGTTAAGGAAAGCATCAAAGTGGAAGTCCACAAGATGCTGGAATTGGGAGTCATTGAGCACTCTACCAGCCCCTGGGCTAGCCCAGTGGTCTTAGTCCCCAAAGCTCACACCAAGGATGAAAAGAGAGAGATGAGGTTTTGTGTGGACTACAGAGGACTTAATTCTGTCACCAAGACAGATGCCCACAACATTCTAAGGGCAGATGAATTGATTGACAAACTAGGTGCTGCCAGATACTTAAGTACCTTTGACTTGACAGCAGGGTACTGGCAAATCAAAATGGCACCAGGAGCAAAAGAAAAGACAGCATTCTCCACACCTGATGGGCATTATCAGTTTACTGTTATGCCCTTTGGTTTAAAGAATGCCCCTGCCACCTTCCAAAGGGTGGTGAATCAAGTCCTTGCTGGCATGGAGTCCTTTAGTGCAGCTTATCTTGACGATATTGCTGTCTTTAGCTCCAGTTGGCAGGATCACCTGGTCCACCTGAAGAAGGTTTTGAAGGCCCTGCAAGCAGCAAGCCTCTCTATGGAGGCATCCAAATGTCAGATAGGGCAGGGAACTGTGGTTTACTTGGGACACCTTGTAGGGGAGGCCAAGTTCAGCTACTCCAGCCCAAGATCTAGACTATTCTGGACTGGGCAGCTCCAAAAACCCAGACTCAAGTCAGGGCATTCCTTGGTTTGACTGGGTACTACAGGAGGTTTGTGAAGGGATTTGGATCAATAGTGACACCGCTCACAGAACTTACCTCCAAGAAAATGCCCAAGAAGGTAAACTGGACTGTAGAATGCCAACAGGCCTTTGACACCCTGAAACAAGCTATGTGCACAGCACCAGTTCTAAAAGCTCTAGATTACTCCAAGCAGTTCATTGTGCAGACTGATGCCTCTGAACATGAGATAGGGGCAGTTTTGTCCCAAACAAATGATGATGGCCTTGACCAGCCTGTTGCTTTCATTAGCAGGAGGTTACTCCCCAGGGAGCAGCGTTGGAGTGCCATTGAGAGGGAGGCCTTTGCTGTGGTTTGGTCCTTGAAGAAGCTGGGACCATACCTCTTTGGTACTCACTTTGTAGTTCAAACTGACCATAGACCTCTCAGATGGCTAATGCAAATGAAAGGTGAAAATCCAAAACTGTTGAGGTGGTCCATCTCCCTACAGGGAATGGACTTTATAGTGGAACACAGACCTGGGACTGCCCATGCCAATGCAGATGGCCTTTCCAGGTTCTTCCACTTAGAAAATGAAGAGTCTCTTGGGAAAGGTTAGTCTCATTCTCTTTTATTGGGGGCATGGGGGCGGCGGGGGTTGTGTAAGGAAATGCCTCCTTGGCATGGTTACCACCTGACTTTTTGCCTTTGCTGATGCCAAATTATGATTTGAAAGTGTGCTGAGACCTGCTAACCAGGCCCCAGCACCAGTGTTCTTTCCCTAAAACTGTACCTTTGTCTCCACAATCGGCACACCCTGGCATCCAGGTAAGTCCCTTGTAACTGGTACCCCTGGTACCAAGGGCCCTGATGCCAGGGAAGGTCTCTAAGGGCTGCAGCATGTCTTATGCCACCCTGGGGACCCCTCACTCAGCACAGACACACTGCTTGCCAGCTTGTGTGTGCTGGTGGGGAGAACATGACTAAGAGGACATGGCACTCCCCTCAGAGTGCCATGCCAACCTCACACTCCCTGTGGAATAGGTAAGTGACCCCTCTAGCAGGCCTTACAGCCCTAGGCAGGGTGCACTATACCATAGGTGAGGGCATAGGTGCATGAACACTATGCCCCTACAGTGTCTAAGCAAAACCTTAGACATTGTAAGTGCAGGGTAGCCATAAGAGTATATGGTCTGGGAGTCTGTCAAACACAAACTCCACAGCACCATAATGGCTACACTGAAAACTGAGAAGTTTGGTATCAAACTTCTCAGCACAATAAATGCACACTGATGCCAGTGTACATTTTATTGTGAAATACACCCCAGAGGGCATCTTAGAGATGCCCCCTGAAAACATACCCGACTTCCAGTGTAAGCTGACTAGTTTTGCCAGCCTGCCACACACCAGACATGTTGCTGGCCACATGGGGAGAGTGCCTTTGTCACTCTGTGGCCAGGAACAAAGCCTGTACTGGGTGGAAGTGCTTCTTACCTCCCCCTGCAGGAACTGTAACACCTGGCGGTGAGCCTCAAAGGCTCACCCCCTTTGTTACAGCACCACAGGGCATCCCAGCTAGTGGAGATGCCCGCCCCCTCCGGCCACAGCCCCACTTTTGGCGGCAAGGCCGGAGGAGATAATGAGAAAAACAAGGAGGAGTCACTGGCCAGTCAGGACAACCCCTAAGGTGTCCTGAGCTGAAGTGACTCTGACTTTTAGAAATCCTCCATCTTGCAGATGGAGGATTCCCCCAATAGGATTAGGGAGGTGCCCCCCCTCCCCTCAGGGAGGAGGCACAAAGAGGGTGTAGCCACCATCAGGGCTAGTAGCCATTGGCTACTAACCCCCAGACCTAAACACCCCCTAAAATTGAGTATTTAGGGGCCCCCAGAACCTAGGAAAACAGATTCCTGCAACCTGAAGACGAAGAAGGACTGCTGACCTGAAGCCCTGCAGAGAAGACTGAGACACCAACTGCTTTGGCCCCAGCCCTACCGGCCTGACTCCCCACTTCAAGAAAAACTGCAACAGCGACTCTTCCCCCAGGGCCCAGCGACCTCTGAAGCCTCAGAGGACTACCCTGCATCTAAAAGGACCAAGTACTCCCAAGGACAGCGGCCCTGTTCCACAAAGACTGCAACTTTGCAACAAAGAAGCAACTTCTAAAGACCACATGTTTCCTGCTGGAAGCGTGACACTTTCCACTCTGCACCCGACGCCCCCGGCTCGACCTGCGGAGAACCAACACTACAGGGAGGACTCCCCAGCAACTGCGACCATGTGAGTAGCCAGAGTTGACCCTCCTGAGCCCCCCCCAGGGACGCCTGCAGAGGGAATCCAGAGGCTCCCCCGGACCGCGACTGTCTGCTTCAAAGAACCCAACGCCTGGTAAAGACACTGCATCCGTAGCCCCCAGGGCCTGAAGGATCCGACCTCCAGTGCAGAAGCGACCCCCAGGTGGCCCTCACCCTTGCCCAGGTGGTGGCTACCCCTAGGAGCCCCCCCATTGCCTGCCTGCTTCACTGAAGAGACCCCAGGGTCTCCCATTGAAACCTATTGCAAACCTGACGCCTGTTTGCACTCTGCACCCGGCTGCCCCCGTGCCACTGAGGGTGTACTTTTTGTGCTGACTTGTGTCCCCCCCCGGTGCCCTACAAAACCCCCCTGGTCTGCCCTCCGAAGTCGCGGGTACTTACCTACTGGCAGACTGGAGCCGGGGCACCCCCTTCTCCATTGAAGCCTATGCGTTTTGGGCACCACTTTGACCTCTGCACCTGACCCGCCCTGAGCTGCCGGTGTGGTAACTTTGGGGTTGCCCTGAACCCCCCAACGGTGGGCTACCTTGGACCCAACTTTGAACCCTGTAGGTGGTTTACTTACCTGCAAAACTAACCAATACTTACCTCCCCCAGGAACTGTTGACATTTGAAGTGTGTCTAGTTTTAAAATAGCTTATTGCCATTTTTGCCAAAACTGTACATGCCATTTTGCTGATTCAAAGTTCCTATGATGCCTGAGTGAAGTACCTTTCATTTAAAGTATTGATTGTAAATCTTGAACCTGTGGTTCTTAAAATAAACTAAGAAAATATATTTTTCTATATAAAAACCTATTGGCCTGGAATTGTCTTTGAGTGTGTGTTCCTCATTTATTGCCTGTGTGTGTACAACAAATGCTTAACACTACCCTCTGATAAGCCTACTGCTCAACCACACTACCACAAAATAGAGCATTAGAATTATCTATTTTTGCCACTATCTTACCTCTAAGGGGAACCCTTGGACTCTGTGCATACTATTTCTTACTTTGAAATAGTACATATAGAGCCAACTTCCTACACCCGGCATATAGAGATTAAGGCGATAGGTGAGAATTCCAGTGAATAGCTTAGCATCTATGTTCAGGAGCTAAATCGGCCTATTTGAAGCGCACTCCTCTGGGTCCTTTGCCGGCTTAGGTATAACTGCAATGGTAGCGTCCAACATACTAGGCACCAGGGCCCCCGATGTCCGAAAAGAGATGAAGAGCCGCACCAAAAGCGGCGCGAGTTCCATGCAGAAGGTCTTATAGAAAAGTGCATTAAAACCATCAGGGCCAGGAGACTTCCCAACCTTTAGGCATGAAATCGCCGATATGACCTTTTACGACCTTATCGGTTGGTCCCGGAAAGACGCCTCCTTCTAACCAAGAGGAGTGATTGCTATGCCCTCCACAAAAGAATCCAGAGCCACACTGTCCCGCTCATCCGCTGCGTATACCCCCCAATAAAACTTCGCAAACGCCTCTGCAATCTGATCACTCGTGTGCGCCTCCTTTCCGGAAGGGGAACGGACCAGTTTTATCGTCGACGCAGCGCGCTGTGCTCGTAACCAGTGCATCAAAAGCTTCCCGCACCTATTGCTCCCAATGTAATATTTATGCTTAAGTTGCGCTACCGCATACTCCGCCCTGTCCCAATCTAGCCGTTTCAGCTGCTGCCTCACCTTCTCCAGTTCTGGGTGCGCCAGTGGATTTATGGGAGCGCTCCAGTACAGCCACCATCTGCTCCAGCTCTTCCCTTATATCCCTCCTTGCCTTATTATCTCTAGCGGACAGCGCAATCACCTCGCCCCTCACCACTGTCTTCAGAGCCTCCCACACAGTCTCCAAACAGGTGCTCCCATCGTCATTAAAGCTAAGATAGTCCGTTATCACACGCCGGAGCGACTCCACCGTTGCCCCACTCTGGAGCAAGGAATCCCTAAAGCGCGAGCCCGGAGTACCCACCCGGCCCATATCCATGGTAACCTCTACAGTAATAGGAGCATGATCAGTCAAGGCTCGGGGCTCAATCGTGGCCTCCCTAACCTGGGAAATGAACTCCTGCGAGGCCAGAAAAAGGTTGAGCCATGCATACGTCTTGGTCGCCGCGGAGTAAAAGGAATAATCCCGAAGCGTGGGATGCGCCTTCCTCCACACATCCTGCAAACCACATTCAGCCAGCCACTGACGCCCCGCTGTTGACAACGCCCCAGTCTGCCCAAAGCGGTGACCCGAGCGATGAAGCTCATTATCCATCACCAAATTAAAATCTCCTCCCACCAAGATGGCGCCATCTGGCGAGTTAAGCATCGGGGAAACATCCTGTCTGAGAAAGGTTTCCTGCTGGGCATTAGGAGCATACAGGGAAGCAATAGTAAAGGAGAAGGCCCCAACTCTTATTCTAATAGCCAGAAACCTGCCTTGCACCTCATGTATTTTCCCCACTACTTCCCCAGAAAAGGTCCTCGAGAGCAGTATTGCTACCCCAGCCTGTTTCGTAGTTGCTGAAGACCAGAATTGTCTAGGGAACCACTTTGAACGTATGCAAAATGTGTCCATATGCAATAAGTGTGTCTCCTATAACAGATAGATATGACTCCCAGATTTCTCGAGACCCGACAGGATCGCCAGCCGCTTGGTCTGACTGTTAAGCCCGCGGACATTCAAGCTTAGACACTTAACTGCCATGCATTGCAAATTGAAGATCGCTCAGGAGGGGAGGAGCCCCGCAGAGGAACCAAGACCCAGAACAGCGCCTCAGCCGCTCCGAACCACATGGCCAAACCGCTAAGACACTAAATGACCAGACTCTCAGGGAAGCACACCAACGTTCAACCATTGCGCACAACAGGCGCTCACAACAAAAAAGTCCTCTCGTACTCATCTCCAGAGAGGAATAAGTCTCAACAGGGCTGTAGAACCACTCCAATTCGTCAACAAAGTCCAGCGACTCCACCGCCCAGGCCCCTCTCAAACGGCCATTACGCCTGCAATGATGCGACCCGTAGCTGTCCAGCCATCCCCGGCAGCCCCTCGCATAGGCACTGGTCCCAGCTGCCATGCTGCTCACTGCCGATCGGCGCTCCGACATCTGCTCGAATGCAGTAGGTCGCTGCTGTTTGCTCCTTCTCTCCTTTCTCCGCCAGCGCGGACGATCCCCGCCGACCGGGCCCACCTTCGCATCCAGATCCTGGCTATCCCCCCTCCAAGCCCAGGATCCGGTTCGCCTCCGATATTGACTTCACTTGGCGAAGCTGATCCTCCCATCGGAAGACAAGGCGGAACGGGTGACACCAAGAGTAAGACATATCATGTGCTCGCAGATGCTCTGTAATAGGCTTAAATTCACGCCTCCGCTGCAAAGTCCGTACCGAGAGGTCCTGAAATAATTGGAGCTGGTGCCCTCTAAAGTGGACCTGCGGAAGACTGCGTGCCCGTTGCAATATGCTTCCTTTAAGCCCGTAGCTGTGGACACATGCCAGAATATCCGGCGGACGGTCCCCGGCTCCACCAGCGCGGCCCACACAATGGACTCTATCTAGCGCAATCTCCCAGGTCTCCTCTAGGCTAAGAACGGAGCAGAACAGCGCCACCACGAAGTCTCCAATGTCCTCCTTCTCAGCCCCGGTCGGCACCCCTCTAATTCGGATATTATGCCTGCGCGACAGATTCTTCAGGTCCTCCACCGCAATCTGAAGGAGATCCTGCTGCTCCCGCAGGCGTATGAACTCCTGTTGCAGATCTCCTACCTCCTCACCGCGGAAGATCTCACCATCCTCAACCTGTGCCACCCGCTCACCCAGGGATGTAACCTCCACTCACAGCTCCTTCACCTCTTGGAAAATGTCCCTACGGAGTTCCTGCAGATCACTCCGTAGCGAGTCGAACAAGGAGGTAAGGAAGCCCTTCGTGACAGGAACCCCCTCGTCCTCTTCCATCTCCCCTCTTGCCTCTGGGGACCTCGCAGCCGACAGCCCCTCAGGTGCCCCGCCCGGCACCGGGCGTGCCCCGGTCAGCATGTCTCTAACTGTCCGATCCCGCTTGGGCTTGGAGGCCGCCATCCTCCTGGCCTCCTACTGCCACTGTGCAACCAACTCAGCCAGGGCCTCTTCACGTAATCACCAGGGGACCAAGTCACCTCAGGCCTCACGCTCCCACCAGCAGCCACTGACCTCTCCACTCCCGCGCAATCTGTGGCCCTTCTCCACGCCGCTGCTTGTCTCAGCTCTAGTTAGGGCCACCGCGGGCCGCCTGCACCGCCGACTGGTGGCATAGCCCCACTGCGTCGCTGAAGGCTGCACCGCTCCAGAGCCAGGCCGCCCAAGAGCGCCCACCACGCGGCCCGATCCGCCGCTCACCGCACCCGTCAACAGGTGCTGGCTCAGGCCGCACAGCTCCGCGCCTCCACCCGTCTCCGCCGCGGGTGCCCCGGACTCCCTCGGGGCTCCCTGCGCCCCACAGCACCAGGCGCTACAGCAGGGCACCACAGACCCTCAAATTCCGGGGTCGCAAGGCGATCTCGGAGGCCTGGGCAGCAGAGCTCAGACTAACGTGTCCGCTCACGCTGCCATCTTGGCCACGCCCTGAGATGTATTTTTATGGAAGAAAAAGCTAAATTTGATTTTTGCAAATGAAGCAAATAGCATACATTATCTTGTATTGATGCTGAAAGAGGGGTAATTTGTTTAGATTGGCAGTAATATACAAATCGTTTCCATTTGTTGGTGTAGCACTGTCTGGTAGTGGTTTTTCTTGCTTGCCTAATTAATTCCATACATTCAGTTGGTAGTTGTAGATACCCAAATTCTATGACCTCAGGAGCCAAATCGCTAGATTGAGTGTGTTGGGATATGGATGCCTGAACTGCCCTTTGTTTTGTGTCAACAGATCGGGTCTGTTTGGTAGTTTGGAGTGGGGTACTACTGACAGGTCTAATAGTGTGGTGTACCACGGCTGGCGTGCCCAAGGTGGCGCTAGGAGTATCAGATTGAGCGTGTTTTGATGCAGTTTGTTGACTAGAAATGGAATGAGTGCGAGAGGGGGAAAAGCGTAAGCAAATATCCCTGACCAATTGATCCATAGAGCATTGCCCTTGGATGGGGATGGGGGTATCTGGATGCAAAGTTTTGGCATTTTAGGTTTTCGCTGGTGGCGAACAGATCTATTTCTGGTGCTCCCCATTGTTGAAAGTATTTTTGAAGTATTTGAGGGTGAATCTCCCACTCGTGTGATTGTTGATGATCTCTGCTGAGAACATCTGCCAATTGGTTGTGTATTCCTGGAATGTATTGTGCTACCAGGTGAATGTGGTTGTCAATTGCCCATTTCCAAATTTGTTGGGCTTGGAGGGAGAGTTGGGACGAATGTGTCCCTCTTTGTTTGTTTAGGTAATACATGGTTGTCATGCTGTGTCTTGATAAGGATATTCTTCTGAGTGAGAAGAGGCTGAAAAGCTTTGAGTGCTAGGAAAACAGCTAACAACTCTAAGTGATTTAAGTGTAGCTGTTTGTGTTCGGCATCCCATTGTCCTTGAAAGTTGTGATTGTTGAGGTGAGCTCCCCAGCCAATCATTGATGCATCTGTAGTAAGCATGGTGTGAGGCACAGGGTCTTGAAATGGTCACCCTTTGTTTAGGTTTGTGGAATGCCACCATTGAAGGGACATGCATGTTTGGCAGTCTATCAACACTAGATCTTGACATTGACCCTGTGCCTGTGACCCTTGTTGTGTAAGGCACTGTTGCCAGGGCCGCATGTTTAGTCTTGCATGTGGAACAATCGCAATACAGGATGCCATCATGCCCAATACTTTCATCATGAATTTGATAGTGTACTGTTGGCCTGTTTGTATTTGTGCCAATATATTGTGAAATGCTTGTATTCTTTGCAGATTTGGGCTTGCAAGCGCCTTTTGAGTATTTAGTATCGCCCCTAAATACTGTTGAATTTGCGCAGGTCGTAGTTGTGACTTTTGGTAGTTTATGGCGAACCCTAGGGTGTGCAGTGTTTGTATTACATAATGCGCATGGTTTTGACACTGTATGACTGTTTCATTAGCCAATCGTCTAGATATGGAAAGACATGAATGTGTTGTCTTCTTAGGTAGGTTGCGACTACCGCCAGGCATTTTGTGAATACCCTGGGAGCTGTTGTTATTCCAAAGGGTAACACTTTGAACTGATAATGCTTTCCCTGAATGACAAACCTGAGATATTTTCTGTGTGCTGGATGGATTGGTATGTGAAAATACGCATCTTTGAGGTCTAATGTTGCCATGAAGTCGTGTTGTTGAAGTAGTGGGATAACATCCTGTAGTGTCACCATGTGAAAGTGTTCAGACAGGATGTAAAGATTGAGGGTTCTGAGATCTAATATTGGCCTTAATGTCCCGTCATTTTTGGGAATAAGGAAATAGGGACAAGAGTTTACTCACTCTATTTGATTTTGTGGCGCAGCTTCTATTGCTTGTTGGAGTAATAGAGATTTGACTTCTTGCAACAGAGTGATATGGTCTGTGGACAGCTTGTGTGGAATATTTGGTGGAGTTTGTGTCAATTCTTTGCAATAGCCATTGCGGATAATTGATAATACCCAGCTCTCTGTGGTAATGCCTAGCCAATTGTTGTGGAACTTTTGCAGTCTTCCCCCCCCCCACAGGTGAGGTGTGATTTGGGAAGGAATGGCACAAGTCACTGTTTAGTTTGTTGTGAGGCTTGTATTGATGTTTGATATTTTCCCCTGCCTCTGGGGTACTGGCCTCTGTAGGTGCTTTTGAAACCAACTCATTGGTATTGAGGTTGGTAGGCCAGCTTTGGCTGTGAGGTGGATGCCTCGGCCGTTTGGGCTCTAAATCCACTTCTGTATTGGGTTTACTAAAGGATCCCCTGTATTGTGTGGTATACAGTGCACCCATGGCTTTTGCGGTGTCTGTATCCTTTTTCATCTTTTCAATTACAGTGTCAAGCTCTGGGCCGAAAAGTTGTTTTTGGTTGAACGACATATTGAGCACTGCCTTTTGTATTTCAGGCTTGAATCCTGAAGACCTAAGCCATGCATGTCTCCTTATGGTTACAGCAGTGTTGATAGGTATGGCTGCTGTATCTGCAGAGTCTAGGGCTGACCTGATCTGATTATTAGTGATGGCTTGCCCTTCCTCTACTATCTGTTGGGCCCTTTTTTGCTGTTCCTTGGGGAGATGTTGGATTATGTCTTTCATCTCATCCCAGTGGGCCCTGTCATATCTAGCCAACAATGCCCAAGAGTTGGCTATTCTCCACTGGTTGGCTGCTTGAGGTGCCACCCCTTTCCCTGCAGTGTCAAACTTCCCACTCTCTGTGTCTGGTGGGGGTGCATCACGTGACTACTGCGAACTTGCTCTCTTCCTGGCTACGCTTACAACTACAGAGTCTGGAGATAACTGTTGGGTAATATAGACAGAATCGGAAGGAGGTGGCTTATATTTTTTCTCCACTCTAGGAGTAATTGTCCTCGCTTTTATTGGCTCTTTGAATATCTGGTCAGCATGTTTTAGCATGCCGGGGAACATAGGAAGTGATTGATATGTTGCAGGTATAGAGGAGAGTGTATTAAATAGGAAATCATCCTCTAATGGCTCAGTATGCATGGCGACATTGTGATACAATGCCGCCCTAGCTATGACCTGAGTGGAGCCTGTACTATCCTCTGGTGGTGAAGGCTTAGAGGGATAGCAATCTGGGTTATTGTCTGGAATGGGGTCTGGATCATAAGGATCCCATGGATCCACATTATCCTGCTGTGAATCAAAAGAGTGTGATGGTGACTGCATAGGTGTAGGACTAGTAGGCGGAGAGATATTGAAATGTGGATAGTAAGGAGGAGAAAATTGAGGAGGTGGAGGTTTCTCCTTTGTTCTTGGCACTTTAGCTGGAGGCTGTGCAGTGTCCAATTCCTCTGGAAAGGCTAATTTTCTCTTTGGTTTTGGAGGAGGTGCGGTTAAAATTCTGCCAGTCTCTTTATGGATGTGAATCCTGGATTGCCTTCCATCCATTGCCTCTATTTGTGAGTCCTCCTCAGTAGCTTTGTGGCTTTCTTTAAGTACTTGTGAAAGTCCATGCTCCTCAGCATAAATAGGCTTTTTCGGCTCCGATCTGGTTTTTACGGTATCGAAAAAGTCCGGGTTAAGGATGGCCTCGGCTCGGAAAACTATTTGAGATTTCGACTCGAAAGAGCGATGTTTGCCCAGCTCGAAGACAGAGCTTCGGCTCGAGTCCGATGGCTTCGGAGGAGTGGCCTTTTTCGGTGCCGAAGTTGGGGGTTGGTCACCGAGGGTCTTTTTTTCGGGTCAAGCCATGGCCTTCAGGCAGTGACGTCCCCAAGGCCTTATGTTTTGGTTTGGCTGGGAAAGGGGCAGGCGTACTCATGTGCTGTCCTGCCGTGACCGGTCTGTCCTCCTCTGATTCCTGCTCTGAGTAGGATCCTCGAACGGAGACAGCGGTCCGCATGATCTCCTCCTCTTAGACGTCGAGACGTTCGGTACTCTTGGATGCCATCTCGAGTCTCCGTGCTCTTCTGTCTCAGAGCGTTTTTTTGGATCGGAAGGATCTGCAGGCCTCGCAATTTTCTTCCCGATGGTCTGGGGAAAGGCAGAGATTACAGACAAGATATTGGTCCGTGTAAGGGAATTTAGTGTGGCACAGAGGACAGAATCGGAATGGAGTCAGGTCCATGAGGCTTCCACGCGGTCGGCCCGATGAGGCCAGAGTTGGGCGCGGGTGCCCCGAAGGGCGAGTAATGATGTTTGATCCGACGGTATCGAAGTGTCGATTGAAGGTGGAACGCGATCGAAATGATACCGACGAGAAAGAGTTTTGAAGCTTTTCCAACTCAAACTATCGGAGCGAAAGGAAACACGTCCAAACCAGATGGTGGAAAGAAAACAATCTAACATGGAGTCGATGCCCATGCGCAATGGAGCCGAAGAGGAGGGGTCACTCGATCCCGTGACTCGAAAACACTTCTTCGAATAAAAACAACTTGTAACACTCCGAGGCTAACACTAGATGGCAGACGTATGCACAGCATGTTTATCTGCAGCTACACATGCCACTGAACATATATATATATATATATATATATATATATATATATATACACACACACATCTATATACATATATACACACACATGGAAAATGTCACTTACACAGTGTACATCTGTTCGTGGCATGTTCCGCTGCAGATTCACATGCTATGCATAGGTCCTGCCATCTAGTGTTGGGCTCGGAGTGTTACAAATTGTTTTTCTTCGAAGAAGTGTTTGAATCACGGGATTGAGTAACTCCTCCTCTTCGGCTCCATTGCGCACGGGCATCGACTCCATGTTAGATTGTTTTCCTGCAGAGGGTAAGGTAGAAGTGAGAGTATAAAGAAAAGATGTCCATGCAAATGGAATTGAAATATATATGTACAAATGTTTGTTGTAACATAAACGGCTACAGGCTCCCGGGGAGGCAGGTGGGCGCATGTGAATCTGCAGCGGAACATGCCACGAACAGATGTACACTGGGTAAGTGACATTTTCCGTTTGATGGCATGTGTAGCTGCAGATACACATGCTATGCATAGACTACAAAGCAGTTTTCTTCCCATAAGCGGTGGTCAGCCTGTAGGAGTTGAAGTTGTTTGAAATAGTGTTCTTAGTACAGCCTGTCCTACTGTTGCTTGTTGTGCTGCTAGCACATCTACACAGTAATGCGTGGTAAATGTATGGGGTGTTGACCAAGTGGCTGCTTTACAAATCTCTGTCATTGGTATATTTCCTAAAAAGGCCATTGTTGCTCTTTTGGTGTTACTATTCACTGCCTTTTGGCTTTTAGGTAACACGTTTGGACGCATTTTACTATCCATCTAGCTAGTCCTTGTTTTGAGATTGGATTTCCAGTATGTGGTTTTTGGAATGCCACAAATAACTGTTTAGTTTTCCTAAATGATTGTGTTCTGTCAATGTAATACATTAAAACTCTTTTAATGTCCAGTGTATGCAGCGCTCTTTCTGCTACTGAGTCTGGCTGTGGGAAGAAGACTGAAGTTCCACTGTTTGATTGATATGAAATGGTGAGATCACTTTAGGTAGGAATTTTGGGTTTGTGCGACGTACTACTTTATGTTTGTGTACTTGTATGAAGGGTTGTTCAATAGTGAATGCTTGTATTTCACGAACTCTTCTTAATGAAGTGATTGCAACGAGGAATGCTACTTTCCACGTTAGATATTGAATCTGACACAAATGCATGGGTTCAAATGGTGGACCATGAGTCGTGTGAGTACAATATTGAGATTCTATGAAGGCACTGGAGGTGTTCTTGGTGGTATGATACGTTTTAGCCCTTCCATGAAGGCTCTGATAACAGGGACTCTAAATAGAGAGGTGTGTTGTATATTTTGTAAATACGCTGAAATAGCTGCGAGATGTATTTTGATGGATGAAAAAGCTAAATTTGCTTTTTGTAGGTGAAGTACATAACCTACAATGTCTTGTATTGATGCGGAAAGAGATGTAATTTGTTGGATTGACAGTAAAAGACAAACCTTTTCCACTTGTTTGCATAGCACTGCCTGATAGTGGGTTTTCTTGCTTGTTTACTTACTTCCATACATTCTGGTGGAAGATGTAGATCTCCAAACTCTAAGACGTCAGGAGGCAAATTGATAGATTGAGTATTGCTGGGTTTGGATGCCTGATTAGTTTTTGTTTTGCGTCAACAGATCAGGCCTGTTTGGCAGTTTGATGTGTGGTACTAGTGACAGGTCTAACAATGTTGTGTACCATGGTTCACGTGCCCACGTTGGTGCTATAAGTATGAGTTTGAGTTTGTTTTGATGCAGTTTCTTGACCAGAAACAGAAGGAGATGGGGAAGGCGTAAGCCAATATCCTTGACCAGTTGATCCATAGAACATTGCCCTTGGATAGAGGGTGTGGGAACCTGGATGCAAAGTTTTGGTATTTTACGTTTTCGCTGGTGGCGAATAGACCTATGTCTGGTGTTTCCCATTGGTGAAAGTATTTTTGAAGTACTTGGGGGTGAATTTCCCACTCATGTGTTTGTTGATGATCCCAGCTGAGAACATCTGCTAATTGATTGTGTATCCCTGGAATGTATTGTGCTACAGTGTGAATGTTGTTGTGCATTGCCCAATGCCAAATCTTTTGTGCTAGAAGGCATAGTTGTGATGAGTGGGTCCCTCCTTGTTCGTTTAGGTAGTACATTGTAGTCATGTTGTCTGTTTTGATGAGAATGTGTGTGAACGAGAAGAGGTTGAAAGGCTATGAGTGCTAGAAATACGGCTAGCAATTCTAAGTGATTTATGTGAAGCTGTTTGTGTTTGTTGTCCCATTGTCCCTTAATGTTGTGATTTTTGATGTGTGCTCCCCATACAATCATGCATGCATTAGTTGTAAGTGTGGCTTAATCACAGGGTATTTAAATGGCCGCCCTTTGTTTAAATTTGTGGAATTCCACCACTGAAGCGAGATGTGTGTTTGGCGGTCTGTCAACACTAGATCTTGAAGTTGACCATGTGCCTGTGACCACTGTTTTGCAAGGCACTGTTGTAAGGGCCGCATGTTTAGTCTTGCATTAGGGACAATGGCGATGCATGATGCCATCATGCCCAACAGTTTCATGACATACTTGACTGTGTGTTGTTGGTTTGACTGAATTTGTGGTAATATATTGTGGAATGATTGTACCCTTTGTGGACTTGGGCTTGCAAGTGCTGTTTGTGTATTTAGTGTGGCTCCTAAATACTGTTGAACTTGCACTGGTTGTGAGTGAGATTTCTGGTAGTTTATTGAGAACCCTAGAGTGTGTAGGGTCTGTATTACATAATGTGTACGGTGTTGACACTGTCTGGTTGTTGGATTTTATTAGCCAGTCGTCGAGATATGGGAAGACATGGAAGTGTTGCCTTCTTATGTAGGCTGTGACTACAGCAAGGCATTTTGTAAATACTCTGGGAGCTGTTATCCAGAAGGGTAACACTTTGAACTGGTAATGTTTTCCTTGTATTACAAACCTGAGATATTTCCTGTGCGCTGGATGGATGGGTATGTGAAAATCCGCATCTTTGAGGTCCAATGTTGCCATAAAATCTTGTTGTAACAGTAGGACTACATCCTGTAGTGTTACCATGTGAAAGTGTTCTGATAGGATGTAAAGATTGAGGGTTCTGAGATCTAGTATTGGTCTCAATGTTCTGTCTTTTTGGGGAATAAGTAAATACAGGGAGTAAACCCCTGTTCCTATTTGATGATGGGTACAAGCTCTATGGCGTGTTTGAGTAATAGTGACTGTACCTCTGTTTGCAACATGGAAATGTGTTGGGAGGAGAGTTTGTGTGGTTTTGGAGATATATCTGGAGGAATTTATGTGAATTCTATGCAGTAACCATTTTGGATAATGGATAAGACCCAATTGTCTGTGGTGATAGGTAACCAGTGTGTGTGGAACTTTTGCAGTCTTCCTCCCACAGGGGAAGTGTGGTGAGGGAAGATGTGGAGCAAGTCACTGTTTTGTGTGTGAAGTTTGCTTTGACGGCTGATATTTTCCCCTACCTCTGGGGATTTGGCCCCTGTAGGTTCCTCAACACCCACCTCTTTGGTACTAAGGCTGGTAAGACCGTTTTGTTTGTGAGGTAGATGCCTCAGATGTTTGGGCTCTAAAACCTCCCCTGTATTGAGGCTTTCGAAATGAGCCTCTGTACTGTGTAGAATAACGAGCACCCATGGCTTTAGCAGTGTCAGTCTTTTTTCATTTTTTCAATGGCTGAATCAACCTGAGTGCCAAAAAGCTGTCTTTCATTAAATGGCATATTAAGGACAGCCTGCTGGATTTCTAGTTTAAACCCAGACGACCGAAGCCATGCGTGTCTTCTAATGGTGACCGCAGTATTGATTGTTCTTGCTGCTGTGTCTGAGGAGTCTGGAGCTCACCTAATTTGATTATTTGTAATAGCCTGCCCTTCCTCAACTATTTGCTGGGCTCTTTTTTGATGATATCTTCCATCTCGTCCTAGTGGGCCCTATCGTACCTAGCCAGTAGTGCTTGGGAGTTGGCTATTCTCCATTGATTAGCTGCTTGAGATGTGTAAGGAAATGCCTCCTTGGCATGGTTACCCCCTGACTTTTTGCCTTTGCTGATGCCAAGTTATAATTTGAAAGTGTGCGGAGGCCTGCTAACCAGGCCCCAGCACCAGTGTTCTTTCCCTAACCTGTATCTTTGTTTCCACAATTGGCACACCCTGGCATCCAGGTAAGTCCCTTGTAACTGGTACCCCTGGTACCAAAGGCCCTGATGCCAGGGAAGGTCTCCAAGGGCTGCAGCATGTCTTATGCCACCCTAGAGACCCCTCACTCAGCACAGACACACTGCTTGCCAGCTTGTGTGTGCTGGTGGGGAGAAAATGACTAAGTCGACATGGCACTCCCCTCAGGGTGCCATGCCAACCTCACACTGCCTATGGCATAGATAAGTCACCCCTCTAGCAGGTCTTACAACCCTAAGGTAGGGTGCACTATACCATAGGTGAGGGCATAAGTGCATGAGAACTATGCCCCTACAGTGTATAAGCAAAACCTTAGACATTGTAAGTGCAGGGTAGCCATAAGAGTATATGGTCTGGGAGTCTGTCAAACACGAACTCCACAGCACCATAATGGCTACACTGAAAACTGGGAAGTTTGGTATCAAACTTCTCAGCACAATAAATGCACACTGATGCCAGTGTACATTTTATTGTGAAATACACCCAGAGGGCATCTTAGAGATGCCCCCTGAAACCATACCGACTTCCAGAGTGGGCTGACTAGTTTTACCAGCCTGCCACACACCAGACATGTTGCTGGCCACATGGGGAGAGTGCCTTTGTCACTCTGTGGCTAGTAACAAAGCCTGTACTGGGTGGAGGTGCTTCACACCTCCCCTTGCAGGAACTGTAACACCTGGCGGTGAGCCTCAAAGGCTCACCCCCTTTGTTACAGCACCCCAGGGCACTCCAGCTAGTGGAGTTGCCCACCCCCTTCAGCCACAGCCCCACTTTTGGCGGCAAGGCCAGAGGAGAGAATGAGGAAAAACAAGGAGTCACTGGCCAGTCAGGACAGCCCCTAAGGTGTCCTGAGCTGAGGTGACTGACTTTTAGAAATCCTCCAATCTTGCAGATGGAGGATTCCCCCAATAGGATTAGGGATGTGCCCCCCCTCCCCTGATGGAGGAGGCACAAAGATGGTGTAGCCACGCTCAGGGCTAGTAGCCATTGGCTACTAACCCCCCCAGACCTAAACACACCCCTAAATTGAGTATTTAGGGGCCCCCAGAACCTAGGAAAATAGATTCCTGCAACCTAAGAGGAAGGACTGCTGACCTGAAAGCCCTGCAGAGAAGACGGAGACACCAACTGCTTTGGCCCCAGCCCTACCGGCCTGTCTCCCCACTTCAAGAAAAACTGCAACAGCGAGGCGTTCAACAGGGTCCAGAGACCTCTGAAGCCTCAGAGGACTACCCTGCATCTTAAAGGACCAAGAACTCCCGAGGACAGCGGCTCTGCTCCAAAGAAGAAACATCTTTCCAACAAAGAAGCAACTTTTAAAGGACACACGTTTCCCGACGGAAGCGTGAGACTTTGCACTCTGCACCCGACACCCCCGGCTCTACCTGCGGAGAAACAATACTACAGGGAGGACTCCCCGGTGACTGTGACCCTGTGAGTAGCCAAAGTTGACCCCCCTGAGCCACCCCAGCGACGCCTGCAGAGGGAATCCAGAGGCTACCCCTGACCGCGACTGCCTGCTTCAAAGAACCCGACGCCTGGTAAAGACATTGCACCCGCAGCCCCCAGGACCTGAAGGATCCGACCTCCAGTGCAGAAGCGACCCCCAGGTGGCCCTCTCCCTTGCCCAGGTGGTGGCTTCCCCGAGGACCCCCCCCCCCCCTCTTGCCTGCTTCACTGAAAAGACCCCTGGGTCTTCCATTGAACTCCATTACAAACCCGATGCCTGTTTGCACTCTGCACCTGGCCGTCCCCCTGCCGCTGAGGGTGTACTTTTTGTGCTGACTTGTCCCCCCCCCGGTGCCCTACAAAACCCCCCTGGTCTGCCCTCCGAAGACACGGGTACTTACCTGCTGGCAGACTGGAACCGGGGCACCCCCTTCTCCATTGAAGCCTATGTGTTTTGGGCACCACTTTGACCTCTGCACCTGACCGGCCCTGAGCTGCTGGTGTGGTAACTTTGGGGTTGCTCTGAATCCCCAACGGTGGGCTACCTTGGACCCAACTTTGAACCCTGTAGGTGGTTTACTTACCTGCAAAACTAACAAACACTTACTTCCCCCAGGAACTGTTGAAAATTGCACTGTCTAGTTGCCATTTGTGTGAAAACTGTATATGCTATTTTGCTAATTCAAAGTTCCTAAAGTTCCTAAGTGAAATACCTTTTATTTGAAGTATTACTTGTAAATCTTGAACCTGTGGTTCTTAAAATAAACTAAGAAAATATATTTTTCAATAAAAAACCTATTGGCTTGGAATTGTCTTTGAGTGTGTGTTCCTCATTTATTGCCTGTGTGTGTACAACAAATGCTTAACACTACCCTCTGATAAGCCTACTGCTCGACCACACTACCACAAATTAGAGCATTAGAATTATCTCTTTTTGCCACTATCTTACCTCTAAGGGGAACCCTTGGACTCTGTGCATGCTATTTCTCCCTTTGAAATAGTATATACAGAGCCAACTTCCTACAAGATGCTTCTCTTTTACCAGCAGCATCGAATTTCCTGCTTTCTTTATCTGGTAGTGGTGCATCACCAGACGACTGGGAGTTAGCCCTTTTCCTTGCTGCACTGACAACTACGTAATCTGGAGGTAGCTGTTGGGTAATGAAAGCTCGGTCAGAAGGAGGCCGCTTATATTTGTTTTCTACCCTAGGAGTGATGACTCTTGCCTTAACTAGTTCTTGAAAAATCTGTTTAGGTCTATTTGCGGTGTTCCCCACCTTTGGAAGTAAGTTAGTAGTATCTGGGGATGAATTTCCCATTGGTGGATCTGTTGGTGATCCCGAGAGAGATTGTCGGCTAACTGGTTTTGGATTCCTGGTATGAACTGCGCTATTAGGCGAATGTGGTTGTGAATTGCCCAATGCCATATCTTTTGAGCTAAGAGACAATTGTGTCGAGTGTGTCCCTCCTGGTTTGTTCAGATAATACATTGTTATCATGTTGTCTGTTTTGACAAGAATGTGTTTGTGGGTTATTAGTGGTTGAAATGCTTTCAACGCTAGAAATACTGCTAGTAGTTCTAAGTGATTGATATGAAGTTGTCTCTGTTGAGTGTCACATTGTCCCTGGATGCTGTGTTGGTTGAGGTGTGCTCCCCACCTTACCATGGAGGCATCTGTTGTGATCACGTATTGAGGCACTGGGTCTTGGAAAGGCCGCCCTTGGTTTAAATTTATAGTATTCCACCATTGAAGCGAGGTGAATGTATTGCGGTAGATCTTGAAGTTGACCCTGTGCTTGTGACCATTGTGATGCTAGGCTCTGTTGTAAGGGCCGCATGTGTAATCTTGCGTTTGGGACAATGGCTATGCATGAGGACATCATGCCTAGCAGTTTCATTACAAATTTTACCTGAAACCTTTGGTTTGGGTGCATGGTCTGTATTTCGTTTTGGAATGCATGTAACCCTTTGTGGACTTGGAGTGGCAATCCCCTTTCTTGTGTTCATTGTTGCTCCCAGATACTGTTGTATTTGACACAGCTGTAGGTGTGATTTTTGGTAGTTGAGTGAGAACCCTAACTTGTGAAGGGTTTCTATAACGTATTTTGTGTGTTGTGAGCACCGTTCTTGCGTATTGGTTTTGATTAACCAGTCGTCTAGATACGGGAACACATGTATTTGCTGTCTTCTGAAATGGGCTGCCACTACGGCAAGGCATTTTGTAAAGACTCTTTGCGCTGTTGTTATTCCGAATGGCAACACTTTGAACTGGTAATGAACCCCTTGGATTACAAACCTTAAGTATCTTCTGTGTGAAGGATGTATGGGTATATGGAAATACGCATCCATGAGGTCTAATGTTGTCATCTAGTCTTGTTGTTTGAGCAAGGGGATTACGTCCTGAAGTGTTACCATGTGAAAGTGATCTGATTTGATGTAAAGGTTTAGTGTTCTGAGATCTAAAATGGGTCTTAGAGTTTTGTCTTTTTTGGGTATGCGAAAGTACAGGGAGTAAACCCCCATTCCTTTCTGATGATTTGGTACTAGTTCTATTGCATCTTTTTGCAACAACGATTGAACCTCCAGTTGTAATAGATCCATGTGTTGTTTGGACATGTTGTGTGTTTTCGGTGGGACATTTGGAAGGAATTGTAGGAATTCTATGCAATAACCATGTTGAATAATGGCTAGTACCCACGTGTCTGTTATCTCCTCCCAGTTCCTGTAGAAATCTGTTAGTCTCCCCCCCACTGGTGTTGTGTTGGGGATTTATGACACTGAAGTCACTGTTTATTTCGAGGTGTTTTGGGACCTTGGAACTTTCCCTTAGTTTTAGGGAACTGTCTACCCCTGTATTGTCCACAAAAACGTCCCCTCTGATACTGGCTCTGGTATGTGGGTCTTGTTTGTGAGGTTGAGGGTTCTGTGTTTTGTCCTCGAAACCCCCCTCTAAACTGTGTTTTCCGAAATGTGCCTCTGCTCTGTGGGGAGTCGAGTGCGCCCATGGATTTGGCCGTATCTGTGTCCTTTTTAAGTTTCTCGATAGCGGTGTCCACTTCCGGCCCAAACAACTGCTGTCCATTAAAAGGCATATTCAGCACCGCTTGTTGAATTTCTGGCTTGAATCCTGAGGTGCGTAGCCATGCGTGTCTCCGTATGGTGACTGCTGTATTTACAGTCCTTGCAGCTGTGTCTGCTGCATCCATTGCCGACCGTATCTGGTTGTTAGAGATACTTTGGCCTTCTTCCACCACTTGTGCCCTCTTTTGGAACTCTTTGGGTAGATGTTCTATGAAATGTTTCATTTCGTCCCAATGAGCTCTATCCTATCTAGCCAGCAAGGCCTGTGAATTTGCAATGCGCCATTGGTTGGCTGCTTGTGCCGCGACCCTTTTCCCCATTGCGTCGAACTTGCGACTTTCCTTGTCGGGTGGTGGTGCATCTCCCAAAGTGTGTGAGTTCACCCTTTTGCGAGCTGCCCCTACTACCACTGAGTCCGGTGTCAATTGCTGCGTGATGTACACAGGGTCTGTTGGTGGAGGTTTGTACTTTTTCTCCACCCTTGGAGTGATGGCCCTGCCTTTCACAGGCTCTTGAAACACTTGCTTTGAGTGTTTCAGCATTCCCGGTAACATAGGGAGACTCTGGTACTGCCTATGTGTGGACGACAGTGTATTAAACAAAAAGTAATCTTCAATTGGTTCTGCTTGCAGGGTGACATTGTGAAACGCGGCTGCTCTTGACACCACCTGTTTGTAGGCAGGACTGTCCTCAGGTGGTGATGGTCTCGCTGGATAACAGTCGGGACTGTTATCTGATACTGTTGCATTATAAAGATCCCATGCATCAGGATCATCTTGACTCATTCCTGTATGAGTTGGAGACTGCATCATTGGTGGAGTGGCTACCGGTGATGGTTGTGGTGAGCGCTGTGGTGATGG
This sequence comes from Pleurodeles waltl, assembly GCF_031143425.1. Classification (NCBI taxonomy): domain Eukaryota; kingdom Metazoa; phylum Chordata; class Amphibia; order Caudata; family Salamandridae; genus Pleurodeles; species Pleurodeles waltl. The sequence goes on from NC_090451.1 coordinate 536,726,153, forward strand.
TGGTGGAGTTATTTGTTTTGCCACCTTTGCTTGTGGTTGCTTGTCTTTCTCTTGGAAGACAAGTTTCCTTTTAATTCGGATTGGAGGGAGAGTACTGATTTTTCCTGTCTCCTTCTGAATGTGGAGCCTTCTTTGAGTGTAATCTGGCTCCCCTGCCTCTAGCTCCTGTCCGAATCTGTGTCCTTGCATCTGTGAGGACAGGCCCTGTTCCTCGGTGTAGGAACTTGGTTTCGGCTCCGAGGCCGGATGTTTCGGTATCAAAACCTTTTCGACCGTCTTTTTCGGCTCCGAAGACACTTTTTTGCCTTTCAGAGTTCCGATATCTCGGTACCGACTTGTTTCAGTGCCGCTCTCTCGATGTCGAGATTGCTCTGACTCAGGGTCGAGTGTGTTCTGTGCCGGTATCTCGACCGGAGTCGGATGACTTCGACACATGTGTGCCCTTTTTCGGTGCCGATGGCCGGTCACCTAATTTTCGGGTTAAGCCATGGCCTGTTGGCGGTGGAGTCCCCTGGGCTTTAGTGAATTTTCCATGAGTCTTGGGCAGGGGCGTCTTACTCACGGTTTTCGGCGTCTGTTCGGTTTCGGCCTCGCCCGAATTCGCGATGGAGAAGGTTTCTTCTTCCTCCAAGTCTTGGTGTCCTGACGGCGCCGACGCCATTTGGAGTCTTCTTGCTCTCCGGTCTCTTAGCGTTTTTCTCAACCGAAACGCTCGGCAGGCCTCGCAGGTATCCTCTTTGTGTTAGGTAGACAAAAACAAATTACAGACCAGATGCTGATCTGTGTAAGGATACTTGTTGTGGTATTCGGGGCGGAATGGGGTCCGTTCCATTAGCCTTGAAGACGCACATGGTTGGGTCGACCAGGCCCCGCCGGGGAAATCGAAACCCCGAAGGGCCACCGGAGTTCTTCAAAATTCGGTGTCGATCTGCATTAACTAACCCGATACCGAACGCAAACAATACCGTCGAAGTATCAGAGATTTAACTAACTTTCCAAACCGAAACACGGAGCGAAGAGGAACACGTCCGAACCCGATGGCGGAAAGAAAACAATTTAAGATGGAGTCGACGCCCATGTGCAATGGAGCCGAAAGGGGAGGAGTCCCTCGATCTCATGACTCAAAAAGACTTCTTCGAAGAAAAACAACTTGTAACACTCCAAGCCCAACACTAGATGGCGGGATGTGCACAGCATGTGTATCTGCAGCTACACATGCCATCCAACACACACACACACATATATATATATATATATATATATATATATATATATATACACACACATATATACACACACACACTTAACCAGTGTACATCTGTTCGTGGCATGAGACGCTGCAGATTCACATGCTTTGCACATCCCGCCATCTAGTGTTGGGCTCGGAGTGTTACAAGTTGTTTTTCTTCGAAGAAGTCTTTTCGAGTCACAAGATCGAGGGACTCCTCCCCTTTCGGCTCCATTGCGCATGGGCGTCGACTCCATCTTAGATTGTTTTCCCCGCAGAGGGTGAGGTAGGAGTTGTGTATTATAGTAATAGTGCCCATGCAATGGAGTAAATATTTATGTACATAATGTGGTTTAAAGTGATATATTTACAAATTTACAAATGTTCAAGATCAACTTCGAAACGGCTACAGGCTTCCGGGGAGGCAGGTGGGCGCATGTGAATCTGCAGCGTCTCATGCCACGAACAGATGTACACTGGGTAAGTGACATTTTCCGTTCAATGGCATGTGTAGCTGCAGATACACATGCTTTGCATAGACTAGTAAGCAGTTATCTCCCCAAAAGCGGTGGCTCAGCCTGTAGGAGTTGAAGTTGTTTGAAATAAAGTTTGTAGTACTGCTTGTCCTACTGTGGCTTGTTGTGTTAAGACATCCACGCAGTAATGTTTGGTAAACGTATGAGGCGTAGACCATGTGGCTGCCTTACATATTTCAGTCATTGGAATGTTTCCTAGAAAGGCCATAGTAGCACCTTTCTTCCTAGTTGAATGTGCCTTTGGTGTTATAGGCAGTTCTCTTTTTGCTTTGAGATAACAGGTTTGAATACATTTAACTATCCATCTGGCAATGCCTTGTTTGGATATTGGATTCCCTGTATGAGGTTTTGGAAAAGCAACAAACAGTTGTTTTGTTTTCCGTATTTGTTTTGTTCGATCAATGTAGTACATTAAAGCTCTTTTGATGTCTAATGTATGTAGTGCTCTTTCAGCTACAGAATCTGGTTCTGGAAAGAACACTGGGAGTTCTACGGTTTGATTTAAGTGAAACGGTGATATGACTTTTGGTAAGAACTTTGGATTAGTTTGTAAAACTACTTTATGCTTGTGTATCTGAATAAAGGGTTCTTGCATGGTAAATGCCTGTATTTCACTTACTCTTCTTAGAGATGTGATGGCAATGAGAAACGCAACTTTCCATGTTGAATATTGTATCTCACATGAGTGCATGGGTTCAAACGGTGGACCCATGAGCCGTGTTAAGACAATGTTGAGGTTCCACGAAGGAACTGGTGGTGTTCTTGGTGGTATAATTCTTTTTAGGCCCTCCATAAAAGCCTTTATGACTGGGATCCCAAAGAGTGAAGTTGAATGCGTAATTTGCAGATAAGCTGAAATTGCGGTGAGATGTATTTTAATGGATGAAAAAGCTAGCTTTGACTTTTGTAAGTGCAGTAAGTAGCTTATGATGTCTTTAGCAGATGCGTGTAAGGGTTGATTTTGATTATTATGGCAGTAATAAACAAATCGTTTCCATTTATTTGCATAGCAATGTCTTGTTGTAGGTTTTCTAGCTTGTTTTATGACCTCCATACATTCATGTGAAAGGTCTAGATGTCCGAATTCTAAGACTTCAGGAGCCAAATTGCTAGATTCAGTGATGCTGGATTTGGGTGTCTGATCTGTTGTTTGTGTTGAGTTAACAGATCTGGTCTGTTTGGCAGTTTGACATGAGGCACTACTGAAAGGTCTAGTAGTGTTGTGTACCAGGGTTGTCTTGCCCAAGTTGGTGCTATTAGTATGAGTTTGAGTTTGTTTTGACTCAATTTGTTTACTAGATATGGAAGGAGTGGGAGAGGGGGAAAAGCGTATGCAAATATCCCTGACCAACTCATCCATAACGCATTGCCCCGAGACTGATCCTGTGGGTACCTGGATGCGAAGTTTTGGCATTTTGCATTTTCTTTTGTTGCAAATAGATCTATTTGTGGTGTTCCCCATCTTTGGAAGTAAGTGTTTAGTATTTGGGGTTGAATCTCCTATTCGTGGATCTGTTGGTGATCCCGAGAGAGATTGTCTGCTAACTGATTCTGAATTCCTGGAATGAACTGTGCTATTAGGCGAATGTGGTTGTGAATCGCCCAATGCCAATTTTTTTGTGCCAGGAGACACAACTGTGTTGAGTGTGTTCCTCCCTGTTTGTTCAGATAATACATTGTTGTCATGTTGTCTGTTTTGACAAGAATGTGTTTGTGTGTTATCGGTTGAAAAGCTTTCAGCACTAGAAATACTGCCAGTAATTCTAAGTGATTTATGTGAAACTGTCTCTGTTGAGGGTCCCATTGTCCTTGGATGCTGTGTTGGTTGAGGTGCGCTCCCCACCCTATCATGGAGGCATCCGTTGTGATTACGTATTGAGGCACTGGGTCTTGGAAAGGCCGCCCTTTGTTTAAATTTATAGTGTTCCACCATTGAAGCGAGGTGTATGTTTGGTGGTCTATCAACACTAGATCTTGAAGTTGACCCTGTGCCTGTGACCATTGTGATGCTAGGCACTGTTGTAAGGGCCGCATGTGCAATCTTGCGTTTGGGACAATGGCTATGCATGAGGACATCATGCCTAAGAGTTTCATCACTATTTTGACCTGTACCTTTTGTTTTGGGTGCATGGCCTGTATTACATTGTGAAATGCTTGTACCCTTTGTGGACTTGAAGTGGCAATCCCTTTTGTTGTGTTGATTGTTGCTCCTAAGTACTGTTGTACTTGACACGGCTGAAGGTGTGACTTGTTGTAGTTGAGTGAGAAACCTAGTTTGTGAAGGGTTTGTATGACATACTTTGTGTGTTGTGAGCACCGTTCCTGCGTGTTGGTTTTTATTAACCAATCATCTAGGTACGGGAACACATGTATTTGCTGTCTTCTGATATGAGCAGCCACTACTGCCAGGCATTTTGTAAAAATTCTTGGCGCAGTTGTTATCCCGAATGGCAACACTTTGAATTGGTAATGTACCCCTTGGAATACAAACCTTAAGTACTTTCTGTGTGAAGGATGTATCGGTATATGGAAGTACGCATCCTTGAGGTCTAGTGTTGTCATGTAGTCTTGTTGTTTGAGCAATGGGATTACGTCCTGCAGTGTCACCAAGTGAAAGTGATTTGATGTAGATATTTAATGTTCTGAGATCTAATATTGGTCTTAGAGTTTTGTCTTTTTTGTGTATGAGAAAGTACAGTGAGTAGACTCCTCTTCCTCTCTGATGAATTGGTACTAACTCTATTGCATCTTTTTGCAACAACGCTTGAACTTCTAGTTGTAGAAGTTCTACGTGTTGTTTTGACGTATGTTTTCGTGGGACATTTGGAGGGAATTCTAGAAATTCTATGCAATAACCATGCTGGATAATGGCTAGGACCCACGTGTCTGTTATTTCCTCCCAGTTTTTGTAGAACTTGGTTAATCTCCCCCCCCACTGGTGTTGTGTGTTGGGGATTTGTGACATGTAAGTCACGGTTTGTTTTGTGGAGTTTTGGGACTTTGGAACTTCCCTCTACTCTTTGGGAATTGTCCCCCTCTATAGTGTCCCCGAAAAGTTCCCCGCTGGTATTGGCTCTGATAAGTGGGTCTTGTTTGCGAGGTTGTGTGTTCAGTGCTTTGCCCTCGAAACCCCCCTCGAAATTGTGATCTTCGAAATGTGCCTCTGCTCTGTGGGGAGTAGAGTGCGCCCATGGCTTTGGCCGTATCAGTGTCTTTTTTAAGTTTCTCGATAGCAGTGTCCACCTCTGGCCCAAACAACTGCTGTCTGTTAAATGGCATATTCAGTACAGCTTGTTGTATTTCCGGCTTAAATCCAGATGTACGCAGCCATGCATGTCTCCGTATTGTTACTGCTGTATTGACAGTCCTAGCAGCTGTGTCTGCTGCATCTATTGCTGACCGTATCTGATTGTTCGAGATACTCTGTCCTTCCTCTACCACTTGTTGCGCTCTTTTTTGGAACTCCTTGGGCAAATGTTCTATAAAATGTTGCATTTCGTCCCAATGAGCCCTGTCATATCTTGCCAACAAGGCTTGTGAATTGGCAATGCGCCATTGGTTGGCTGCTTGTGCCGCCACTCTTTTCCCAGCCGCATCGAACTTACGACTCTCCTTGTCTGGAGGTGGTGCGTCTCCTGAGGTGTGGGAGTTCGCTCTCTTGCGTGCTGCACCTACTACCACAGAGTCTGGTGTTAACTGTTGTGTGATGTACACAGGGTCTGTTGGTGGCGGCTTACATTTTTTCTCCACCCTTGGAGTTATTGCCCTTCCTTTGACAGGCTCTTCAAACACTTGTTTGGAGTGTTTTAGCATTCCAGGTAGCATGGGGAGGCTCTGGTACTGGCTATGTGTGGACCACAGTGTGTTAAATAGAAAGTCGTCTTCAATTGGCTCTGTATGCAGGCTAACATTATGAAACGCCGCTGCCCTTGACACCACCTGTGTGTAGGCGGTAGAGTCCTCAGGTGGTGACGGTCTGGCTGGATAACAGTCGGGACTGTTATCTGACACTGGCTCATCATAAAGATCCCATGCGTCTGGGTCATCCCGACTCATCCCTGTATGAGTTGGGGATTGCATCATTGGTGGAGTGGCTACCGGTGATGGCTGTGGAGAGCGTTGTGGAGATGGTGGCGGGGTTACTTGTTTAGCCACCTTTGCCTGTGGCTGCTTGTCTTTCTCTTGGAAGGCATGTTTTCGTTTCATCCGAATCGGAGGGAGAGTACTGATCTTCCCTGTTTCTTTTTGGATGTGGAGCCTTCTTTGTGTGTAATCTGGCTCCATTGACTCTAGTTCCTGTCCAAATATGTGTTTGCATTTGTGAGGACAGGCCTTGTTCCTCTGTGTAGGAACTGGTTTTCGGTTCCGAGGCCAGATGTTTCGATACCAAAAACCTTTTCGGCTGCCTTTTTCAGCTCCGACGCCCCTTTTTTGCTCTTCTGTATCGTGATCTCTCGGTGCAGACTTGCTTCGGTGCCGCTCTCTCGGTGTCGAGATTGCTCTGACCCTGTGTCTCTGGGTCGAGTCTGCTCTGTGCCGGTATCTCGACCGGAGTCGGATGACTTCGACACATGCATGCCCTTTTTTGGTGCCGATGCTCGGTCACCTATTTTTCGGGTTAAGCCATGGCCTGCCGGCGGTGGCGTCCCCTGGGCTTTTGTGGTCTTTGCTTGAGGTTTGTGTATCAATGTCTTACTCAAGGTTTTCGGCGTCTGTTCAGGTTCGACCTCTTCTGAGTCCGAATCCTCGATGGAGAAGGCTTCCTCTTCTTCCATCTGTTTTTGTCCTGTCGGCACCGACGCCATCTGTAGTCTTCTTGCTCTTTTGTCCCTTAAGATCTTTCTGGACCGAAATGCTCGACAGGCCTCACAAGTATCCTCCTTGTGTTCTGGAGACAGACACAAATTACAGACCAGATGCTGAACTGTATAAGGATACTTGTTGTGACATTCGGGGTAGAAGCGGAATGGGGTCCGTTCCATTAACCTTGAAGACGCACGTGGTCGGGCCGACCAGGCCCCGCCGGGGAATCGAAAACCCCGAAGGGCCACCGGAGCTTTTCCAAATTCGGTGTCGATCTGCTGTAACTAACCCGATACCGAACGCAAATAATACAGTCAAATTTTCTGAGATTTTTACTAACTTTCCGAACCGAAGCGCAGAGCGAAAAGGAACACGTCCGAACCCGATGGCGGAAATAAAACAATCTAAGATGGAGTCGACGCCCATGTGCAATGGAGCCGAAAAGGGAGGAGTCCCTCGATCTCGTGACTCGAAAAGACTTCTTCGAAGAAAAACAACTTGTAACACTCCGAGCCCAACACTAGATGGCGGGATGTGAAAAGCATGTGTATCTGCAGCTACACATGCCATCGAACATACATATATATATATATATATATATATATGGAAAATGTCACTTACCCAGTGTACATCTGTTCGTGGCATTAGTCGCTGCAGATTCACATGCTGTGCACAGTCCGCCATCTGGTGTTGGGCTCGGAGTGTTGCAAGTTATTTTTCTTCGAAGAAGTCTTTTCGAGTCACGAGACCGAGGGACTCCTCCCATTTCGATTCCATTGGAATGTAGGAATACAACACTGGTTTTACCCAAAACCACCCCAAATGATGAAAAGAAGAAAATGAAGACACCCAGAACAACCTGCAAGAACCAGCAGTGGAAAACCAAGATGGAGACCTGTGGAAAGAGGGGACCAAGTCCAGAAGTGTCTGTGGAGTTCAGGGGGAGTAGGAGATACTACCCACTCAGAGGTACCTTTTAGAGATGGTTGACGAAGAAGGAAGGCAGGTCAGCACTGCAGCACAGAAGCTGGAGAAAAATTCCTGATGCGTGCAAAAGGTGTCCCATGCTGGAAGCTGTATTAGAGATGGGTGCCAGTAAAGGACTTCCACAAACAAGCCTTGGCAAAGGCAAACTCGCAGTTGGAGGAAAAGAGGTGCTGCCGGGGACCAGTAAGGTCCAAGAGGGGGAGTCACAGGGGACCCTCTGAGTCTTGGATTGCCCTCAGGAGCAGAGGCAGCACCCACAAGTGCCCACAGGACAGGAATACCTATCAGAGGCTGCCTCTGACTTCACCTGCCTGGCACTCAGATGCTCCCAGAGTTCTATGCCAACCTTGGAATCAAGATGGCAGAACCCAGGCACCCTCTGTGGGAGCTCTGGGCACCACCCCAGGGTGGTGATGGACAGGAGAGTGGTCACTCCCCTTTCCATTGTCCAGACTGGGGGTCCCTGAACCGGTGTGGACTGGTTTATGCACGGAGGGCACCAAATGTGCCCTTCAAAGCAAAACCAGTGGGTTGGGGAGGCTACCCCTCCCAAGCCATTTGACACCTGTTTCCAAAGGGAGAGGGTGTTACCTCCTCTCCCAAATGAAATCCTTTGTTCTGCCTTCCTGGGCTTGATCAGCTCAATCAGCTGGAGTGCAGAAACCAGTCTGAGGGTTGGCAGCAGCTGGGCCGCCCGTGAAAACCATGTAAGACTGGTGGTAGCAATGCTGGGGGTCCTCTAAGGAGCCCCCAGAGTGCATGGGATCATACTTCCAACAGTATTAGGGTATGATTCGGACATGCTTGATGCCAAACATGCCCAGGTTTGAAGTTACCATTATGTAGCTGGACATAGGTAGTGACATATGTCCAGTACATGCTTAAAATGGCGTCCCCACACTCACAAAGTCTAGGAAAATGGAGCTGGAGTTCGTGGGGGAACCTCTGCTAGTCAAGGGGTGCCCTCACACTCAGGTACCTGCACCCTGCCCTCTGGTGATTTGCAGTGACCTGTAGTGAAACTGGGTGAGTGCACCCGGTCCATGCAGACTGAAATGGCAGGCCTGCAGAACCCTTTACATGGGCTCCCTATGGGGTGGGGGGTGGTAGAACAACTGCTGCAGCCTATAGGGATCCCCTGGAACCCCAATGCCCTGGGTACCACATACTAGGGACTTACATGGGGGCACCAGTATGCCCATTGTGGGGAGAAAAGGTTAGTAGCAACCAAATTTGAAGGCGAGATCATAATCACTGGGGTCCTGGTTAGCAGGATCCCAGTGAACACAGTTAAACACACTGACAACAAGCAGAAAATGGGGGTAACTATGCCAAGAAAGAGGGCACTTTCCTACAATTACATGTGTGGACATATCTACGAGCACATATGCCCCTTCTATGACTTTGGCGATTCTTAGACATAGCAAATAAACAGGGAAGCCATTTTAAGTACATGGGCGGGACACTGGTCAATACGAGTTCCCCAGCTACATGATGGCTACACTGAAAATAGGGATGCTTGGTATCAAACATCTCGTAATAATGAACCCTCACTGATTCCAGTGATTGATTTAGTAATACACACACCCAGAACCCTTAGAGGATAAAATTACCGCTCCAAAAATTGCACTGTCAACTTTTGAAAACTGTAAAAATTCATAACTCAAAGTATTCACCCGATTCCGATGTTCTTGGTATCAAAATGTATATAAAAAGTATGTGTTTTTATAAATTGGTGTCGGATTTCTTTATTAAGTGTTTCGCTTACTGCCTTTGGGTGTGCAATACATACTTAGCATTACCCTATGATATGCCCAACTGCTTGTCCACACGACCACAAAAGAGCATCTGGGGCGTCATTTGTGCCTCTAATTCCTCTGGGGTTTGCCTGGACTCCTTACATAGTGTACCTCTTTTTGGCCCACTATATAAAGAGCCAGCATCCTTCACACTTTCATTGTTTAAGTGTCCTTTGTGCTAATTTTGTGGTGGTTTAATATTCTTGTTACCAAGCTGATATCAATTGCTTATTTGCACTTGACTACATGTCTTCTATACTAATTTTATGTTTGTTTATAATTGCAGCTAGCATGGTTGAAAAAAATATTTTAGATTGTTGAGTGCATGTATCAAGTTTATTTTATAAAATTTACAAGGTCAACTGTAATTTTAATTGTTGAGATAATTTATATATCTTATTGTAAGGCGTACATTTGCAAAGATGAAACACAGGAAAAGGCAGTGACAATTGTCTTTTCCCACAGGAGATATAACTCAACTATGGGTTCCTCACTGTCCTCTTCAAATCCCAACCCGTTTACTATATACATGGCCCCCTTCTATGCATTGGACAAAAGACATTCTACTCTTCGATAGACAATGGATTTAAAGACTGATTTGTAGCGAGAGGGATTGACTAACTCTCCATTGACAGAACAGGTGGCAAGAACGTAGGTGTTAAGTTTGATTGCCATTTTGCCACAAATCCTAGCAGTGACAGGAACAGGTTTCTCAGACAAAGTCATTAAAGAGGTTCCTTGATCTGCTTTCATTAAATGCAAGAAGAAAAAAATGGTACATGCACTCATCACTAAAAGGATTGACTATGCAAAGAGTCTACCTAGTTCCACCAAAATATCTAACCAATAGGTTACAACCAATGCACAAAGCTGCAGTGAGATGAGACACTTTCACATTAGACTGTCTCAGGTTGTATGAAGCAACTGCACCGGTTACCAACTTATGAGCACATTTTGTTTAAATCTCCTGTCTTAGCACACAGAGCTTTCTTTGAGGTGGAAACAAAGTAGCTCAAAACCGATTTAGTCACTACTCACTATCTAGACTACTGATATCTTTGAACTTCAACCTTCTTAGCATTCTGAAATTTATATTGGCTAAGAAATGGGGCAGCTCCTCAAAGTTCGCCGCAAGAGCTTAGAATAAACTCCAACACATGCTTAGATTGAACAAGACCTCTAGGAAACAAAGATCTGGTTGTTCACTCAACCATACTGCTTGGTTGTCTGAATGGCTCCTTCACACTGCTGGCTTCTTACAAGCAGAGCACATGTACATTGTTTTCATGCTAGCAACAGCCACACTCCACAAATACCACCTCATTCATACATTCATGTTGCTCCTCAATACCAAATATTATGTAAGTAACCTTACTAAATGAGTCTTTTGGAAACAAGTCCTTGCTCTGCTAATTCAGATGATGTCATTTTCGGAAGTAGATTCATGTCTCGAGCTATGTAGTAAAACTGGATTGTTATTCCGAAGTAGTTGGAAGCTTAGGAGTACTGATGAGTTAAGGAATCTACAAGGAACATGTATCCGGTTAAAAATAAAAAAAATACTACAGAAAATAAAAATTACCTTTACTGCCCTTTTTTCTGAAGGTGTAATGGCGTCTATGATATCAAGGTACTCGACTTTAATTCGGAAACATCAAGCTTTTCTACTTTTAATTTCTTTGAAATTTGTCTTTGTTTAATTTTCTGAAGAAAAATCCTGTATACACGTAGCACGGGGTCAGAGGCACAAGGAGGATTTAAATAAACGTTCACAAGCCGTAAGTTAAAATCATCTTTATTATTTTGAAAGGACAGTTACACCTCTTGATTTCTAAACACCAGCAAGTTTCTGTTCTGAGCGTCCATGGCACAGTCACCGCCAAGTAAGGAGACAGAATCCCAGGGCTAGTGCCAAAGTTCAAAAAGAATTCATTATGTTCAATTAAAAAGTATTTCCACTTTATTCAAGTTACTCTGGTTGCCATGGAATAAAGGAGAATGAGACAGGTGGAGTAGGTCTTCCACGGATGACACTGCATGAGGTGGGAGGATGAGTAACAGCAAATCATGGGCGGCTTCAAAGAGACATCATAATCCATCGCAAAAAAAATTTACATCAACAATTTCTCCCCAATTCTGCAAAGAAAAAAATATACATATACATATATATATATATATATATACCCCATCTGTCAATTTGGCTGCTGGCTACTAACAAACATATCAAAGTATTACTAAATATTTCAACAACTTCTCTTTACAACGGGGCCTCTAACTCATCCCACCTTCCCTGCCCATCACACACCCCAACTCACTTATGTTCGCCATACCAGAGTACTCTAGAAATTACAGTCCGTTTCAACCTGGCACCTACCCTGCTACACTGAAGATTATGCAAGCAAATGCCATTCAGATTCTCCCATACCTGTTGAGGTTCCTATAGTTACTTGGGGTATGTGTGCACACATGGCAATATGCCACAAAACCAATGTTTGAAAGTGACTGCAGAGGTACAAGCATTCTTAGATTGTGTTAAGTCAATCTGGAACTCTGGAGACATTTAAATAAATACATCTATTTTGGGGAATTAAAATTTCTGGTTAATCATGTCATCTGAATGTATATGAAACTAAGACTTGGTTCATGACTCATTCTTTTGTTGCAAAATTGCAGCTTTCACAGCAAGGTTGCATGGTCAGGGCTTTCACATTGAGCAGATGGCGCTTTTTATGGGCACAATACAGAGAAACGATTTGGCAGCGGGCTTCTCCACCTCACACCTTTAATTTTCTGAAAGTCAATATCTGGGCAAAATAGCCGAGCATCCACTTTGAAAGTGACGGATCAGATGGCCATGCTCTGCATAATGTCACACCTTGATGTAGGAACCAAGAGAACTCTGTTGCAATAGAGATCCTACAGCTCCTTGTGATCTACAATGAGCGTTCCACAGATTTCAGCAAACGTTTTCCCGTTGCACACCAAACATGGAGTTGGTCTTCCATACCATACGGTTTGCCTTAAAAACATCAGTCACTGGAGTATATGAAATGGTGAGAGTGTTGCTGGAGGGCCCAAGATAAGTTACCCATGAACTTGTATTTTATTCCTTAAAATAAGTCGCACTGAGCCATGGCACACTTTTGGACTCCAAGTCTGGTTCCAAGTGATGACTTAAGAGTTGTGTTATATGAATGAAGAACACAGTCTACAGGCAGTTCAAATGATAGTCCGATAATAGAGATTGGTGAGTGGAGTCAGGAACCATAGGAGCCAGCCAATGATGCAGCCACATGATTTGTTTATTCCAAGTTGGTAAGGAAACCAAATAAATCCAAGAAAGGGGATAGAGGAAAGGATCGGATGCCTGTGGAGGCCAGTGCTGCATGCCTTGGTTGGGGATATCTCTTTTCCTCACTCTCACAGAAGGAGGGGGCAGAGGGCTTCAGCTATACAGATGGACTGTACAAAGGAACAGCACTGGGTAGGCACCTCTCAGGCTGATGTGGGCCACTTGGGATTTGGGGATTAAAAGGAAGCGTTGCAATTCAGGCTCTACCTGTCCTTGAGTTCCCGTGTCACTCGCTTGGTAAATCTGCCACACATAAGGCCCACCAAGAAGAGGATGCAGACACCTCCGCTGATCACAGAGAGAATATAGTTCTTGGAAGGAGAGGTCATCACTTGCGCGGCAAGATCAGCAAATCCTTCAGCAGGGGCCACCTAAGGAAAAGAGAACATGATTGAAAGAATAAATAAATGTGCATCAACAAAACAAGCTTACAAACTAGCACTGTTGAAAGCATGCATTCTTAAGTTTAAACCCAGTTACAATGCACCACTTAACTTGCAGGCTTAAACAATTATTTCAGCAAGAATTTAGTGCTAAACACAATTATATGCTATTGTGCTTCAAACCAATTTACTATTGTTTACTGCCTTCCAAATGACTGTACTGTGAAGTAAACATTTTGAATTCCTGAAAATAGAATACTGTCAAACTTCCTAAAATAAAGTTGGAGTGGTCTCCCAAACACTTTGGAGTCACTAAAGAAAGGCAACCAGGCAGGAAGCCATGGTCTAACATTTCCCCATCAAAGTGCCTGACAGCTCCACACAACAACAAAAATAAATAAACACAGCCGAGCTAGAGTAGTGCACCATGGTCTTTCTTTTTTGACAATGCGACTGTGGCACATCTTTACGCCAAAAAAAAAAAAAAAAAAGATTAAAAAAACAGGCTATGGCTAGAATACAGCGAGTAATATCTGATGTGTTGCAAAGAGGAGACAGCATGACAATTTAACAAGGCAATGTTGCCTCTAGAGAGGAAAGTTGATTTCTGATATAAACAAGGAAAAGTGCAAAACTGAAGCAGGTGAAGAAGGGTAAGTCTGGATTATTCACAAAGACCACGCTATCAAAGTGGAAAGCAGTCAGTAGATAAAACCAGCAAAGCTGTCTCAAGTGTCTTTGTGCAAATCTCAAATCATTAGCTTAAATGGAAGCTTACAATGACTCGAAAAAAAATCAGATTCAAACGCCAATGTATTCGACAGACAAACCTTATCATCAGTTATAAAAATTAAATGTAGATTAGATGTTAAAAGTTGCAATAATACTGCAATTAGCTTGTTTAATCTTTTGTATTTTGGCTGTTTGGTGGTGCATGCATATATACAATATACCACTACTACACACTACACTAAACTATACATTGGGCCAATTGTCCATTTCTGTCCAACAGCATGCTGCCACCGAGTGAATCTTAATTATTTCCCAACAAATTTTTCAACACTGGCCTACTTTTCTCAAGCAAAGAATGCCAATTACAAAAGTTTTGCGCTCAAGGTCATATCTGATCATACCAAAATTGTGGGTTTTCACAGGGACTGTGTTCTACCTCCATTCTATCAGAGTGGACCAGTAATTTGTGGAAAATCACTGGGTAAACTAAGCTGTTCATTTCATGGTATGTAACCCAAGACGATAAATAATTTGTCAAGGCTCAACCACACAACCTGAGTCATCTACTGGTGTAAGGCATCTAGTGGTGTAAGGCATACTTTCCTAAATGGAGGGAGGTGGACAGATCACATATGCATCTGCAAAACTAAAAGGTTCAAATTGATTATTATAGCTAAGTAATGTTTTGTGTTACCAGCAAGTGCTAATGAAGATCACATGGTGTGCACAGATTGCACAGCACAACACTGTTTCAAAGTAGCTTGTAAGAAGTAGCAACACAATATGAAAGTTTGCCTTATGAATGTTCTGGATGATTTATGTTTGTCTGGCTAGTATATGAACATAGAAGTGCTTTCTTCAGTGTGATAACCGGCTTAGATGAAGGAGCTTTGCAGAGATTGGCTGGTGGAATCTTGACCAAAAAAGCAATTGTGGCTTCCTTTGTAGATGTGGAGTGTGCTTGTAGAGTACAACATGTGTGGCTGACAAACCATATTTTAATACATTTCACAATCCACCAGCAGTTTGAGACTTTGAAATGGGATTTCCTAAACTTTGACACAAGAAAGCAAAAAAAGTTGCTTTGTCTTGTGATAAATTTGACAGATTAAGGGTTGGTAAAAATGTAGTCATCTCATAGACCAGTGGTTCCCAGCTTTTTGACTTCTGTGGACCCCAACTATCATTACTGGAACCCCGGGACCCCTACTGAGTTACTACTAGAAGCTGGGGACTCTGATCTAAACTTTGTTGATGATTTAAACTGTACACAAGCATTCAAACACATACACAAATAACACATTTTAGTTAATTTGCAAACAACTAAAAAAAAAAAAAAAAAAAATAGGAAGGTTGGAGCTTTTCTAAATTCAACTGAAGCCACACATCGTCCATACTGTATTCCGTTCGATCCACCTGCACTGCTGCCATGAATCAATCTGAGGATACTAATTTAATTTTTTGCCTCCAGTTTCAAATTCCTTGACATTTCCAGTAAGTTTTAAAATTTGCAATTGTACATTCAACTACTGTTTATACACTTTATAATCTGTAATTGAATTTTCAAAGCAGTCGCGGGCCCCTCAGGAGACCTCGTGGACCCCGGACCACAGGTTGAAAGTCACAGTCAGATTTTGCAAGCTGTTTTTGCTAGAAATCTTTACACTGACTCCTCCCTTAGTGGACATTGTGCAAGGCCATCGACCCCATTGTAAGATTGTTTTTTCACATAGCGGGTGTAGGGAAGTGCCTCATTCCAACATGGTTATCCCCAACTTTTTGACTGGTGTTGGATGCAATTCCAATTGAAAGTGCACTGGGTTCCTGCTAACCAGGTCCCCAGTGCCAGATCTCTTCCACAAAAATGCACAGTTGTTTCCAATTGGAAACACCTTTAGCACCCTTGAAGTCCCTGGTAAATGGTACCTTGGTACCTGAGGTACTAAAGAGGGTTCCTAAGGGCTGCAGTACGACTTGTGCCACCCTCAGGGGCCCCTCACCAAGCACGACCAGCTGTGTGTCTTAGTGAAGACAATAGTCAAAACACAACGTGGCACAGCTTGTGTGCCATGTCCTCTAAACACTGCATGCAATGTATGTAAGTCACCCCTCTAGAAGACCATACAGCCCTAAGGCGAGGAGCATTATTTTACATGTGAGGGTATATCTGCATGAGCAGATATGCCCCTCCTACATCAGTCGATTTTCAGTCATAGTAAGTGACCAGGGAAACCATTTTAAATGTATGTGCTGGACACTGGTCTTTACGAGTTCCCAAGCTATGATGGCTTTTCTGAATCCTAGGATGTTTGATATCAAGCATCTAGTATCAATAAACCCTCACTGATGCCAGTGGGGGAATTCAGTAATAACTGCACCTAGAGGGGTACCTTAGTGGTGCCCTCTGAAAACCTACCAGCTACTAGTGTGTTGACTGACCGGTCCTGAACAGTTGAGCCACCTTAGACACGTTTGTGGGCTCTCAAGGTGCGAGCCAGTGCTATTGTGGGACAGAGACAAAAGCCCACACTGGACAGGGGTGTTAGCACCTCACTCAGGCAGGGGGGACATTCCAGAGCAGGAAGCTTCAAAGGCCTAGCCACCTTTGTAATGTAACCAAGGTCTCTCCAGAGAGCTACTTTTAAATTCCTCCATTTTGTTTGGAAGGAATTAGGCTGTTGGGGTTATGCCCACTTCCTAGCGGAAGTGGTCATAAGAAGGGTGTAGTCACCCTGAAGCTGGTCAGTCTATTGGTTACTACCTGGCACTTCTGTAATACCCATAAATTTAGTATTTAGGTGGCACCCCTGAACCCTAGAACGGAGATCCTGACTACCTACGAAGCACAGGACAAAGAAGAGTTGCACCTGCAGAAGAGGGAAAAGACTTGGAACCAGCCCTACATCCTGCCTGAAGACCTCAATGGACTTTGCCCAAAAAGACGACTCGTTCTCCAGCAGAGCCTCCTAGAAACCCAGGAGGACTGCCTGTCTTCCATTAAGACTCCGGTAAGCAGCAGCTCTGCTTTTCAACAGTCTCAAGAAAGGATCCTGCAGCCTCAAGAACAACAAGGACCCGACACCCGAAGTGACCTCTGCACCAGACATCCATGACCTGAGGTGAAATCAACCAATGGTGCCAGCAAGGTTCCCCAGCGGTCCAGAGTGAGTCCAGTGTGGACTCACCCATCTTCAACTCCCTCAAGCTGCCGGCTGTCCCTGCACATAGGCCCCCTCTCCCACAGCCTTGTGGTGAGAGAAAATATGACACCTCTATCAACCACTGCACCTGTCAGACCTGACCCCCATCTGAGGTGGGATACTGGTGCCAACAGGTGGGATACTGGTGCCAACAATGTCCCTAGGCTCCCCTGAGCTTGAGTCCACTCTGTTTGTCCTAAGATCCAACTCCCATTGAAAACCATTAGGCACCTGACATCTTACTGCACCCCCCCCCCGAGCTCGAGTCCACTCTGAACCACTGGACTCCCCGATGACCCTTGTAGCTTCAAGAGGTGATTTGTCTGATGTGGATGGGTAGGGCGTTCCAGGCGGTGGCTGCGAGGTAGGAGAAGGAGCGTTGTCCTGTTCTGGTTTCCCTGATGCAGGGTACTTCTGCGAGAGAGAGCTGGGCTGAGTGTAGGGTCCTGTGGGGTACGTGGAAGTTGAGTCACTGGTTAAGGTAGGCTGGTTCGGTGTTGTGGAGGGCTTTGTGTGCGTAGGTGAGGATCTTGAAAGCAATTCTTTTCTCTATGGGGAGCCAGTGCAATGTACGTAGGTGTTGCAAGATGTGGCAGTGTCAGGGTAGGTCGAGGATCAATCGTGCAGCAGTGTTCTGGATGTTTTGCAGTTTGCGGGTGAGTTTTTTGTTGATTCCAGCATAGAGTGCGTTGCCGTAGTCCAGTCTGCTGGTGATGAGGGTGTGTGCGACGGTCTTTATGTTTGAGGGGGATCCATTTGAAGGTCTTGCGTAGGAGGTGGAGGTGCCGGAAGCAGGTGGAGGTGAAAGTTGATTTGATGGTTCATGCGGAGGTTGGGGTCCAGGATGATTCGGAGGTTGCGGGCTTGGCTGATGGAGGTGGCAGTGTTTCCGAGGGTGGGTGGCCACCAGGAGTCGGTCCATGCGTTGGGTGGAGGGCCAGGATGCGTACTTCGGTCTTGTTCAAGTTGCTGATTGCTTTCATGCCTTCGTGGAAGTTGTCTGGCCTCCACTGCTCCCTTATCTACATCTTCTGAGAGCTCAAGAGACCTACATTTTAATGTTTTAGTCAAAACTTTGGAAGATGCTCTCTTCCGGTTTCTCCTCCCTAGTTTATTACTAGTTGGGTAAAACTCTTAGATAAAGGGGGCAAAATAAGTGAAAAACCTACTGCCCTGTGATCGGACCAGCTAAGGGAAGGCTCATACAAGAAAGATATTAAGTTATTCGAAAATATACCATCTAGTGTATGAACCATCTTATGTGTAGGGGCCAACATTAATTGGGTCTATAGGTGCCAATGAGTCTACACTGGCTAGATGGAAGTCGAAATCTCCAAGAATAGTTAGAT
Organism: Pleurodeles waltl; assembly: GCF_031143425.1. Taxonomy (NCBI): domain Eukaryota; kingdom Metazoa; phylum Chordata; class Amphibia; order Caudata; family Salamandridae; genus Pleurodeles; species Pleurodeles waltl. The sequence continues at coordinate 536,744,522 of NC_090451.1, forward strand.
CATTTTTTATCAGTAATGGTTCAATAAGATTACCACTCAAATGGAAAAGGTATCTTGGCCCCGGGGGCGTATATACCACTAGACCTGCGAATGAGTGAACAACTGGTAACTTAGCCTTGATCAACACAGCGTCATAGGTTTCATTATTTAGGTCAGAATCCAGCGGGCACTGGTAATAGGATTTAAATACGACTGCCGCCACCCCTCAAAACCAGGTCTACCTGCCCTGTCCACTCTTGAAATGACATAACTGGAGGGCACAGCATCCACAAGATCTAGGCTGAGGCCTCATTTGGCCCATGTCTCTGTAACAGACCAGAGGAAAGAAAATTGGCAAACTCCACATTATGCTTAACCACTGATCTAGCACTGATAAGAAATCCACTCAGCTGGATGGCATTTACTGACCTCGCTCCACAAATTTACAATGAGCATCAGCTGTAAGCTTGGGAAAGCACACAATATGCAGATAACAAATTACATAACCACAAGTCTTACACAGGCAGTAAAAGTAATTGTACAAGTCAGTGAAGGCATGACCCATAGATAAGCAGAAGTGCACCTATGTTAAAGTTCCAGTAGGAAATTTCTCGAATATTTAATTATTGTATATGTTTCTGAAGCAACAGGGCCAGGGGGATTCAGGCCCAGGCACAGACTTGCCTTTAATGCGCGTCTGGCGTGCCAACGGCACGTCTGCGTGTACATGGCCTTTGAAACGCATCCGGCAAACAGGTAGAACACTAAATGTCCCCCATGTCACCTAGGAAGCATGCAGCCCTCACGAGATTCCCTCTGCAACAATCAGTTTAACAGAGACCACAGCAGACCGGGGAAGCAATGAAAGTTTAAAAACACAAATCACAACACAAATCAGTAAATACCAATAATAAAACAAAAGAATTCCTTAAAAATGAATTAGGATGTAATTAACGTGCAGCTGAACACCACCGACCAACGGTGCCAACAAGGTTCCCCAGCCTTCCAGAGTCCGAGTCCATCGTTATTTCATCTCTCCTGGCATGCTCAACACCTGCAGCCTCTGCACGCAGCCTTCCCCCCACCACGACCACTCCAGTAACAAGAACCCAACACCTAAGGACACCTCTGCATCCGTCACTCCTGAGCTTTGGAGAATAGGACGAAAGGTGCTTGAGTATCGTGAGGCCTGAGCCCTGAGCCCTGCTGTTGGTTCAGCATGACTGGCCCGCTACCAGAGTCTGCAGCTTCTTTTTGCAGTGACCGATCTCCATTAGAACCCATTGGGCACCCAACTCTGTTTTGCCCTCTGCACCTGGCTGCCCTGTGCCGCTGAGGGTGTACTCTGGGTGCTGCCTTGCCCACTACTCACCTTATCCCTGGGAGATTGGTCTTGTAAGTTGCTGTACTCTACTGGTCTGCAGAACTTGTTTTAACTCCCATAGGATAAAATTGCAGAACTCAGAATTCAGACTGAGTCCACTTTTTAAAGTGAAAAGAATTCCTATTTAAAAACTTAATTTTCTGGCAGAGAATGATAAGGCCTTGGCAAGTAGAAATCCCCCTGGTAAATGCAGGAGACTCCTAACATTTAATGAGGCAGATGCCAAGTCCTGATTCAGGGCTTTGGACTCACCACTAAGAGGGACAGTATCAGTTTCAGGAAGACTAGAAAAACCCAGTCAGGCATGGGTAGATTTTGTAGACTTCAGTAAAAAACAATAGGTGGCTGGCTAAAAGGTAACAATATGGGCTACCATAAAAGGCTTTAAAATTTAATTATGAAAGGGAATCAGTAAAGTACTTGTATTCAAGATAAGTTACATCTGTGTAGGAAGCAGGCTCAGTTTATGGTGTACACCTATGGTGTTGCACCCTATGAGTTCAGGCAACCCTTGGTGATAGTGAATAGGTGTCCAGATAGCAAAAGCTCTCTAGGGGTAGCTGAGGCAAGCAGCTGATTCTTAACCAGGAGGAATGCAAAGCACTTGCAATACCACAGTAGTCAGACTGTAACTCACAAGAAAGAACCATACAAGTGTTGCAAACAATAAAGGATTCTTTATTACAGCACTACTACTGGACAAGCTTTGTTATAGCTCCCTTTGGAGATATCTACACACAATAGCTACACAAAATAACCAGCAGAAATAGCATAAAATGTATAGAGCCCTATATTCCATATAGGAAAGTGGAAAGCAAAATAGTGAACCCAACCAAGGAGAGTACAGTAGTTAGCTAGGAGCTGGGGAAAGATGAAAACTTCAGAGTTAAGTACAGCAAGTGTTCCCAGCCACCAGGTGGGGAGGGGTTACCTCCCCAGTCATCCCATAAGCTAACATATGGAAGAAGTGGTTGGAGTTTGCTGGTTTCCTTGGGGTCTGCTGGGAAGGGTCATAAAACACACAGACAAGTGGAAAGTTGGAGAGTGCCCCACCCCAAGATACCCCGAAGACAGGAGTAACTACACCAGGGTTCCAGATGCAGAGGGGAGAAGGGACTCAATGAAAGCATTGGACTGCCCAGCTGCTGACGCGAACCGTGGATCAGGCAGGTGGAACCCAGGGAGGGATTCCGAATGTGGAGGACCTGAAAAGGAAGGAAACAGAGCCTAGCACCGTTGGAGGTGCAGGTGTGCAATGCCCACCCTACTAGGTGACGTTCCTGCAAGTCAGTGGAAGAAGTCTGGCTGCGGGGACCAAGTGCTGCAGAAGATCCCAGGAGTTGCCTACGAGCTGTTGCCCTCTATGGTCACCGCATTGCAGGGGTTCTGTGCCCAGCAAGGTCACAACAAGCACTGGCAAATGCAAGCAGAAACTGAAGATGTATTTGCAACAGTTCGGGGACCAGCAAGGTCCAGAGGACTCTACCTTTGAGGGGGAGGCATGGCTGACCCTCAGCATGTGGGAAGGCCAGCAGAGGTCTTTGGAGCCACAATGAGTGACCCACAGGCAATGGGCACAGGGAGTCACAAAGAGGCCTCAACAGCACAACCAAACAGAAGTCCCACATCACAGGACAGGGGTTGATCTTCGAGTTGCAGAGTGCCAGGGCTTCTTGGTGCCTCATCTCATGGAGGAAGTCAACAAGCCCTGGCAAGAGCAACAGTCGCGGTGCACAGGGGTTTCAGTCCAGTGGCAAGAGCAGGGGCCCACACTCTCCCATGTTTGTCAGAAGACAAGCAGGAGGAGGCCACAGACCCAACCACTTTTGATGCAGAGCCTTTCCATGTCCGTGGGACAGCAGACCCCACCAGCCAACCGACATTGTCTTGAGGTGGCTGCGGAGGCAGGAGAGTGATTCCTTCACTCCAAGGGAGATTACTTTGTGCTTCCAGGTACAAACTGAGTCCGTCCTTGTGACCCTGGAGGATGCACAGCCTTGGTTTGGAGGACAGGGACTAATAGGGATAGGAATGTGCGCCCCCCCCAAAAAAAAACAAAGGGAGAGGACACAAGGAAGGTGTGCCACCCTCAGGGACAGGAGCCATTGGCTATTGCCATCTGACCCTCAATAACTTCCGACCTTAGCCACCCACAGCCTACACACTAGGGAGACCAAAGGCCACACAGGAGTTGCCACCCTCACCTCACACTGCAGCTACACTTGCTCACAGACTATCTGTGAGGGGCCCCAACCCCCCCCCTCGCTGACTGTCCACTTACTCCTCTCTGGGGGTCTCCTCAAAGACAGCACCTCATTACATATAGGTGCCACTGCCATCTACTTGAGACAATTCATTAAACATGGTGGCAGGTCGCTCCAAAAAGGATACCTCCATCAAGAACTTGTTGGCTAAACCCTCTGCTAAGAAAGCAGACCACCGTTCTGGCACGCCACCTTCTGCCTCACTGCAGGCAGGGCCTTTGAAGGGAAACACCATGCAGGCTGGTAAGCCAGTACCCAGCACATTCCGGGAGCAGCTCTTTGGGACACAGAGGACATTGCAGCACTTAAGCGGGAGGTGGCAATGGAGTTAAGGAACTCAAGAAAAACATGGGGCCAATTGGTCACCATTTGGACGAACTGGAGAAATCTGGTGACTGTCAGGCGAAAGAACTAAATGAACAGTCAAGGGCATTTTTAGAGCCGTGTGACAAAAACAAGGACCTCTACTACCGCCTGGAAGAAATGGAAAACCGGTCATGTCGTTCAAATATCCGGATCAGGGAAGTGCCTATGCAGGTGGACTCAGGCAAGCTGGAGGACTATGTTATCTGCCGGTTCCGTAATGTGGTCACAGAGCTGCTGGACAAGGATCTAGTTTTGAACCGCATGCATAGAGCTGGCAGGACCGCGATGACCCCCAGTAGGCCCCAAGCCATCTTGACCTGTGTCCACTCATTCAGATAGAAGGAGCTCATCTTGGCTGTGGTTCGTGACACACCCAAGATTACCTTTGAAGGCACCAACATTGGGATCTTCCAGGATCTCGCAGGTTATGACCAGCCACAGCCTTCCTACACAAGCCGGGGGTTCACTACAACTGGGGTCACCCCTTTCGACTTGCGTTTACCTGGAACAAAGAGAGACATACTACCCGCACTCTGGAGGAGGCCCGAGCCATTCTAGGTCTAGACTTAGTACCGGATGACGAGAACCACCCATCCAAGACTGGAACACCTGCCTGACCCACTGCCAAAACCAGCTGTCGTCCTATGTGCACAAGTGCTCAGCGGCAAAACCCTCAACAGCTGAAAGCCAGAAAGAACACGTAGCTCTCCTGGGCAGCTACAAAAGTATGGGAACACACCGGACCCCAATGGAGACTGAATGCATGGACAGAATGTTTGATCTCACAGACCACGTGCACATCTTTTGCTGCTACGACCCAAATCTTTTCAGAAGCCATCTGGTCGGCGGAGCTGGGGCTGTGGCATTACACCACTGATGTGCGGCGGGGCTCCTCTCTTTCCTGAGGAGTGACTGCAGAGATGCCGGATGGCTGTGGCCATGTTTCCCCATCGCATGTTGCGGGTTGACTCCCTGGTGTGGGAGAGGAGTTGTTTTGTTTACTCTATAACCTGACATTCTCCCCCAGTAACACCCACCTCCCATGTATATTTTGGAAGATTCCAAGCTGGTGTAGCCCACCAGTAAACACCCGTGCACCACACACTTCACTGGATTCCCCCCCATCCCATCAGGTAGTGTGTGCTTTTAATGTCCCAGTTAAACACAATTCAAATTCTCAGCCTCGATGTCCGAGACTTTAATACCCCCATAAAGCGTAGAACACTCCTTTTCAGCCTCAACAGGGGCCAAATGCGACATTTGCCATCTGCAGGAAACACCTCCTCAGGGAGGACTGGTGTTGCCTACGATCTCCTTGGTTTGATTGCCAATTTTTCAAGTCTAGTACTCCGAAAAAGGATGGAGTAGCAATCTTATTAGCTTTACACCTTCCAGGTCGGGACATACAAACGCAGGAAGAACTCACTGGCAGGCTACTCTCCCTCTGCACACCTACATGTTCACAGTGGCCACATGATATGCCAAGACGATCAACAGGAGCCCTTCCTAATTGATGCTTTTGGTAAAGTCATGGCATCTCTGGACACTGATGCACTGATAGTTGGGGACTTCAACTTAGTCCCTGATTTCAGTTCCACAGTCAGGGGCCATGACCATACCCGGTCTCAAGTGGTTGCAAGATGTGGGGCTCGTGGATGTCTGGCATGCCCAACATCCCATAGACTAGGAATACACCTTCTCAGTCAAATACCTGCATAGATCTCTTCTTCGTTGGGCAGTTCCTGATGGCACACATCACAGACGATAGGAGTTGCCACCCACTCCAACCACCCACACATTATTACACTATGAACTCCATACCACGGAGATACTGGCAGCCATTGCCCGGCTCCCGTCCAGGAAGGTGCTGGGTTAGGACAGCTACCCGTCTGACTTACAAAACCTTCCCGCCAACCCTGGACCCTCTATTGGCACACCAATACAACTCCTTCAGCGCTTCACAGATGCTCACTGATACCATAAGAAATGCCATTATCACAGTCATCACTAAGCATGGGAGGAATATGAAACACTGAGCATCCTACCATCCCATTTCATTGCAAAATGTGGATGCAAAAATGGTTTACCAGCATACTTGCAGCTCGGCTAGCACCATATACGCAAGTTCTAATTGACCCCGACCAAACCGGATTTAAGTTGGAGAGAGACTGTAGTGACAACATTATACACCTCATCTCATAGATCAGGCCCATTGTGCCCAACTATCAGCCCTCCTGCTGCTGTTTGATGCTGAAAAAGCATTTGACTGTCCATTGGCCATGCTTGTGGGAAGTTCTAGCGAAAATTGGCCATAATCTCTGCTTCCAGAAATGGATTTGAGGCAACTATGCAGCAACTAGGGTGCATGTTAGAGTGAATGGAGTACTATCAGCCCCCTTTCTTATTGAACGAAGCACTAGGTAGGGCTGTCCCTTGTCTCCACCCTTCACTTTGTACATACAGCCCTTGGTGGAGCAGATATGGGGCGACCCACTGATTTCAGGTATCCCTATGGATGGCAGAGAACACAAACTGGCCGTGTATGCAGAAGATGTTAATTGTCCCTTACTAATATCTATACTTCCCTCCTGCCCTTAATGTCAGAGCTAGAACCTTTTAGCAGAATCGCTGGATTCAAAGTCAACCTACAAAGAACTCAAGTGCTGGGACTTACGACCCCACACGCGAACTGCCAACAACTTTCCCTACTTTTCCCCTTCACCTGGGCTACAAATTTATTCCACATTGGAGAAGATGGCAGAATTAAACTATGGGACGCTCCTATTCATGACTCAAACAGATCTGGGTTCGTGGTGGGGGAGTTCCCAGTTATGGATGGGAAGACTGGTGGCATTCAAGATTACTTTATGTAACGGAAACACTGCCACTCCAACACCACCCCCCCCCTCCATACATTCCAGGGAAAATACAGAAATTAATAGAAACATATGGGGAGGGGGAAAAAGCCACGCATGGCCAACTAGGCCTTGAGAGAGGTTGGGCATCCCTAATCTAACAAAATACTACGACTGCTCAGCTACAATACATGGTGGAGTGGATTAAACCAGAGAAAGAAGCACTGATGCTTTAGTGACAAGGCGGTCATGGGAATCCGCATTTGGAAAGATCTGTGGCTTCCCAAAAAACACAGACCACCAGGGGTACACATCTCACCTGTATTGCAGGCCACAGTTGGCACTTACAACAAAGTTCAACAAAGGACAAATCTCTCCTCTCGCACTTCACAACTGAGGCCAATCCTCAGGAAACCAGATCCCCCCCCACACCCCAGCCCCACATGATGAGTCTTTCACTCAATGGCAAGTGGCTGGCTGCAAGCGGGTGTGTGATCTTTGGTTGGGATGGCATTCTGGATTTTACTCGGCTCCAGGAAGACTATGCCCTATGCTCTAATGCCCACTGGCAATATTTACCCATCAGGCACATGGTCACAACCTCATTAGGCATCACTCTAGTCATCCACTGGCTCCTTTTGGCTGATGACTTGACAAGCACCACAGACCAAGACCTTGTCCGATATACACATTTCTGAACACTCCAACACAAAAAACACCCTCCTCAGTGCAACGACTACCGGAGATGGAGTGCGGTTGCCCCCTTCCTCCTAAGGAATGGTCAGTTATAATCCGACGAACATGGCCCTCAGCCATTAGCGCCATTTGCACTGAAACACTCAATTGTACTTCATTCTTACTACATGCCTGCACGCCTAGTGAGTTGGAAACAAGGGGCTTTGGAAGAATGCTTTGCGACACTGTGGCCTAAAGGGACCACCAACGCTCACCAACTCTGGCAGTGCCAAAAACTCCAACCCTTCTGGTATGAAGTCATGGCGGCCATCAACAAGATCTACAATACTGAAATTCCGCACCTCCCTAGCTACATCATCCTAGACCTCCCCAATGTCTCGACTTACCCGTAACCCTCAGAACGGGGTAAGGCAATTACACTTGCTCTCTGCGCAGGGAAGCAATCTATCCTGGCCAAATGGGGGTCCGAATCTGTCCCAACAAAGCAAGACTGGCTATACAGGCTTTGGGGTATCCTGGGACTGGAACGGCTCAGCGCGGTAACCGAGCGTCAGTTACTCCAAGGCAACAAGACATGGAAGTCCTGCATGCGCTTTCTATCTCAGGAATTCCAACAACTGACCTGTCCCCTGCTACTTATGGGTGCTTCACTTGGCTCAAAAGGGTCGCATAAATCCAGAGTGTCAGGTCTGGAGCATATGGAGCCCTTTGTATTACCCTTTTCACCCCCCCCCCCCCCCCCCCCCAGTCACTTGGTGTATCAGGGTATTCGAGAGCCGGTCATCAACAATGCAGGGAATGTCCCCTCCACACGAGAGCCCTTGAATAGTGTTTTCTCCCAGGAGTTCTCCTCACTAGCCAATAGATGGCATGTTGTATTGTATTGTAATCGTATTTATATAGCGCTTACTACCCCTGACGAGGCGTTGAAGCGCTTTTCGATGAGTAGCACGCTACTCTGGAACTCAACAAGAATTAGCGATGGATTAGTATCGGGAAATTATGAGTACAGTTTTAGTATTATGAGTTAATTTGAGCCGCGGATATGAGAGTTTGTTAGTTAGATTGACTGGAGTAATGGAGAGGTGGAGGAGAAAAGAAATCCAGAAGTGTCAATTGGGAGTATATCCTTCATTTACTCAACCCAAAGGATTGGGATGAGTAAAGGGGGCTGGAGGAGGGAAGAGTATGTGGAAGGGTTAGGGAGAGCTTAGTAGCAGGGCGAGATAAATGCGGAAGAATTTAGTAGGGTTGTGTGGGAGGTCACAGTAGGAGAGTGAGGTTTGATGAGTTAGATGTGGAAGCGGAGGGAAGAGCTTAGGCAGAGTTATTTAGGAGATTAAAGTAGTAGAAGGGATTTGGGATGAGTCAGAGTGGGGATGGAGGATAGTTTGATAGAGACATGACATATGATGATGAGTAGATAAGTGTGATAAGATGAGAGCAGGAATTCATAGATATCTAGTATAACAACCCACCCAGGAGCCATGCAAACACACACATATGCACATACAACACATAATTAGAACCATGGGTAAAAAATACTTAGTCAAACAGTTTTAAAGAGTGTGTGTGTATTTTATTGTTATGACATAGTAGTGATACATATTTTCTAAAGAAACTATAAATAAATGGAAATACACACAATCTGAAAACATATTTATCAACATAGGCATATACAGTTCATAGTTGTTTGAATATGGTGGTTATGAAGGAAAGAGACAACTCTTGAGTAGTTTTCTTAAGACAATAAAGTTGTCTGTGGCTCTTATAGTTGGGGGTAATGAATTCATTAGTTTGGCTGCTTGGACGGAGAAGGATGTCCCACCTATAGTCTTTTTCTTGTATGGTGGTGTTCTAAGACGGGGTGCCAATCTTGAGCGGAGGTTTCTTTGTTGGATGTATTTGGTAATTTTCTTTCTGATAAAAAGCGGTCCTGTTCCATGTATAGCTTTGTGGGTGATACAAAGCAGCTTGAAAGTGCATCTTCTGGCAACGGGTAACCAGTGTAGTGCTCTCAAGGCAGGGGAGATGTGGGCTTGCGGCTTTACATGTAATAGTAGCCTGGCTGCGGAATTCTGGATACGTTGTAGTTTTTTCATAACAGATAGAGATGATCCATGGTAGAGGCCATTGGCATAATCCAGTTTGGATAGAACAAGCGAGATAGTAGCTTACACCTTGTGTGGAAATCCGAGGTGGGGGAAGATGCGTCGTAAAGTCTTCAAGGTGATGAAGCTTGTTCGTGCTAATTTGTCCACTTGGGCATTCATAGTTAACTTGGAATCCATGGTGATTCCTAGGTTTGTAACTTCCTTGGATAATTGAGGAGGTGGTCCGAGATCGTCAGGCCAGACGCACAGAGGGTCATAATTTTTCCAGTCACCACATATGAGTATTTCTGTTTTGGAGGTATTTAGTTTGAGATGGCTCCAAGTCATCCACTGATCAACGGCTCTGAGGCAACTGAAGATTTGTGAGTTTTCAATGTTTTTGGGGCATTCTAATTTAAAGTATGTGTGTGTCATCTGCATAGCTGTAGCATGTGAGATGGAAATCATTGATCAGTTCTGGTAAAGATATCATGTAGATGTTGAAAAGCAAAGGTGAGATGATTGACCCTTGGGGGACCCCTGCTTTTGTGAGGTAGGGTTCAGACGAGAAGAGGGGCGAGTGGATGATATTCGATCTTTTTTGAAGATAGGAAGTAATCCAGTCGAGAGCAATCCCTTGTATGCCGGCTTCGTGGAGTCTTTGAGTTAAGGTGCCATGGTCAACTGTATCAAAGGCAGCTGAGAGGTCCAAGAGAAGTAGTGCAGCAACTCCATTTCGGTCGACTGTGTTTCTAAGATCATCCCAGATTGCTATGAGTGCTGATTCAGTGCTTCTTCCTGGGTGGAATCCAGTTTGGAAGTCTGAAAGTATAGAATTGTCTTCAATGAACTGACATCTGGGCGAATGCTGCTCTTTCTATCAATTTGCCCAGGAAAGGTCAATTTGTGATAGGTCTGTAGTTGTTGGGGTCTTGCGGGTCTAGTTTTGTTTTCTTTTAATAACGGTTGTATGTATGCCTTTTTCAGGTCTACAGATTCATCCTCATTCTCCAACACACAACTTTAAATCTCTGCATTTAAACCAGAGGTGCAACACCTTAATATCCCTTTTGATGAAGAACATTTGTTCGACCAAATGTTAGAAAAACGTAAAAAGGATACTGACACCGGCTAAGGTCACGAGGCTTTTCAAACCGCTAGTCAAAGGAGGTCCTTTCGCAGGTAGTATTATTGTGCAGTTTCTAAGACCATCTTCCCTACAAGCAAGCTCCTCATAAAGACAACAGCAGAAGAGGCAACCCTATCAGCCTTAAACCGCTAGACGTTACACAACAGGGGGATATGGGGTAACAGCACAGGAAAGCCAAAGGAGGTTCTGGTCAGGCCACCTTCACCACTGCAAAACATTGACTGCCTACAACTCACACCCAACCACACAAGTCGTGTAAAAAAAGGATTCCTCATTACAGCACTAACTACTAGACTAGCATTAGTAAATCTTCCTATATGCACCAAATAAGCAGAACTATCATAAAATATACAGGGCCCTATGGGGTGGGGGCCGAACCATATACTAAGTAAGTGGAATGCAAAATAGGGAACACAACCAAAGTAAGTGTTGTACTTAGCTGGGGAAGGATGAAGACACCAGAAGTAAGTACACCAAGTGTCCCCAGCGACCAGGTGCAGTGTGGTTACCTACCCAGTTGTCCCATAGACTAGAACAGGGAAGTAGTGTTTGGAGTTTGTGTGTTTGGCTCTTTCATGTTATGATGCCATTTACAGTCTTGGCATGTGTTAAAAAACAGTCCATATTTCAATTTTACAAGAACACCCAATGCATACATAAAATCATGAGCAACAATAAAACCAACTTTTACAGAAATGACAAATTATGTCCTGTGATGTACTGTGTTAAAAATAATGTAATAGAAAAAAAAGAAAAAAAAGATCGTATGGCAGAATACTGCACGCTCATTAAGAACACATAGCTACCCAAACGTTTCATGTTTGAGTATTTAAAATGTGTCTTTTATGCCTGCTCATACTTGATATTATACAACGTGAGTGTTCTCATATGTAACTGTTTATCAAAAATTAACTCTTATACAAAAAATGTGGCAAAGTCTACGTGAAAACAATAAAATATGGTTTCTTTTTTTTAAAGTAAATAGACTAAATTAGCGAATGCAGCCTTTTTTAAAATAAGCTTTTTAAAATTTCTAAAATAAAAGTGTATTTATAGATTTATATTTCAATACACTTCAGTGCTTAGGACTAATAATGATGATCCACTGCAAAACATTAACACTACCAAGAGCAGTGACACGACCAGCATCTGGGATGCAAAGACCTTTGCCCTAGAAAATGGAGTGGGACCTCTCACTCATTTTATACAACCAGAAGTACATCATGGCCTCAAGACAGGATCAACTGCTGAGATGTTTTAAAAAATAAAGTTTATATGGAAGCCATCACCTAAAGCAAAAACAAGATGCACTCCACCAAATGGTCCTTTAAATTGATGTCAGAATACCTTCAGATGTGCATACTTTAAGCTGCAATCACTTATTGTCAAAGGAAGAGTAAACTTACTGGCTGATGTGAGGAATGAGTTGACCAGTTTGTGGTGGTCTTTGCGGTTGGGATCTGGCAGATTGCATGGTGGTGTTGGCGTTTTATGTTTCTGTGAAGGTTTTTTGGGAGACTTGAGCTTCTCAAATGGCCGGTTCTGCCACTGAGATTTAAGAGATGCCTGGAAATGCAAACTTGATGGGATATCATCTGGGAATGATAAGTGTTGTAAGTGTGCTGCCATGTAGTAGAGTTCTACGTTGAGTACCTCAATACCACCATGTAGAGGCTCATCCTTCTCCACCTGTCAGCCCACACTGAGTGGACCAATAGGCTGTCAATTATTTTCAAGTATTGGGCGAGGGATCATGAAAAACGTACCGTGAAGGGCATATAAGTATATGGGGAGTAATATTTTTGCAATAGCTAGTTTTCCCATAAGTGAAAGAGGTAAGTCTCTCCAAACACATACTGAGGCTTTAAGCTCCAGAAATACCCATCTGATATTCAAATCCCAAAACTCCTCCTCAGTAGGTGCTAGACAGATATCCAAGTAGCTGACATCTTGTATTTCCCAGGGAATCCCTGTTGTGGGAAGGTCTTCAAGGGAGGTTCCTGTCAAGGAATGCACAGGGTATAGACTGGATTAAGAGGGGTTGACCTGTAGCCCAGAGATCTCTCCAAACACCTGTCTGAGCATTGGTACTGAGGTTGGGTGTCAAAGATCTAATAGGGCATCATTTGAATACATCATGATCCTCCAGGGATGCATTGTTTGATGTAGTCACACTGCCAAAGGTTCCACCGCTAACATGAACAGGAGCAGTGAGAGGGGGGGCAGCCTTGCATGGTATGCCCCTGTGCCGCTGAGGGTGCACTGTGGGTGTTGCCTTGGACCTTGCCCACTTCTCCTGTTAGCTCCTGTAGATTGGTCTTGTAAGTTGCTGTACTCTATGTGTTTGCTGAACGTGTTTTTCCTCTCATAGGATAACATTTTTAAGTTTATAAAGATACCTGCTATTTTTATACATTGGTTTGGATCGCCGCTTTGAGTTGTTTTTCTCATTTATTGACTATTGTGTGTATTTGTAGATGTCTTGCACTCCTCTGCATTAAGCCTAAGGCTGCTCGACCACACTGTCCCTAAATAGAGCACATAGCAAGTCCTGTCCACTCACTAGGGAACTCCTGGAATCTTTACACGGTTTTCACATGCCACATAAAGGGCCATCTTCCTACACCTAGGATTTGGGTGTGCTTCTGTTTTGGTCACAGCACTGAGGCACCTACAATCCACACAAAACATTAAGAGTTAGGGGATCACTTATTGCCTGGGGACACACAACCTAATTTCTTTCTTTACACCGTAGAAATGAGCCTTGGGGACTAAGGCAACAGGGCTGGGCCAGGGGCTTTCAGAGTGCTCAATGACTCCCAATTCCAGCACCTTGATAACTTCAGCTTCGATACTTGTTGCCATGATCAGATTGTCTGTACATTTAATTTTTCACATGAAAGCTGTTCCAGCGTCCACATCATGTGTATACTAGGGAGTCTGACCAGGGGCCAAAGAAAAGCTCAGCATGCTGATGCAGGGCTTGCTTCCAGTCAGTCTGCTGTTGGTCAGTGAGGCGGTCTGAAAAGACCACTTGTTCAAATGAGCGATCTTTGGGGTTGCTGGAGAGGAGATCACGGAGAGGTTCACTTTCAGCTTCCTGTCTCATCAGTGACCATGAGCAAGGTCATCTCATGTAAGGAAATGCCTCCTTGGCATGATTACCCCCTGACTTTTTGCCTTTGCTGATGCTAAGTTTTGATTTGAAAGTGTGCTGAGGCCTGCTAACCAGGCCCCAGCACCAGTGTTCTTTCCCTAACCTGTACTTTTGTTTTCGCAATTGGCACACCCTGGCATCCAGGTAAGTCCCTTGTAACTGGTACCCCTGGTCCCAAGGGTCCTGATGCCAGGGAAGGTCTCTAAGGGCTGCAGCATATCTTATGCCACCCAGGGGACCCCTCACTCAGCACAGACACACTGCTTGCCAGCTTGTGTGTGCTAGTGGGGATAAAACGACTAAGTCGACATGGCACTCCCCTCAGGGTGCCATGCCAACCTCACACTGCCTATGGAGTATAGATAAGTCACCCCTCTAGCAGGCCTTACAGCCCTAAGGCAGGGTGCACTATACCATAGGTGAGGGCATAAGTGTATGAGCACTATGCCCCTACAGTGTCTAAGCAAAACCTTAGACATTGTAAGTGCAGGGTAGCCATAAGAGCATATGGTCTGGGAGTCTGTCAAGCACGAACTCCACAGCACCATAATGGCTACACTGAAAACTGTGAAAACTTGCTAAGTACTTTTCTAAAGGACCAAACTTACTTTCCTTTGTTAAGTTCTGATGACGTTTGCAAAAAAATACTTAAAGGCCCTACAGTTATTTAAAACAACTTAAAAAATTGTCACAAATGGGGAAAAAATACTTAACTAAAGAGAATTCTTGGATTCCTCTGTGATATTACTTATCAACCAAATGGTACAGAAAATGTCAAGGCTTGTATCCCAACAGCTGCACCAGCAATGTAGAAAGCTGGCCCTTAATGTGGTATGTAAATACTGTGTAAAGGGTCCAGGGAATCCCCAGTGAATGGACAGGGCTTGCTATGCAATCCCAAAGTGCTCTAATTAGGGATAGTGTGGTTGAGAAGCCTTAGGCTTAAAAAAGGAGTACCAGACAACCACAAATACACACCATTTTCAATAAATGATACAACAAGAACGATATCCAACCAATTTGTAAAAACTGCATGCATCTTTATATATGTTAAAGCATCACAGAAAAATCATTCAGGTAAGTATGTTTTTAAAAAGGAATTATTTTCACTTTAATAAGCGGATACTGCAATTTCTGAGTTCTGCAATGTAATCCTATTGGAGGAAAAACAAGTTCTGCAAACAGGGTAGAGTATAGCAGAGGCAAACAGAACCAGCCAAGAGCCTCCCGATTCTTAGGTGTAACTGCCAATCATGATCCGCGAGATGTGAACAGCTGAAGGGCACACCTACCTGAAATGGGCTGCCAACCAGGCAAGAATCGTTGGATCCTGCCTCCGTCCGGGTGGTTGTGCTCTACCAAAGGCATGCTGAAGAGGTTTGGCAGGTGGTGCTGCCGGGGGTAGTGGACTGGATGGCTTGTTGACATTGACCGTGGGGGTGGTGGGCACCATGGCCACGACCATGAAACTGGTGGGTGCCATGCTGGGTTTGGATTGACAGTTTTGGGTACCTTGGCCGAAGCCATGAAAGAAATGGTACGGCTGATGCAGCTCCTGAGATGGGGCAGATAATCCAAGGGAGTGTACAGTGGCCTTGCTCTCCTTGAAACATTCATGAGTGGAGTCTTCCTTGTCCCCAATTAAGCAACTCCAGATCATAATGTCCAGGCGGGACAACTGGATAGTACCTGAAAAACTGGTAGACTTCAGCCAAGCACTGTGGTCACTGGTATACTGGTGCCAACTGCCTGCGCAATGGCATCAGTGGTGTTCAAGCCACAAAGGATTGGAAATTTGGCCACATCACAACAGTATTGAATGCCTGAACAAGGACCAGTCTGAGATAATTACGGACACCTGGGAGGACGTGGGCCACCAAGTCCCAAAGGTTGTGAGATTCTTGCCGCAGCTGGTATTCACGGACCTGAGCTCCAAGCTGGTGGATAAAAAGATTATCTTCCGGAAGTTACCATCCCTTTCAACTCCCCATCTGGGAGTAGTAGTCGGAAAGGTGTTGCTTGCCAACGTCTGTACCACCAAGCTTTCAGGTGAGGAGTGCGGAGATAAAAATGCAGGGCCATGTTGTCGTGCAATTTGGAAGATGACCAGAGAGGCCAGAGCAAGTTTTGCAAGGTCTGACCCATTCCCAAACAAAGCTTCCATAGGAACTTCGTTAAGTTAAAAGGTGCTCACAGTAGATGTCGGACGCAGCTGAAGATCCTCTAAGTGCATTGGAGATCAAGATCAATGTGGGGAGCTAGAGGTAAAGGACTTTGGCCACCCTACGCATAACCACAAAATAGGAAGCACTCACCTCCATGGCAGGGCCCAGGGATGAGAGTCCAAACTCAGGGGAGCTATCAAAGCCACTAGTCTCCTGTAGGTTGTCATACTAATTTTCCTTATGATAGGGATGGCCAATCTCATCACCCACATTGTAATCATTATCGAATCTGTGCCGAGCAGGGAATGTATTGTGTGCTGCTGTAGTTGTGGAAGTAGATCAAGAGGAAGGAATGGCGGCTGGGCATGACTTAGTTCAAGACGAACTATTGAAAACTCTTAAGTCAGATAGGACGATTGAGGCCTCATCTCCCCTGAGTTGGCATTGGGATCCTTATGCCAGGGACCACTGTGGATCTTGGTTCCACAGGAAGGGTTGAGAATGGAGTCAGACGTGGCCCTATAATGATTTCAGATAGTCCACTAGGCACAGAGGGCAAACCCGCTGGCAGTAACTAAGGTGGAGAACCTCTCAGTTCCGTGGGGCCCACAAACACACAAGAGATAGTTGTCAAGGATCTTTGAAGCATGGCTGCACAGACCTCTTTGATCTGCTGAGGAGTTGAAGACAGCCTCGGAAACTCTGGTTGTGCTGAAAAAGTTCCAGGATCAGCTGTGAAGACTAATGACAGAGTGTTTTATATTCGACTTACCGAAAGATTTAGACTGAGAGGAAGACCAACCACTGGAACGACTCCAGAGACCTTTGAGCGGCCCTGGACCAAACTTTTGACTTGGACAGGTCTAGTCAAGGAGTCGTCCTGTGCTTGGCGATGTAGTTTAGCCTTGCAGTCTCGTATGGCTTAGGTTCTTCAATGTGCAGTTAGTGGCCAAAGAGTTGTAGCTGAACCACAGGCAAATTTGGAGAGGATCTATCACAGGCATTTGTTTGCAACAGTCCTTATATGGCTTAAAATCTGTAGTTTTTGGAGGTAAAGTCCCTTGCACACTGAAGAAAATAGTGGTGAAATTCTCAAGAGACAAAAGGGAGCTCTGATCTGCCTTTGGTGGCATGGAAATAAAGGAACTGACGTGAGCGTGGAGAGATGGTGCCTATATAGGTTTTACATGTTTCTGGAACTGCATCAGTATGGTGCTGCATGGCACTGCATGACGGTATGAGGCGGTACTTCTGTAAAGTTTGCAGATCCAGGGTGACGCCAGGAGAATATCTAAAAGGTGAGGAATCTGCAAAATGTGCCTTTGGAGGCACAGACAGTGTGCACTTAACCTTGGCATAGCAAGTTTGCCTGCACTTATTGATCCATCTTGCAATGCCTGACTTGGCCACGGAGTGTTCCATGTGAAGTTTGGAAAAGGCTATAAAGTTGTTTTGTTTTACGGAAGGACTTGGTCCAGGGCATAGGACCCACAAATAAGCATACTCTTGCCACTCAGGGTGATACATCCAACAGACAAAATGTGATGAGATATATGTTTGCAACTCGTCTAACCACTGGAAATCTCTCGAATGGCATTCCAACCCATCATCTTTTGGGCATTTGATGTAACATCGTAAGTGGCCAGGGTGTGCTAAGACTTTGGTACCATGCTCACTGTGCCAGTAGAACCAAGCTACACCTGGCTGATGAGACCCTATAATAGGAATACCAGTCTTGGTTTGCATGTTTTCCAGTTCAGGCAGGACCTGGCCTGGCAGTTTTGGCGGAACTGTTCCTATTAGAGCAGGGTCAAGAATGATTTGTATATGATGGCTGGGCTCAAACTGAGGTGGCATGGTGGGCAAAAAGAACAATGGGGAGGAATGCAACACTGAGCAATTGCCAGTGGTTAGACTTCAAGAATTCCTCTCAATCTCTTGGTGCTTGTTGAATCTGCTGGAGGACTGGTGTCCTAGGTGTGAGCTTGGTCTTTGAGCCACAGTGTGAGGGCTGGTTGCTCAGCCTCCTGCTAGACATCAGAGGCTTCAGGGGACACCATCTCTGGGGTCACATCCCGTCCGCCAATGACTCCCCCTCTCCTCAACCCAGCCGGAGTCTTAGCAAGCAGCCTTAGTTGGTTTTGGTGAGAGGTTGCACACGCCATGGTAGTCTGACCAGAGGTACTTGGTGTTGCACCTAGACTAAAACGCAAAGAGTGTCCCATTCTCTAAAATCGCTCCCACCAACAGTCACGCTGGAATAGGACTTAAAGTGCGTAAAAGTAACACTGATGCTGGTTGCTGGCAGGGGTGCCCAGTTGAACAAACTGAATGCAGTGTGTCAAAAGAAAGTGGTTGTGTTATCTATCAAGAGTTCTCCAACAATGCGCATGATGGGCAGCAAATTTTTTTTAAGAAGCTGGAAAACTCAAAAACTGGACATGAACAATTCAGTAACTAATGTGTTTGTCCCAGAACTGGCATTCGAATGTCTAAATTCAATGAAGGAAGAAAACAATCAGAGGTGGAGGCTTTGTGTATGTTGACAAAGAGGAGTAAACAGTTCTTGCAACTCAAGAAGGAAAACAAGCTGCAAAAGTTCAGGCCCAACACGAGATGGCTGAAGGATGCAGTGCGTGAGTATATCTACAGCCACACTTGCTATGAACAAGCTTTTTCAGGTAAGGTAGACTGCACACAATTTAGGTTTATAAGGAAGCTGCAGTTTCGGAGACATAAAATAAGATGACATTCTTGTGGGATTAGTTTTTTTTTCTAAACAATATGCCA
This sequence comes from Pleurodeles waltl, assembly GCF_031143425.1. Classification (NCBI taxonomy): domain Eukaryota; kingdom Metazoa; phylum Chordata; class Amphibia; order Caudata; family Salamandridae; genus Pleurodeles; species Pleurodeles waltl. Next base: position 536,763,421 of record NC_090451.1, read on the forward strand.
TTCACCCAAAAGCACACTATATTCCAGTCCCTTCTCAGGAGGACAGCAATTTTGATTTTAATTGCTGAGTCAATAGTCAGTATTATCTGCATAAGGTAATGTCTGCCAAACACTTGTCAACGAATAGCTTTCAATACATACCTTCGCAGCAAAACTCCACATCTCTAGTCGGTCATTCAGGCGTTTCTTGCACTCTGGCTGCAATCTCACTCGCTTGTCCTCCAATGCTTCCATAAGACAAGACATCTCTAAAACAGGCAAGATTAGAAAAGTCAGCAATCACTTTTATAGGCAGGTTATTATGCAAGTGTGTTTCCCCATATGGCTCAGGCTATGACAAGCTACAGTCAGGAAATGCAGATTTATCTTCTCAAGTTACAAAATGTTACATACTCAGATTTAACTTACGCTTATCAGGCCAATACCATCAACTCTGCTTCCTGGTTAATGTCCTGTGTGATCACTGGTTCACTACTGGTGTCCCAGGGACAGCAATACAAATAATCTTCAAATGGAAAAATCAAGGTATTGCCTAAAGCAAGTGAACTCTCCAGTAGACAATTCAAGCAACCATAGTGGTGTAGAGGTTAGAAACTCAAATAGAGCACAACACAGAATATAACATCCAAACTAGACATCCAGCTCGTGCCAAAAGTCCAAATAACAACTTGTTAGAAGGTAATTAAAAATGGCAGCAACAATTATGGTAGCACATTGTGGGGCAGACCTACAAACAAATCCTCCACCCCCACACCCCCCACCAGCACAAAAGAACAAGTTACTTACCTTTGGTAACAAATTATCTGGTAGAGACTATCTAGCTTCTCTTTCTAGTATCCTTCTGTTCATTCTGTCACTCGCCCAACAGGGTTCCTCCTTAGGGACTCTTAAGGGCTATCTTTCTGCCTTATCTGCTTTTCTTCGCTTGCTTGATCAACAGTCTATGTTTAAGTCTCCTATTGTACAGAGATTCTTAAAAGGGCTTGTACATGTGTTTCCACCTACGCCTTTTGTTATGCCCCACTGGGACCCTAATCTAGTGCTTACTTTTCTAATGTGTGCTCCTTTTGAGCCTTTACATAATTGCTCTCTCTGGCTGCTCACTATCAAGACAGCCTTCTTAGTGGCGATCACATATGCCAGGAGAGTGAGAGAGATGCAGGCTTCATCATCAAAACTGGTGTAGGAAGTTGGCTCTGTATGTGCTATTTCAAAGTAAGGAATAGCATGCACAGAGTCCAAGGGTTCCCCTTAGAGGTAAGATAGTGCCAAAAAGAGATAATACTAATGCTCTATTTTGTGGTAGTGTGGTCGAGCAGTAGGCTTATTCAAGGAGTAGTGTTAAGCATTTGTTGTACATACACAGGCAATAAATGAGGAACACACACTCAGAGACAAATCCAGCCAATAGGTTTTGTTATAGAAAAATATATTTTCTTAGTTTATTTTAAGAACCACAGGTTCAAATTCTACATGTAATATCTCATTTGAAAGGTATTGCAGGTAAGTACTTTAGGAACTTTGAATAATCACAGTAGCATATATACTTTTTACATAAAACACAATAAGCTGTTTTAAAAGTGGACACAGTGCAATTTTCACAGTTCCTGGGGGAGGTAAAGTATTGTTATTTTTAGCAGGTAAGTAAATCACTTACAGGTCTCAGTTTTGGGTCCAAGGTAGCCCACCATTGGGGGTTCAGAGCAACCCCAAAGTTACCACACCAGCAGCTCAGGGCCGGTCAGGTGCAGAGGTCAAAGAGGTGCCCAAAAAACATAGGCTTCAATGGAGAGAAGGGGGTGCCCCGGTTCCAGTCTGCCAGCAGGTAAGTACCCGCGTCTTCGGAGGGCAGAACAGGGGGGTTTTGTAGGGCACCGGGGGGGGGACACGAGTCAGCACAAAAAGTACACCCTCAGCAGCGCGGGGGCGGCCGGGTGCAGTGTGTAAACACGCGTCGGGTTTCCAATGGTTTTCTATGAGAGACCAAGGGGTCTCTTCAGCGGTGCAGGCAGGCAAGGGGGGGGCTCCTCGGGGTAGCCACCATCTGGGCAAGGGAGAGGGCCTCCTGGGGGTCACTCCTGCACAGAAGTTCCGTTCCTTCAGGTGCTGGGGGCTGCGGGTGCAGGGTCTTTTCCAGCCGTCGGGACTTTAGGTTCAGGCAGTCGCGGTCAGGGGGAGCCTCGGGATTCCCTCTGCAGGCGTCGCTGTGGGGACTCAGGGGGGGACAACTTTGGTTACTCACGGTCTCGGAGTCGCCGGAGGGTCCTCCCTGAGGTGTTGGTTCTCCACCAGTCGAGTCGGGGTCGCCGGGTGCAGTGTTGCAAGTCTCACGCTTCTTGCGGGGATTTGCAGGGGTCTTTAAATCTGCTCCTCTGTAACAAAGTTGCAGTTCTTTTGGAGCAGTGCTGCTGTCCTCAGGAGTTTCTTGTCTTTCTTGAAACAGGGCAGTCCTCAGAGGATTCAGAGGTTGCTGGTCCCTTGGAAAGCGTCGCTGGAGCAGGTTTCTTTGGAAGGCAGGAGACAGGCCGGTAAGTCTGGGGCTAAAGCAGTTGGTGTCTTCTGTTCTTCCTCTGCAGGGGTTTTTCAGCTCAGCAGTCCTCTTCTTCTTGTAGTTTCAGGAATCTAAATTCTTAGGTTCAGGGGAGCCCTTAAATACTAAATTTAAGGGCGTGTTTAGGTCTGGGGGGGTTAGTAGCCAATGGCTACTAGCCCTGAGGGTGGGTACACCCTCTTTGTGCCTCCTCCCAAGGGGAGGGGGTCACATCCCTAATCCGATTGGGGAATCCTCCATCTGCAAGATGGAGGATTTCTAAAAGTTAGAGTCACTTCAGCTCAGGACACCTTAGGGGCTGTCCTGACTGGCCAGTGACTCCTCCTTGTTATTCTCATTATTTCCCCCGGCCTTGCCGCCAAAAGTGGGGCCGTGGCCGGAGGGGGCGGGCAACTCCACTAGACGGAGTGCCCTGTGGTGCTGGAACTAAGGGGGTGAGCCTTTGAGGCTCACCCCCAGGTGTTACAGCTCCTGCCTGGGGGAGGTGTTAGCATCTCCACCCAGTGCAGGCTTTGTTACTGGCCTCAGAGTGACAAAGGCACTCTCCCCATGGGGCCAGCAACATGTCTCTAGTGTGGCAGGCTGCTGGAACCAGTCAGCCTACACAGATAGTCGGTTAAGGTTTCAGGGGGCACCTCTAAGGTGCCCTCTGGGTGTATTTTACAATAAAATGTACACTGGCATCAGTGTGCATTTATTGTGCTGAGAAGTTTGATACCAAACTTCCCAGTTTTCAGTGTAGTCATTATGGTGCTGTGGAGTTCGTGTAAAACAGACTCCCAGACCATATACTCTTATGGCTACCCTGCACTTACAATGTGTAAGGTTTTGCTTAGACACTGTAGGGGCACAGTGCTCATGCACTGGTGCCCTCACCTATGGTATAGTGCACCCTGCCTTAGGGCTGTAAGGCCTGCTAGAGGGGTGACTTATCTATACCTGCATAGGCAGTGAGAGGCTGGCATGGCACCCTGAGGGGAGTGCCATGTCGACTTACTCGTTTTGTTCTCACGAGCACACACAAGCTGGCAAGCAGTGTGTCTGTGCTGAGTGAGGGGTCTCCAGGTTGGCATAAGTCATGCTGCAGCCCTTAGAGACCTTCCTTGGCATCAGGGCCCTTGGTACCAGGGGTACCATTTACAAGGGACTTATCTGGATGCCAGGGTGTGCCAATTGTGGCTACAAAGGTACAGGTTAGGGAAAGAACACTGGTGCTGGGGCCTGGTTAGCAGGCCTCAGCACACTTTCAATTCAAAACATAGCATCAGCAAAGGCAAAAAGTCAGGGGGTAACCATGCCAAGGAGGCATTTCCTTAAACAACCCCCCCCCCCAAACGAAAGAGGATGAGACTAACCTTTCCCAAGAGAGTCTTCATTTTCTAAGTGGAAGAACCTGGAAAGGCCATCTGCATTGGCATGGGCAGTCCTAGGTCTGTGTTCCACTATAAAGTCCATTCCCTGTAGGGAGATGGACCACCTCAACAGTTTTTGGATTTCCACCTTTCATTTGCATCAGCCATCTGAGAGGTCTGTGGTCAGTTTGAACTAGGAAGTGAGTACCAAAGAGGTATGGTCTCAGCTTCTTCAAGGACCAAACCACAGCAAAGGCCTCCCTCTCAATGGCACTCCAACGCTGCTCCCTGGGGAGTAACCTCCTGCTAATGAAAGCAACAGGCTGGTCAAGGCCATCATCATTTGTTTGGGACAAAACTGCCCCTATCCCATGTTCAGAGGCATCTGTTTGCACAATGAATTGCTTGGAGTAATCTGGAGCTTTTAGAACTGGTGCTGTGCACATAGCTTGTTTCAGGGTGTCAAAGGCCTGTTGGCATTCTACAGTCCAGTTTACTTTCTTGGGCATTTTCTTGGAGGTGAGTTCTGTGAGGGCTGTCACAATGGATCCATATCCCTTCACAAACCTCCTATAGTACCCAGTCAAGCCAAGGAATGCCCTGACTTGAGTCTGGGTTTTTGGAGCTGCCCAGTCCAGAATAGTCTGGATCTTAGGCTGGAGTGGCTGAACTTGGCCTCCACCTACAAGGTGTCCCAAGTAAACCACAGTTCCCTGCCCTATCTGGCATTTGGATGCCTTGATAGAGAGGCCTGCTGATTGCAGAGCCTTCAAAACCTTCTTCAGGTGGACCAGGTGATCCTGCCAGTTGGAGCTAAAGACAGCAATATCATCAAGATAAGCTGCACTAAAGGACTCCAACCCAGCAAGGACTTGATTCACCAACCTTTGGAAGGTGGCAGGGGCATTCTTTAAACCAAAGGGCATAACAGTAAACTGATAATGCCCATCAGGTTTGGAGAATGCTGTTTTCTCTTTTGCTCCAGGTGCCATTTTGATTTGCCAGTACCCTGCTGTTAAGTCAAAGGTACTTAAGAATTTGGCAGCACCTAATTTGTCAATCAGCTCGTCAGCTCTAGGAATGGGATGGGCATCTGTCTTGGTGACAGAATTAAGACCTCTGTAGTCCACACAAAACCTAATCTCTCTCTTTCCATCTTTGGTGTGAGGTTTGGGGACTAAGACCACTGGGCTAGCCCAGGGGCTGTCAGAGTGCTCAATTACTCCCAATTCCAGCATCTTGTGGACTTCCACCTTAATGCTTTCCTTAACTTGATCAGACTGTCTGAATATTTTGTTTTTGACAGGCATGCTGTCTCCTGTGTCCACATCATGGGTACACAGGTGTGTCTGACCAGGGGTTAGGGAAAAGAGCTCAGCAAACTGTTGCAGGACCTTCCTACAATCAGATTGCTGTTGGCCAGAGAGGGTGTCTGAGTAGATCACTCCATCAACTGAGCCATCTTTAGGGTCTGATGAGAGGAGATCAGGGAGAGGCTCAATCTCAGCTTCCTGGTCCTCATCTGTTACCATCAACAGATTCACATCAGCCCTGTCATGGAAGAGCTTAAGGCGGTTCACATGGATCACCCTCTTGGGGCTCCTGCTAGTGCCCAGGTCTACCAGGTAGGTGACCTGACTCTTCCTCTCTAGTACTGGGTAAGGGCCACTCCATTTGTCCTGGAGTGCCCTGGGAGCCACAGGCTCCAGAACCCAGACTTTCTGCCCTGGTTGAAATTCAACCAGTGCAGCCTTTTGGTCATACCAAAACTTCTGGAGTTGTTGGCTGGCCTCAAGGTTTTTACTTGCCTTTTCCATGTACTCTGCCATCCTTGAGCGAAGGCCAAGTACATAGTCCACTAGGTCTTGTTTAGGCTCATGAAGAGGTCTCTCCCAGCCTTCTTTAACAAGAGCTAGTGGTCCCCTTACAGGGTGACCAAACAGAAGTTCAAAGGGTGAGAACCCTACACCCTTCTGAGGCACCTCCCTGTAAGCGAAAAGCAGACATGGCAGGAGGACATCCCATCTGCTTTTGAGTTTTTCTGGGAGCCCCATGATCATGCCCTTTAATGTCTTGTTGAATCTCTCAACAAGGCCATTAGTTTGTGGATGATATGGTGTAGTGAATTTATAAGTCACTCCACACTCATTCCACATGTGTTTCAGGTATGCTGACATGAAGTTGGTACCTCTGTCAGACACCGCCTCCTTAGGGAAGCCCACTCTGGTAAAGAAACCAATGAGGGCCTTGGCTACTGCAGGGGCAGTAGTCGACCTAAGGGGAATAGCTTCAGGATACCTAGTAGCATGATCCACTACTACTAGGATGTACATATTTCCTGAGGCTGTGGGAGGTTCAAGTGGACCCACTATGTCCACACCCACTCTTTCAAAGGGGACCCCCACCACTGGAAGTGGAATGAGGGGGGCCTTTGGATGTCCACCTGTCTTACCACTGGCTTGACAGGTGTGACAGGAGATGCAAAACTCCTTAACCTTCTGGGACATGTTGGGCCAGTAGAAGTGGTTGACTAACCTCTCCCACGTCTTGGTTTGTCCCAAATGCCCAGCAAGGGGAATATCATGGGCTAAGGTCAGAATAAACTCTCTGAACGCCTGAGGCACTACCACTCTCCTAGTGGCACCAGGTTTGGGATCTCTTGCCTCAGTGTACAGGAGTCCATCTTCCCAATAGACCCTATGTGTTCCATTTTTCTTGCCTTTGGACTCTTCAGCAGCTTGCTGCCTAAGGCCTTCAAGAGAGGGACAGGTTTCTTGTCCCTTACACAACTCTTGCCTTGAGGGGCCCCCTGGGCCCAAGAGCTCAACCTGATAAGGTTCCAGCTCCATAGGCTCAGTTCCCTCAGAGGGCAGAACTTCTTCCTGAGAAGAGAGGTTCTCTTTTTCTTGTTGTGTTGCAGCTGGCTTCCCAGCTGACTTTCCTTTTCTCTTGGTAGGCTGGGCCTTTCTTCCAGACTCCAGCTCTACTTTTTCACCCTGTGCCTTGCAGTGTGCCCTTGTCTTGACACACACCAGTTCAGGGATACCCAGCATGGCTGCATGGGTTTTCAGTTCTACCTCAGCCCATGGCTGAGGACTCCAGGTCATTTCCAAGCAAACAGTCTACTGGGATATTTGAGGAGACCACCACCTGTTTCAGGCCATTGACCCCTCCCCACTCTAAAGTTACCATTGCCATGGGATGTACTTTAGTTTGATTGTCAGCATTGGTGACTGGATAGGTTTTTCCAGTCAGGTATTGGCCAAGGGAAACCAGTTTCTCTGTCACCATAGTGACACTGGCACCTGTATCCCTCAGGCCCTCTACACTTGTCCCATTAATTAAGAGCTGCTGCCTGTATTTTTGCATGTTAGGGGGCCAGGCAGCCAGTGTGGCTAAATCCACCCCACCCTCAGAGACTAATGTAGCTTCAGTGTGACACCTGATTTGCTCTGGGCACACTGTTGATCCCACTTGGAGACTAGCCATTCCAGTGTTACCTGGAGTGGAGTTTGAAGTGGTATTTTTCTTGGGACAGGCCTTGTCTCCAGTTTGGTGTCCAGACTGACTACAGCTACGACACCAGGCCTTTTTGGGATCAAAGTTTTTACCCTTGTACCCAGAATTGTTTTGTGAAGAGGCTCTGGGCCCACCCTCCTGTGCAGGTTTTTGGGGGCCTGTAGAAGACTCTTTACTATTTTTGTTTTTGGCTGTCTCACCACCTTTCCCCTGGGGAGGTTTTGTGACCCCTTTCTTCTGGTCACCCCCTGTGGAAGTTTTGGACACCCTAGTCTTGACCCAATGGTCTGCCTTCTTTCCCAATTCTTGGGGAGAAATTGGTCCTAGGTCTACCAGATGCTGATGCAGTTTATCGTTAAAACAATTACTAAATAGGTGTTCTTTCAGAAATAAATTGTACAGCCCATCATAATTACTTACACCACTGCCTTGAATCCAACCATCTAGTGTTTTTACTGAGTAGTCTACAAAGTCAACCCAGGTCTGGCTCGAGGATTTTTGAGCCCCCCTGAATCTAATCCTATACTCCTCAGTCGAGAATCCAAAGCCCTCAATCAGGGTACCCTTCATGAGGTCATAAGATTCTGCATCTTTTCCAGAGAGTGTGAGGAGTCTAACCCTACACTTTCCTGTGAACATTTCCCAAAGGAGAGCACCCCAGTGAGATTTGTTCACTTTTCTGGTTACACAAGCCCTCTCAAAAGCTGTGAACCATTTGGTGATGTCATCACCATCTTCATATTTAGTTACAATCCGTTTAAGGATTTTCAACATGTCAGGAGAATCTCTGACCCTATTTATGTTGCTGCCACCATTGATGGGTCCTAGGCCCATCTCTTGTCTTTCCCTTTCTATGGCTAGGATCTGTCTTTCCAAAGCCAATCTTTTGGCCATCCTAGCTAACTGGATGTCCTCTTCACTGGAGTTATCCTCAGTGATTTCAGAGAGGTTGGTCCCTCCTGTGAGGGAGCCAGCATCTCTGACTATTATGCTTGGAGTCAGGGCTTGAGAGGCCCTGTCCTCCCTAGATAGGACTGGTAGGGGGGAATCATCCTCCAATTCACTATCCTCATCCTCTGTGTTGCCATCCTCAGAGGGGTTGGCCTTTTCAAACTCTGCCAACAGCTCCTGGAGCTGTAGTTTGGAAGGTCTGGGGCCCATTGCTATTTTCTTTATTTTACAGAGTGACCTTAGCTCCCTCATTTTAAGATGGGGGTAAGGTGTGGTGTCGAGTTCCACCACATTCACATCTGTACTAAACATTATGCTTCTAAAAGTTGGAATACTTTTTAAGAATCTAAAAACTAGTTCTAGAATCTAATTCAAACTTTTACCAAACTTTTAAACTCTAAAAAGAAATGCTAACAGGGACTAACACAAGGCCCTAGCAGGACTTTTAAGAATTTAGAAAAATTTCAAATTGCAAAAATCAATTTCTAATGACAATTTTTGGAATTTGTCGTGTGATCAGGTATTGGCTGAGTAGTCCAGCAAATGCAAAGTCTTGTACCCCACCGCTGATCCACCAATGTAGGAAGTTGGCTCTGTATGTGCTATTTCAAAGTAAGGAATAGCATGCACAGAGTCCAAGGGTTCCCCTTAGAGGTAAGATAGTGGCAAAAAGAGATAATACTAATGCTCTATTTTGTGGTAGTGTGGTCGAGCAGTAGGCTTATCAAAGGAGTAGTATTAAGCATTTGTTGTACATACACACAGGCAATAAATGAGGAACACACACTCAGAGACAAATCCAGCCAATAGGTTTTGTTATAGAAAAATATATTTTCTTAGTTTATTTTAAGAACCACAGGTTCAAATTCTACATGTAATATCTTATTTGAAAGGTATTGCAGATAAGTACTTTAGGAACTTTGAATAATCACAGTAGCATATATACTTTTTACATAAAACACAATAAGCTGTTTTAAAAGTGGACACTGCAATTTTCACAGTTCCTGGGGGAGGTAAAGTATTGTTATTTTTAGCAGGTAAGTAAATCACTTACAGGTCTCAGTTTTGGGTCCAAGGTAGCCCACCGTTGGGGGTTCAGAGCAACCCCAAAGTTACCACACCAGCAGCTCAGGGCCGGTCAGGTGCAGAGGTCAAAGAGGTGCCCAAAACACATAGGCTTCAATGGAGAGAAGGGGGTGCCCCGGTTCCAGTCTGCCAGCAGGTAAGTACCCGCGTCTTCGGAGGGCAGACCAGGGGGGTTTTGTAGGGCACCGGGGGGGACACGAGTCAGCACAAAAAGTACACCCTCAGCAGCGCGGGGGCGGCCGGTTGCAGTGTGTAAACACGCGTCGGGTTACCAATGGTTTTCTATGAGAGACCAAGGGGTCTCTTCAGCGGTGCAGGCAGGCAAGGGGGGGGGGGGGGGGGGGCTCCTCGGGGTAGCCACCACCTGGGCAAGGGAGAGGGCCTCCTGGGGGTCACTCCTGCACAGAAGTTCCGTTCCTTCAGGGGCTGGGGGCTGCGGGTGCAGGGTCTTTTCCAGCCGTCGGGACTTTAGTTTCAGGCAGACGCGGTCAGGGGGAGCCTCGGTATTCCCTCTGCAGGCGTCGCTGTGGGGACTCAGGGGGGGGGGGACAATGAAAATGTCACTTACCCAGTGTACATCTGTTCGTGGCATTAGTCGCTGCAGATTCACATGCTGTGCATAGTCCGCCGTCTGGTGTTGGGTCGGAGTGTTACAAGTTGTTTTTCTTCGAAGAAGTCTTTTCGAGTCACGAGACCGAGGGACTCCTCCTACTTTGGTTCCATTGCGCATGGGCGTCGACTCCATCTTAGATTGTTTTCCCCGCAGAGGGTGAGGTAGGAGTTGTGTATGTTAGTAATAGTGCCCATGCAATGGAATGAATAAGTATGTACAAAATAAAGTTTAAGTAATATATTTACAAATGTACAAATGTTGAAGATTACTTCCAAACGGCTACAGGCTCCCGGGGAGGCGGGTGGGCGCATGTGAATCTGCAGCGACTAATGCCACGAACAGATGTACACTGGGTAAGTGACATTTGTAGTTCGGTGGCATGTGTAGCTGCAGATACACATGCTGTGCATAGACTAGTAAGCAGTTATCTCCCCAAAAGCGGTGGCTCAGCCTGTAGGAGTGGAAGTAGTTTGAAATAAAGTTCTTAGTACGGCTTGACCTACTGTGGCTTGTTGTGCGGATAGCACGTCTACACAGTAGTGCTCAGTAAATGTGTGAGGCGTAGACCATGTGGCTGCCTTACATATTTCGTTCATTGGAATATTTCCTAGGAAGGCCATGGTAGCGCCTTTCTTTCTGGTTGAGTGTGCCTTTGGTGTAATGGGCAGCTCTCGCTTTGCTTTAAGGTAGCAGGTTTGGATACACTTAACTATCCATCTGGCTATACCCTGTTTTGATATTGGGTTTCCTGTATGAGGTTTTTGAAATGCAATAAACAGTGGTTTTGTTTTCCTAATTAGTTTTGTTCTGTCAATGTAGTACATTAGTGCTCTTCTGATGTCTAATGTATGTAGTGCCCTTTCAGCTACTGAGTCTGGCTGTGGAAAGAACACTGGTAGTTCTGTTTGATTTAAGTGGAACGGTGAAATAACTTTTGGTAAAAATTTAGGATTAGTTCTTAGAACTACCTTATTTTTGTGTATTTGAATAAAAGGTTCCTGTATAGTAAACGCTTGAATTTCGCTTACTCTTCTTAGAGATGTAATGGCAACGAGAAATGCAACCTTCCACGTTAAGAATTGCATTTCGCAAGAATGCATGGGTTCGAAAGGTGGACCCATGAGTCTTGTTAAGACGATGTTGAGGTTCCATGAAGGAACAGGTGGTGTTCTTGGTGGTATAATTCTTTTTAGGCCTTCCATAAACGCTTTAATGACAGGTATCCTAAATAGTGAAGTTGAATGGGTAATCTGCAGGTATGCAGAAATTGCCGCGAGGTGTATCTTTATGGAAGAGAAGGCCAGATTTGATTTCTGCAAATGTAGTAAGTATCCTACTACATCCTTTGGAGATGCATGTAATGGTTGAACTTGATTACTATGGCAGTAGCAAACAAACCTTTTCCATTTACTTGCATAGCAGTGTCTAGTGGATGGCCTTCTAGCCTGTTTTATGACCTCCATACATTCTTGGGTGAGGTTTAAATGTCAGAATTCTAGGATTTCAGGAGCCAGATTGCTAGATTCAGCGATGCTGGGTTTGGATGCCTGATCTGTTGTTTGTGTTGTGTTAGCAGATCTGGCCTGTTGGGTAGCTTGACATGGGGTACTACTGACATGTCTAGTAGTGTTGTGTACCAGGGTTGTCTTGCCCATGTTGGTGCTATTAGTATGAGTTTGAGTTTGTTTTGACTCAATTTGTTTACTAGATATGGAAGGAGAGGGAGAAGGGGAAAAGCGTATGCAAATATCCCTGACCAATTCATCCATAGAGCATTGCCTTGAGACTGCCTGTGTGGGTACCTGGATGCAAAGTTTTGGCATTTTGCGTTCTCCTTTGTTGCAAATAGGTCTATTTGAGGTGTTCCCCAAATGTGGAAGTGTTTAGAATTTGGGGGTGAATCTTCCATTCGTGGACTTGTTGGTGATCTCGAGAGAGGTTGTCTGCTAGTTGATTCTGGATCCCTGGAATAAACTGTGCTATTAGGCGAATGTGGTTGTGAATTGCCCATTGCCATATCTTTTGTGCCAGGAGGCACAGCTGTGTCGGGTGTGTTCCCCCCTGTTTGTTTAGATAATACATTGTTGTCATGTTGTCTGTTTTGACAAGAATGTATTTGTGGGTTATGATGGGTTGAAATGTTTTCAACGCTAGGAATACTGCTAACAATTTGAGGTGATTTATATGCAGCTTCGTTTGATGTACGTCCCATTGTCCTTGGATGCTGTGTTGATTGAGGTGTGCTCCCCACCCTGTCATGGAAGCATCTGTTATCACGTATTGTGGCACTGGGTCTTGGAAAGGCCACCCTTTGTTTAAATTTATACTGTTCCACCATAGAAGCGAGATGTATGTTTGGCGGTTTATCAACACCAGATCTAGAAGGTGACCCTGTGCCTGTGACCATTGCGATGCTAGGCACTGTTGTAAGGGCCTCATGTGCAGTCTTGCGTTTGGGACAATGGCTATGCATGAAGACATCATGCCTAGGAGTTTTAATACCATCTTTGCATGTATTTTTTGTGTCGGATACATGGCTTGTATAACCTTGTAAAAATGTTGAACCCTTTGTGGACTTGGAGTGGCTATCCCCTTTGTTGTGTTGATTGTCGCTCCTAAGTATTGCTGTGTTTTGCACGGCAGAATGTGTGATTTTGCATAGTTGATGGAGAAACCGAGTTTGTAGAGGGTTTATATGACATACTCTGTGTGGTGTGAACACTTTGTTAGGAAGTTGGTCTTGATTAGCCAATCATCTAGGTAGGGGAACACGTGTATTTGCTGCCTTCTGATATGTGCAGCTACTACTGCTAGGCATTTTGTAAATACTCTTGGTGCGGTCGTTATACCGAACGGCAACACTTTGAATTGGTAATGTATTCCCTTGAATACGAACATTAGGTATTTCCTGTGCGAGGGATGTATCGGTATGTGGAAATACGCGTCCTTTAGATCTAAGGTTGTCATATAGTCTTGTTGTTTTAGCAGTGGTAATACGTCTTGTAGCGTGACCATGTGAAAGTGTTCCGATTTGATGTAGATGTTTAGTGTTCTGAGATCGAAGATTGGTCTCCGTGTTTTGTCTTTTTTTGGTATTAGAAAGTACAGTGAGTAAACTCCTGTGTTCCTTTGTGTACGTGGTACAAATTCTATTGCGTCCTTTTGCAGTAATGCCTGAACTTCTAATTCGAGAAGGTCTAAATGCTGTTTTGACATTTTTTGTGTTTTTGGTGGGACATTTGGAGGGATTTGGAGAAATTCTATGCAATAACCATGTTGGATAATTGCTAAGACCCAAGTGTCTGTTATCTCCTCCCAAGCTTTGTAAAATTGGCTTAGTCTTCCCCCCACTGGTGTTGTGTGAAGGGGTTGAGTGACATGTGAGTCACTGTTTGGTTGTAGGGGTTTTGGAACCTTGAAATTTTCCCCGGTTTCTAGGGAATTGTCCCCCTCTGTACTGGCCCCGAAAGCCTCCCCTTTGGTACTGTCCCTGGTAGGTAGACGGTGTTGATTGTGAGGTGCTGGCTTGTGTGGCTTGACCCCGAAACCCCCCTCTAAAGGGTGTTCTGCGAAATGTGCCAAAAGTGCCTCTGCCCTGCGGGGAATAGAGTGCGCCCATGGCCTTGGCCGTGTCAGTGTCCTTTTTCAATTTCTCAATTGCCGTGTCCACATCGGGTCCAAACAATTGTTCGTTGAACGGCATATTGTGCACTGCCTGTTGTATCTCGGGTTTAAACCCGGATGTGCGCAACCATGCGTGCCTTCTTATGGTTACCGCGGTATTTATTGTTCTTGCAGCTGTATCCGCTGCATCCATAGAGGAGCGTATTTGGTTATTAGAGATATTTTGTCCCTCCTCAACTACTTGTTTTGCCCGTTTCTGTAATTCTTTGGGTAGATGCTCGATGAGATGCTGCATCTCATCCCAATGGGCTCTGTCATATCGCGCTAGGAGCGCCTGAGAGTTTGCGATGCGCCACTGGTTTGCAGCTTGTACAGCAACCCTTTTTCCAGCTGCGTCGAACTTGCGGCTCTCTTTGTCCGGAGGTGGGGCGTCGCCTGATGTGTGCGAGTTGGCTCTCTTGCGAGCTGCCCCTACTACAACTGAATCTGGTGGCAGTTGTGATGTGATAAAAGCAGGGTCCGTGGGCGGTGCTTTATATTTTTTCTCCACCCGTGGAGTTATCGCTCTGCTTTTGACAGGTTCTTTAAAGATCTGTTTTGCGTGCCTTAGCATTCCCGGGAGCATAGGCAGGCTTTGATAGGTGCTATGGGTGGAGGAGAGGGTGTTGAAAAGGAAGTCATCCTCGACAGGTTCTGAGTGTAACGACACGTTATGGAACTCTGCTGCCCTAGCTACCACCTGTGCATACGCTGTGCTGTCCTCAGGTGGTGAGGGCTTGGTAGGGTACGACTCAGGACTATTGTCTGATACTGGGGCGTCGTATAGGTCCCAAGCGTCCTGGTCATCTTGGCTCATGGTGGTATGAACTGGTGAATGTGACGGAGTTTGTGCCGGTGATGTAGGAGTTACAGGTGGAGGAGAGGGTGGTGGAGTTACTTTCTTCACCACTTTTGCTTGTGGTGTTTGTTCTTGTGTTTGGAACTCGAGTTTCCTTTTCCTCCTGATTGGGGGAAGAGTGCTGATCTTCCCTGTCCCACTCTGTATGAAGATCCGCTTCTGGGTGTGGTCTACGTCAGTGGTTTGTAACTCTTTTTCAAATCTGTGTTTGCGCATTTGAGAGGACAGTGATTGTTCCTCTGAATACGAGCTGGCAGTCGGTTCGGTTGCTGGGCGTTTTGGCACCGAAACTGTATCTTTGCTTGTTTTCGGCTCCGAGGAGAATTTTCTCTTTTTTGTAGTCGAGCCTTCTCGGCGTCGATCATCCTCGGTGCCGCTGTCTCTGCGTCGAGCAGCTTCGGTTCCGCTGTCTCGGCGTCGACCCTTTTCGGCAGCACTTTCTCAGTCCCGAGATTGCTGCGTGCCTGTGTCTCGACCCGAGTCGGACGATCTCGGCACCGGTTCGCCCTTTTTCGGTGCCGATGGACGGTCACCTATTTTATGGGTTGAGCCATGGCCTGTTGGCAGTGGTGTCCCCTGGGCCTTGTCTGTTTTCCCTTGTGGTGCTTGTTTCGACGTCTTACTCACGGTTTCTTCGACGTCGAACTCCTCCGAGTCCGATTCATGGATGGAGAAGGCTTCCTCTTCTCCTTGTTCCTCGAACCCTCGTTGTCCTGTCGGCGTGGACGCCATTTGCAACCTTCTGGCTCTTTGGTCACGGAGCGTCTTTCGGGACTGAAACGCACGACAGGCCTCACACGTTTCTTCCTTGTGCTCGGGCGACAGGCACAAGTTACAGACCAAATGTTGGTCTGTATATGGATATTTACTATGGCATTTAGGACAGAATCGGAACGGGGTCCGTTCCATCGGTGTCGATGTTACACGCGGTCGGGCCGACCAGGCCCCGACGGGGGTCGAAGTTACCCCGAAGGGCTACCGGAGCTCTTCACGATTCGGTGTCGATTCTATCTAACCCGATAACGAACGAAACAATACCGACGTAGTTTTCCGAAGTTCTGACTATCTTTCCGTCCCGAAACCCGGAGCGAAAAGGAACACGTCCGAACCCGATGGCGGAAAAAAACAATCTAAGATGGAGTCTATGCCCATGCGCAATGGAAACAAAGGAGGAGGAGTCCCTCGGTCTCGTGACTCGAAAAGACTTCTTCGAAGAAAAACAACTTGTAACACTCCGACCCAACACCAGACGGCGGACTATGCACAGCATGTGTATCTGCAGCTACACATGCCACCGAACCTTTGGTTACTCACGGTCTCGGAGTCGCCGGAGGGTCCTCCCTGAGGTGTTGGTTCTCCACCAGTCGAGTCGGGGTCGCCGGGTGCAGTGTTGCAAGTCTCACGCTTCTTGCGGGGATTTGCAGGGGTCTTTAAATCTGCTCCTCTGTAACAAAGTTGCAGTTCTTTTGGAGCAGTGCCGCTGTCCTCTGGAGTTTCTTGTCTTTCTTGAAGCAGGGCAGTCCTCAGAGGATTCAGAGGTCGCTGGGCCCTTGGAAAGCGTCGCTGGAGCAGGGTTCTTTGGAAGGCAGGAGACAGGCCGGTAAGTCTGGGGCTAAAGCAGTTGGTGTCTTCTGTTCTTCCTCTGCAGGGGTTTTTCAGCTCAGCAGTCCTCCTCTTCTTGTAGTTTCAGGAATCAAAATTCTTAGGTTCAGGGGAGCCCTTAAATACTAAATTTAAGAGCGTGTTTAGGTCTGGGGGGTTAGTAGCCAATGGCTACTAGCCCTGAGGGTGGGTACACCCTCTTTGTGCCTCCTCCCAAGGGGAGGGGGTCACATCCCTAATCCTATTGGGGAATCCTCCATGTGCAAGATGGAGGATTTCTAAAAGTTAGAGTCACTTCAGCTCAGGACACCTTAGGGGCTGTCCTGACTGGCCAGTGACTCCTCCTTGTTATTCTCATTATTTCCCCGGCCTTGCCGCCAAAAGTGGGGCCGTGGCCGGAGGGGGCGGGCAACTCTACTAGCTGGAGTGCCCTGTGGTGCTGGAACAAAGGGGGTGAGCCTTTGAGGCTCACCGCCAGGTGTTACAGCTCCTGCCTGGGGGAGGTGTTAGCATCTCCACCCAGTGCAGGCTTTGTTACTGGCCTCAGAGTGACAAAGGCACTCTCCCCATGGGGCCAGCAACATGTCTCTAGTGTGGCAGGCTGCTGGAACCAGTCAGCCTACACAGATAGTCGGTTAAGGTTTCAGGGGGCACCTCTAAGGTGCACTCTGGGGTGTATTTTACAATAAAATTTACACTGGCATCAGTGTGCATTTATTGTACTGAGAAGTTTGATACCAAACTTCCCAGTTTTCAGTGTAGCCATTATGGTGCTGTGGAGTTCGTGTAAAACAGACTCCCAGACCATATACTCTTATGGCTACCCTGCACTCACAATGTCTAAGGTTTTGCTTAGACACTGTAGGGGCACAGTGCTCATGCAGTGGTGCCCTCACCTATGGTATAGTGCACCCTGCCTTAGGGCTGTAAGGCCTGCTAGAGGGGTGACTTATCTATACCTGCATAAGCAGTGAGAGGCTGGCATGGCACCCTGAGGGGAGTGCCATGTCGACTTACTCGTTTTGTTCTTACCAGCACACACAAGCTGGCAAGCAGTGTGTCTGTGCTGAGTGAGGGGTCTCCAGGGTGGCATAAGTCATGCTGCAGCCCTTAGAGACCTTCCTTGGCATCAGGGCCCTTGGTACCAGGGGTACCATTTACAAGGGACTTATCTGGATGCCAGGGTGTGCCAATTGTGGATACAAAAGTACAGGTTAGGGAAAGAACACTGGTGCTGGGGCCTGGTTAGCAGGCCTCCGCACACTTTCAATTCAAAACATAGCATCAGCAAAGGCAAAAAGTCAGGGGGTAACCATGCCAAGGAGGCATTTCCTTACAACTGGCATATCTCACAATATATCCTGATTAAGGTAGTCCTCAGAACTCGTGCCTCTTTCCTCCCCAAGGTGGTTACCCCTTTCCATCTGGGTAAGAATATCACCCTGCCCATCTTCTTTGCTCCACTGTATCCCTCTAAAGAAGAGGAGCGTCTCCATCGGCTGGACCCAAAAAGAGCATCATCGTTATACCTTGACCGCACTAAAGAGTTCTGGGTGGACAACTCTTTGTGGGGTACGTTGGTGCAAATTAGGGGCTGGCTGTCCAGAAACGAACCATTTTGCCCTGGGTCATTCTAAAGCAGCCTCCTGAGGGCTTAAGAGCTCACTCTACCAGAGGGAAAGCTGCTACCATGGCATTAGCCCGAGGCCTATTGGTACTAGACATCTGCCAGGTGGCAACGTAGGCTTCTTTGCACACATTTGCAAGACACTACTGCCTGGATAGCCAGGTTAGAAGAGAGGGGCATTTTGCTTGCTCAGTCCTGCAGGACTTCCTTGTGTGAAGTACATCTTCACAGCCCACCACCAGGAATTATAGCTTGGGTATCTATTGTAAGGAATCTGCAGCTAGAAGTCTATCAGATGAACAAGTTACTTACCTTCGGTAAATTATTTGGTAGAGACTAGCTAGATGCAGATTCCATACACCCACCCAAGTCTCCCCGCTCTGCAGATACATATTGTGTATTTCAGATTTTTACCCTTCTCCAGGGAAGGTCTTTTTGCTCAGACAATCATCAGAAAAAAATAACAAAAAACATTTGGTTCTTCTATGACTCTGCGCTTCTGGCGTGGGAAGTTTTGTAAAAGAACTGATGTACGCGCGCCAGGGTCGTGTTTATATGGAAGACAGTGACGTCACAGACAGCTCCAACGATGCTGACGACGCCACGTGGAGCCAGACAAATGCAGATCCGAACTACGCCAACTAATGGCGCGCAAAGGGTACTGCTCAGCAGAAAAATTCCAGGTTTGAAGCGGACACCAGGGAATTCTAAGGTAAGGAATCTGCAACTAGAAGGCTCTATCAGATTAATCCTTTAGCAATCAAACACTGGGCACAAGTATTTCCAGTAACATGTCTCTATGGCCAAGGTTATTGTAAGGAAATGCCTCCTTGGCATGGTTACCCCCTGACTTTTTGCCTTTGCTGATGCTATGTTTTGAATTGAAAGTGTGCTGAGGCCTGCTAACCAGGCCCCAGCACCAGTGTTCTTTCCCTAACCTGTACTTTTGATTCCACAATTGGCACACCCTGGCATCCAGATAAGTCCCTTGTAACTGGTACCTCTGGTACCAAGGGCCCTGATGCCAGGGAAGGTCTCTAAGGGCTGCAGCATGTATTAAGCCACCCTAGAGACCCCTCACTCAGCACAGACACTGCTTACCAGCTTGTGTGTGCTAGTGAGAACAAAATGAGTAAGTCGACATGGCACTCCCCTCGGGGTGCCATGCCAGCCTCTCACTGCCTATGCAGTATAGGTAAGACACCCCTCTAGCAGGCCTTACAGCCCTAAGGCAGGGTGCACTATACCATAGGTGAGGGTACCAGTGCATGAGCACTGTGCCCCTACAGTGTCTAAGCAAAACCTTAGACCTTGTAAGTGCAGGGTAGCCATAAGAGTATATGGTCTGGGAGTCTGTTTTACACGAACTCCACAGCACCATAATGGCTACACTGAAAACTGGGAAGTTTGGTATCAAACTTCTCAGCACAATAAATGCACACTGATGCCAGTGTACATTTTATTGTAAAATGCACCACAGAGGGCACCTTAGAGGTGCCCCCTGAAACTTAACCGACTATCTGTGTAGGCTGACTGGTTCCAGCAGCCTGCCACACTAGAGACATGTTGCTGGCCCCATGGGGAGAGTGCCTTTGTCACTCTGAGGCCAGTAACAAAGCCTGCACTGGGTGGAGATGCTAACACCTCCCCCAGGCAGGAGCTGTAACACCTGGCGGTGAGCCTCAAAGGCTCACCCCTTTGTCACAGCACAGCAGGGCACTCCAGCTTAGTGGAGTTGCCCGCCCCCTCCGGCCACGGCCCCCACTTTTGGCGGCAAGGCTGGAGGGAACAAAGAAAGCAACAAGGAGGAGTCACTGGCCAGTCAGGACAGCCCCTAAGGTGTCCTGAGCTGAGGTGACTAACTTTTAGAAATCCTCCATCTTGCAGATGGAGGATTCCCCCAATAGGATTAGGGATGTGACCCCCTCCCCTTGGGAGGAGGCACAAAGAGGGTGTACCCACCCTCAGGGCTAGTAGCCATTGGCTACTAACCCCCCAGACCTAAACACGCCCTTAAATTTAGTATTTAAGGGCTCTCCCTGAACCTAGAAACTAGATTCCTGCAACAACAAGAAGAAGGACTGCCTAGCTGAAAACCCCTGCAGAGGAAGACCAGAAGACAACAACTGCCTTGGCTCCAGAAACTCACCGGCCCGTCTCCTGCCTTCCAAAGAACTCTGCTCCAGCGACGCCTTCCAAAGGGACCAGCGACCTCTGAATCCTCTGAGGACTGCCCTGCTTCGACGACGACAAGAAACTCCCGAGGACAGCGGACCTGCTCCAAAAAGACTGCAACTTTATCCAAAGGAGCAGCTTTAAAGAACCCTGCAATCTCCCCGCAAGAAGCGTGAGACTTGCAACACTGCACCCGGCGACCCCGACTCGGCTGGTGGAGAACCAACACCTCAGGGAGGACCCCCGGACTACTCTACGACTGTGAGTACCAAAACCTGAGCCCCCACAGCGCCGCCTGCAGAGGGAATCCCGAGGCTTCCCCTGACCGCGACTCTCTGAAACCTAAGTCCCGACGCCTGGAAAAGACCCTGCACCCGCAGCCCCCAGGACCTGAAGGACCGGACTTTCACTGCAGAAGTGACCCCCAGGAGTCCCTCTCCCTTGCCCAAGTGGAGGTTTCCCCGAGGAAGCCCCCCCTTGCCTGCCTGCAGCGCTGAAGAGATCCCTTGATCTCTCATTGACTTCCATTGCGAACCCGACGCTTGTTCTAACACTGCACCCGGCCGCCCCCGCGCCGCTGAGGGTGAAATTTCTGTGTGGGCTTGTGTCCCCCCCGGTGCCCTACAAAACCCCCCTGGTCTGCCCCCCGAAGACGCGGGTACTTACCTGCTGGCAGACTGGAACCGGGGCACCCCCTTCTCTCCATTGGAGCCTATGCGTTTTGGGCACCACTTTGAACTCTGCACCTGACCGGCCCTGAGCTGCTGGTGTGGTAACTTTGGGGTTGCTCTGAACCCCCAACGGTGGGCTACCTTGGACCAAGAACTGAACCCTGTAAGTGTCGTACTTACCTGGTAAAACTAACAAAAACTTACCTCCCCCAGGAACTGTGAAAATTGCACTGTGTCCACTTTTGAAATAGCTATTTGTGAATAACTTGAAAAGTATACATGCAATTGAAATGATTCAAAGTTCCTAATGTACTTACCTGCAATACCTTTCAAACAAGATATTACATGTTAAATTTGAACCTGTGGTTCTTAAAATAAACTAAGAAAATATATTTTTCTATACAAAACCTATTGGCTGGATTTGTCTCCGAGTGTGTGTACCTCATTTATTGTCTATGTGTATGTACAACAAATGCTTAACACTACTCCTTGGATAAGCCTACTGCTCGACCACACTACCACAAAATAGAGCATTAGTATTATCTCTTTTTACCACTATTTTACCTCTAAGGGGAACCCTTGGACTCTGTGCATGCTATTCCTTACTTTGAAATAGCACATACAGAGCCAACTTCCTACAGTTATTATTTAGACCCTCTTCTCAGACACACACACACACACACTTTTTGCCTGATATCTGATGCTTACCTGACTGGGTGTGTGCTGGGATCCTGCTAAAAAGACCCCCAGCACCTGTGTTCATTCCCTAAACTGTGCCATTGCATCCATAATTGGCACACCCCTGGCCCACAGCAAAGTCCCTTGTAAAAGTTACCAGTGGTACCAAGTCACCTGAGTGCAGCTTGGTCACCCAGAATACAAGTTATTGCACAGCACCACCTCACTTGGTCTGTGTACTGAGAAGTAGCTGCAGGAACACATTTCCTTCCTCCCCCCCCCCAACTTGGTGGCAGCCCCGCGTCCACTGTATCCTTGGCAATCTTCAGTATCCTGTATCCCTTGCATCAGGACCGCTTCCATTGAAGTATATGTCATGGAGCTACGACTGGAACCGACGGAAGTCTGCTCTTTGCCTTCAGATATCTGCTCCTATAAACCTTGCTGGTCCCCCTACGTGGCTCCCTGCCATAGCTGGTCACCTAAAGTGACTCAAAGTAACAGCATTGATACTTACCAAAGTTTACCTCCAAAAGTTTGTCTAACTGAATTTGCCAGTGCTTGTTCACAGTAAAGTAAGAAGTGCATATTTACTGCTCCTTGTAAAATCTGCATCACCAGAACCCTTTAGAGATTCGTATTTGTGTTGATGTCTAAAATTACAGAAAAATACAATCTATTTTTATAAATCGTGTCTGATTTTGAGAGTCTTGTGGATTTCTTCGTCAATTGCTTTGTTGCTGTTTAAATGCTTCACACTAGTTCCTTTTTGTAAGCCTGACTGCTCAAAGTCACAGCTGCGCAGGGTTGAGCTAAGCGTTTACCAAACAAAACCTGTTGCTCCTAAAGGGGTTGGTAAGTGTGCTGAAGTTGCACATCCACACCATATAATACATCCATTTCCATATCCTGTATCCTGGTATACAGGGGGCATCTCTAAAATGCCCTTTGTGTGCATTTTTCAATAAATCCCACACTGGCATCAGGTGACTCTCCCTGGTGCAGCAGACTCCAGGGCAACTTTTGAGTGCCGGGTCCTGGTCCCTAGTGCTGCATGGTGGCAAGGAGCAGCAATTCAAAGATCTGGGCTACCAACTCACCTAACCAGGCTTCTTCAGCTTGTCACAAGAAAGGACACAAAACAAACATTAAAAGGTGAGGCTGACCTACTTGCCTGAGAGACACACACTTAATCCCTCCTCGTGTTTAGTAACATACAGGCTGGAAGAACACGCCCCTGTAGTCACACTCACTCCAAATGTTGCAAGTCATGAAAAACATACAATGCCACTAACAAGGGTGTTGCCTTATGTCCTGTGTTGTGACAATTGATGAGTGGCAGATCCAACATCACAGACTACACAGTGACATCAGACAAGGAACAGGCATTCACCAGCAGTCCTGATGGAAGCCCAGGCCCCTGTATGAGCCATGAAGAAGGGCTGGAACATGTTGACTTAGAATGAGGGTATGGGGTAGTAGCTCACCCATGGATCTTGTCTGTGTGGCGCCAGAGCACCAGACTAGTCCCGACTGCTCTGCCTAAACAGTAAGTCATGTCCAGGCCTGACAGAGTGGCCTATTTGGCCAGGACAACTGGCATGATCTCTGCGACCATGTTGCATAATGGATGGGAGAGCTTACCCAGCAAACAGCTAGCTGTGACTGACCAAAATTCAAGGACAGCTAGAGTACACTTGCTTCACTTATGACTCAATACTATGACTATATATCTGGGTGGATTAAAGGAAATGGAGTTTGGACTGCTTCTGCTATAGGAAGCCTGAACTAGCAGGCTCTCTGGAGTAAAGCTTTGCAAATACAGGGTAAGTTGGAGCATTCTGTGCTATCTGTGGGCATGAACAAGGTTTATCCGAGGCGCCTATGAGGGCAACAGTGACGGCTTTGCTGAATGGCAAAGACTCAGACAAGGTCATACCAGGCTGCAGAACGAGAGAGGAGACCGTTTACCTCAGTGTTCAATTTCAAGCCCAGGACTTTAGCTGCCAGCTTGATGACCACGGAAACATTTTGCAGTCACTTATGTAGAAGGACCAGGGAGAGAATTCAAACCCGATGTCAGGGGAAGTGTCCGGTTCACTGTTTTCTTGTAGATCCAAATACAAAGTGTTCACCATCATGTTGTGGGGTCAATTCATTCCCATCATTGCTTCCAAAGGATGGCTACCTTTGAGCAGAATCTGTACAGAGTTGCTGGAGTGCAGCCGCTAAGCAAAAGGTGCCATTTTGTATGGGTAAGAGTGAACAGGGGCCGGTCACATCAAGACATTCGCAGTATGCAATATCAGTCGAGGCTGGTTCAGTTTTAAGTCAGAGAGGACAATAAGACCGGTGTCGTCCCCTGCAGTCGGAACTGGCACTGATGCGGCAGGAACTGGTGTGAATCATGAAGCCAGATTTGCAGTTGGCTTCAGAGTGAGAAATGATCCCGAAATGGGTTCAGGAGGCACAGATGGTGTTGAATTCCTAGCCACAAGCTGTAATCATACTGGAGGTCTTTGTGGATTAATGGGTGCCGAAGGCATGCCAGAGGGAGCCACCAGGGTGCCAAAGATGCACTTCATGGCTTCCTTGAAAGACTCAATCTGTTTCAAGATCACTAATGGCACTGGGTGTATCTAGATCACCTGAGATATCAGCTCTTCAGGAGGGTGACCGGAAGCAGGGATGGGGGCCTTGTGACTTCTTGGAGGGAGAGAGGTGAGACTGGGTCAAGTCCTGCTTGGCCTTCTTAAGTTTCCTTTCAGCATTCAACTTACCCAAAGATTTTGACCACAATAAAGACCTGTTGCAAGAGCGAACTTGAAAGTGGAAATGGGTGCGTGCTCACAGCTTTGAGAGGGAATGGGGTTTGCATGCCTTTGTAGTGTTCAGAAATGTACAGCTGGGCTTCAAGATCCCAATAGCCTTCCAGTGCATAACACTCCTTCCACGACTTGCAGTCATGGCCCAAACACCAGAGACATACCTTGTGGGGATTTGTCATAAACTTCTGCTTGTGATAGCACCTGCAAGGCTTAGACCCTGTAGTTTTAGAAAGGGACATGTTCCCTTGCACACTGGAATATTGTCAACTGACCCTAGCTCCAGATCTGCCTACAAAGGAGCATAAAGAAAGGAAGACATCAGCACACTTGAGTGGTGCCTATATGTAGCTCCACCTGTCACTTCTGGGGCACAGCAGGGTCAACGTGGAGCTGCACATCACCATCTACCGGCAAGTAGAGGCTATACTGAAAAATCCTCTGGATCTAGTTTGGAGCCTGGGGATATTACAAAGGTAAGGAATATGAGGGTAGACCTATCCAGCAGAACTCTGTTTTGCCTTAATCTAAGTTAATAAATGAGGGGCAGAAAGTTTTAGATACTTTCATAAAGGAGACTATCAACCTTCTTTTAAAACTGAACCATTCACACCTAAAATAATCACAAATACTTCCTCTTTAGGGCATGAAAATCATCCCTTGACACAGTGGGACCTTAAACCAAATCACACCATATCAAACTTAGTTTTGCTACCAAATATATTGGTGAAAGTTGCAACTCTGTAAAAGCATACTGAAGGTAATACCCTCCTGAGTGTTTAACAGACCAGCTTTCATCCTCCGAGACTGAGACAGATTTGACTTCCTTCTGCACAATGAATGATTATATACTCGAAGAACAGAACAGCACAGCTTTTGCAAGCTTTGCAGATGATTTCTCGCTAACAGGGGGATCAAAAACCACTGCTATGCCGTAAAAGTCTGCTAAAGAGAGAAAGGCAGTCACATATTTAGTCAATGTAAAAGTTAAAATCAAGTGACACAGCCCAATAGGACTGATCAAGGGACCAGAGGGATAGTATCTGTGGCTACAGGTACCTCACAATTTCCGATTTTCTTCTTGTGCACTGGTGAATTATGGAGTTGAACTGGAGACTCAGAAGAAGTTGACCTCTTCAGCAGTGCAATCTGTTCTCAGATGTAGCAGTCCCCTACTTTGCTGCAGTGTCATGCGCAGAGAGGGAGTGGTACTCCAATGCTTGAGTAGAAAATGAATCATAAGCGTTGTGTTGGAGTGGATGGGATGCAACAGGGATGCACCCATACAGGAGACAAAATTAATCTCAGTAAAACTCCTCCTTGGATTTGCAGCATAAGGGGCTACATAAGGTCACAAGTAACATCAGGAGGGAGGGAGTGCATGACCTCTCAGGGCAATCTACATTTCTGAGTACACACAACAGCAAAACAAGTTTGACCATACACTGCAAATATTTATTGGAACTAGCACATCAATATAAGAGAGTTGGATTCAACATCAAAGAGCCTTGAGAAACGGAACCTTAATGTTCTGCCATTGGGGCGACAATGTGATTCTAGGACATAGCACCTTCAACCTCCAGGGATTACTAAGAAAGTTTGGGTTGGGTCAATGTATGCATTCTGCTGCTAGACCTTTGGATAAGGTGCAATGAGTCTTCAGTCCTAATCTTCAAAATAAAACTTAACACCTACGAAATATTGTGCTCTGCATGCACACTGGACAGTTCGTGAGGTACTGCACTTACAGCACTAACATACACCATGTACATTTTCTGAAGGAAAGACCTCCAAGAGTACAGATGGCCTCCTTCAAATTCCTTATGCCATTGTGTGCATGCTATGAACACAAGTTATTGAGCTATTGTGTGCAAAAGTTGAAGATAGGACAGAGGAAAAATGTCAGGAAATCCAAGAAAATATAGGTCAGGAGATCTGGCATTGATAGGCATGTGTAAAGCTACAGTCCACTGTTGTGGGGTGAAAAAGAAACGTGCCATGATACCAAACGTGTGAGAATACGCACTTGCATAAGGAAAGGAGGAATGGTCACATGTTCAGTCATGCAAATTAATCATTGTACAAGCTCTGAAATTTAACAACTAAATAAAAGTTTGTTTTGCCTCTAGGTGGCAGCAGTAACTGGCCTATCAAAACAATTATACTTACGGCGTCCCCTTCCCGGAGGGATAGCAGCACAATGATGCTTGATATCAAGCGCACAAGCAGTGTGAAGCACAGGATCTACAAAGATATCTGCCTTGCTCTCCTTCAGCATGTTTAGCACTTCCTGTAAGGAAGGAGCAAATAAAAGCACTGTCAAGTCAAGAGAACCACAGAGCACAGGAAGTCATTGATTTTAGATTGTCAAAACAATTAGGGAATAGCAGAGTTGAGGAATATCTACAGTGTAAAATAATTGATCTGCAAACACTTGAATAATTTAAAGTTACTTAAGGATAAAGGATCGAGCCTTCATTTTGGGCTGAACAAGTGTTAGAACGTGAACCCACCTGGCTTGACAGCTCAATCTAGGATACACAACAGTGGATACTTTAGACAGGCCAGACAAGCAACAATGATGACTGACAATTTCTTTTGCCACAGTTAAGGTGTAGTTGTTAGCAGGTGGGACCATGCCATGGCCTTCTACAATCTGGAGGTGAGTGGGCACTGAAACTAGGACAAGCATTAAGTTTAAGTGTTCTCTCTCTCTCTCTCTTCAGGAAGATTTGATTTTAAAAGTATTTTCTCTCTCGAGGAATGCTGTTAAATAAAATAATCTGTAAAACTGAAAGAAGAGCAGTCTACTAACCAAAGGTGGGAGTATAGATGATATATTACAACAGTCATTCCCAACCGTTTGGCTTTTGAGGACCCCCACTTTATCATTACTGAAACCCATGGACCCCCACTGAATCATTATTGGAATCCAGGGACCCTCCTCTGAGTCACTAGTGAAAGCTAGGGGACCTAATCTGTTAATATTATTTAATTAATTTTCTAAGCAATCGTGGGGCCCCCTGAGGAGGCTTCTTGGTCCCCAGACCACAGGTTGGGGAACCACTGTAAACACATAAATGCTAAGTGAAACTGTCAAATTCAAAATGGCATAACCAATGGTACCTTTCTACAAAGCTCCGTTTTAACTTTTAGCAGGTTCATTTTGAGACATTCCTCCACCTGACCAGTCTGCTCCTGTGCTGCTGCCTCTTCTGAGCAAAGTTTTGGAATCTATTAAAACAATATCAAAAATGGTCATGTTCCTGTACTATAAGAAGGAAAATGAACACAATTAAATAACTTACACAATACTGCACCTTGTTTATGAGGTTTAGTCTTGATGAAATTACCAACGTACTGCAGAACCCCCATAAAGTTTGGTGACTGCAAAAGTGGAATGATCACTACCAGAGATTCGTCTGAAAGTACAGGGCGACACTGCCTCTAAAATGAATACCAATCTACAAATCACATTGTAATAAAGTTCAACCCTGTGCAGTCTATCCATGATGTACGATATGTTGGCATCATCCCCACCTGCATGCTCACAAACAAAAGCATGTGTCCAAGTCACTCATTTACTCTGTTGAAAGTTTAATTAGAAAAAACTTCAATAACCCAATGCTTTAGAATTCTAAACCATTCTACATATTTGCATTCGTAGTGGTCATGATTCTAGAACTTACTCACCCTTCACCAAACAGGAAATACTGCATCCAGAGATACTGTGATACTGAGCTTGCAATACTTCCTTCACATCTGTGAGGAAACTACTAGCAGCTACAGGCAGGATCCCAAAAAACTTCATACAAAAAAACATGTCAAAGTGTATTCACCCCTCCCCCCCCTCCTTCACATTTATGGTGACGTGGGAGACTGAATCACATCATATGCAACTAAAGGTGGGTGCACGTTATGAAGGCGAGAAGAGTACCAGAATAATTTAAGCTAAATTGCCCTGTCTTTTACCCTGCACTCCTCCAACCAGTTGGGAGGGAAAAGTTAGTTATCTGTAATCCTAGTTCTCCTTTAGAACAATCTATTGAAATATTTTTTTGTTTACAATATACAAATACAACATACCTTTCTTTTAGAAAGAAATGACACATTTATCAGTCTATTGAAGTGTATATTGGCCAATTTTTTTTCTTTCTTTAAAGCCAATTTAAAATTTTAAAATATCACTACATTAAGAAAAGTTACTTTCACAAACCTGTCTTTAAGGAATAATTAGAGAAAAGCAGAGCAATGAAGCCTGAAAACCCAAACGTCCCCTGTACAGAAGCATACTTCACAAGTATCTCATGTCACAAACATGGCAGTTGCTCTAATTCTTTTTGAGGAGAGACTTTGGATTCTGTTCTAAATGCAATAAGATCTTTGTTCTATTCAAGTGGGGGTAGAGGCTTGCTTAGGATTTCATTGGAGTCTCCCGAAAAGCGAAGCAAGATTACAGGAATGTAATTTTACTTTCTTCAGGGGCTCTCCACTAACAATCATAAGTGCAGAAGAACAAGTTACTTACCTTTGGTAACTAATTATCTGGTAGAGACTATCTAGCTGCAGATTCCTTGCCTTGGAATTCCCTGCCGTTGGCACCGAATCTGGAATTTTTTGGCTGAGCGGTACCCTGCGTGCGCCCTCAGGTGGCATCGTTCGGATGCACGTGAGTTGTCAGCATCGTTGGGAGCTGCCTGACTTCACGGTCTTCTATACAGGCACCACCCCGACGTGTGTATGTCAGTTCTTTTCCACAACTTCCCACGCCAGAAGTGCAGTCATGGAAGAACCAACTTTCTCAGTTTGTCTGTGCGAAAAGACATGCCATGAAAAAAGGGTAAAAAAAAAAAATTCAGAAAATACAAAATATATCCCCAGAGCGGGAGGCAGGAGGGGGTTTAAGGAATCTGCAGCTACATGGTATCTACCAGATAATTCGTTACCGAAGGTAAGTAACTTGTTCATCTGATAGACTTCTAGCTGCTGATTCCTTACCTTAGAATAGATACCCAAGCCATAACCTCCTGGCAGTGTGCTGCGGACATATACTTTATACAAGAAATTCCTGTAGGACCGAGCGAGCAAAATGCCCATCTCTCCTCACCTGGCTATCCAGGCAGTAGTGCCTTGCGAACATGAGCAAGGAAGCCCATGTTGCCGCCTGACAGATGTCTAGTACAGGTGCACCTCGAGCTAACTCCCTGGTAGCAACTTTCCCCATTGTAGAGTGAGCTCTCAAGCCCTCAGGAGGCTGCTTCTTAGCCAGTGCATAACAGATTTTAATACAGAGAACGACCCAGTGCAAAATGGTTTGTTTCTGAACTGCCCGACCCTTCTTTGCACCAAGGTACCCCACAAAGAGGTGGTCATCCACCCAGAACTCTTTTGTGCGGTCCAGGTAGAACGACACCGCTCTTTTTGGATCCAGAAGGTGGAGACACTCCTCTTCTTTATACGGATGTGGTGGAGCAAAGAAGGAGAGCAGGGTGATGTTCTGACCACCTTGGGGAGGAAAGAAGCACAAGTTCTGAGGACAACCTTATCAGGATATACCGTGAGATACACCGGTTTTGATGATAAAGCCTGCATCTCACTTACCCCCCTGGCAGATGTGATTGCCACTAAGAACGATGTTAAACCATCAATTGTCGCCGCTAAATCTCCACGCATGAAGCCGCAGAGTTGACAGGTTCGGGTGGAGAACCTTCCCCTGCTGCTGCGACAGAAGATCCTCCCGAAAAGGCAACCTGATTGGAGGATTGATGCTCATTTTGAGAAGCTCTGGATACCAGACTCTCCGTGCCTAATCTAGAGCCACTAGGATTACTTGAGCCAGGTCGTTCTTGAGGACTCTTGGCAGAAGTGGTATGGGCGGAAAGGAATACAGGAGGCCTGAACTCCACTTGCGACGAAAAGAGTAGCTGAGCAAGTACCGCCTTGGAAACTCCAGCGTGCAATACTGCTGACATTGCACATTCTCTTCGGAGGCGAACAGATCTAACCAAGGCTCTCCCCACTGCCGAAAGGGTCCTTGCGCCACTTCTGAATGGAGACACCATTCGTGATCCGCTAAGCATCGTCAGCGGAGTTAGTATGCTCTGGTGTTCAGAGAACCTGCCAGATGTTGAACCATCAGGGTTATGCCAGACAGAGCCTCTTGACATAGGGTCCACAACGCCACACCGCCCTGCTTGTTGCAGTACCACATTGCGGTAGTGTCCGTGAACAACTGCACTATCTTCCCTTTCACAACAGGAAGAAATGCCTTTAATGCTAGCCGGATCGCCTGAAGCTCCAACAAATATCCCGCCGCAGACCATAGACCTCTGATCTCCGCCTCTCCAAGACGGCCAGCTCCATCCCAGGAAAGACAGATCTGTCACTACCGTGAGATATGGTTGGGGAAGGGAGAGGAGTCCGTCTTTGACCCAATCACAGTTCATCAACAACAACTACAGATCCTTTGCAGTTCCCTTTGAAATCTGAACCATGTCGGTAAGAGTTCCCAGATTCTGTGTCCTCTGAAACTTCAGGTCCCACTGCAGAGCCGTCATATGCCATCTGGCATGTTTGACTAATGGGATGTAGGAAGCCATGAGTCCCAACTGCCTCAGAGTCTGTCTCACCGAAATCCAGGAGAGAGGCTGAAACATCGGTATAACCTGAATATCCTGGACTCGCTTTTCGGGAGGATAAGCCCGAAACTGCACTGTGTCCGAACAGCTCCAATGAAAGGAAGCTTCTGAGAGGTAGTCAGGTGTGACTTCAGCACGTTTATAGTGAATCCCAGCGAATGCAGGGGGTCCGCTGTAGTCTGAAGGTGGATGACAAAAGCCTTGGGTGTTGGAGCCTTCAACAGCCAGTCGTCAAGGTAGGGGGGAAGACTGAAATCCCTAACCTGCGCAGATGAGCACAATAAACTGAAAGTGCTCGTGGCCTACCTCGAACCGCAAGTAATGCCTGTGGGCGGGCAGGATGGGGATGTGAAAATACACACCATGCAAGTCCAACACTACCATCCAGGCCCCTTGGTCTAGGGCAGACAAGACCTGAACAAGAGTGAGCATCCTGAATTTCTCTTTTTTGAGGAAGAGATTGATGTCCCTTAAATCCAAGATAGGTGCGAAGACCCTTGTTCTTTTTCGGAATCAGAAAGTAGCAGGAATAACTACCACTGCCTACTCCTGACATCAGTCCCATTTCTATGGCTTTCTTGGCCAAGAGAGCCGAAACTTCCTTGTGGAGTAAGATCAAATGATCCTCCATCAGACGTTATTTTACGGGAGGGAAAGAAGGAGGGAAAGAGTGGAAGGGGAGGGAATAGCCCTTCTGTATGATCTGCAAGACCCATTTGTCTGATGTTATGGACCGCCAGTGAGAGCTGAAATTGAATCCTCTCTCCAACTGGGCAGACATGGTCTTGCAGAACCATACTAGGAGGGCTTGGGCGTTGCGGAAGGGTGGCTGGGTGGTGGCCAACATCTGGCTAGACCCTCTGAGTCTAAAGGTACCACAACCTCATTCTCGCACAGAATGCTGTGAAGCCAGAGGACAGTGGCTAACCTGGGGCTGGAGTGGTACAATGCCCCCCTCAAAGCCTTGAAGGGGTGATAGACTGCTGAGGAGTCTGCGCTGAGGCCCAAGGATCTGGCCGTAGCTCAATAATCCTTGAACCTCTCAAGCGCAGTCTGCCTTCTCACCAAAAAGGCATGAGCCATCAAAAGGCATGTCCATCAAGTTTGACTGGAGATCCCCCAAAAAGCCAGTGGTACGTAGCCAGGCTTGGCGTCAGAGGGCCACTGTCGAAGAAATCGCCCTGCATAGCAAGCTGGTTGTGTCCAAGCACCACGATGGCATAAGATGCCCCATCTTCCAGTCCACTGGCTTCCACTAGATCCTCATACCAGTCCTCATACTCCAATCCATATTTCAAAATGTCCTCAGACCCCTCCCACTCCTCACCTGTGACTGGCTGTTCTAAATTAGCCTCAGGCACTGATCTGGGCCTAATCGGTGCTGTCGAAGTCTGAATAGGCATCACATAATGTCGTTCCGGCTCCGGATCATCCGGAATGAGAATAGGGCTACCACCACCAGTGGGTGCCAGTGATGGTGGGAGCGTCAGCCCGGCACCAGAGGAGGTAGATGCCAGTCCGGATCTACTATTGAAACCTGGGGTCCCCAATGGCACAGAGGCCAAAGCTGCTGACGTTTAATCAGATGGAGCCCCTGCTGACCCCGCGGAGCCCGAAGACCCACCCGAGGGTGCAGCTCGCTCAAAAACGAGGCACATAGCCTTGTAAAATTCCTTCATTTGAGCAGGGGTTGCACTGGTTCCCGGAAAGCGGGTGGGCGGCAGGGGGGACTCACAGTCGACCCTGGCGATGGCTCCGCAGAGCCGCGCTCAGAAAGTCTATGTTCCCTGGACACCTTGTCAGACGACGGGAGTGGCAAAGTCGAAGACTGCTTGGACGACTTCTTTTTGTGCCTCTTACCTGAATGCCCCAAGGACCTCGAATGCGAGGAAGATGACTTGGGGCTCCTGGAGTGGTGCCGCGACCTCCACCTAGAGCGGGACCGTGATCTCCTCGGAGTCACGCCAACCGAAGACAACTGCTGGGCTGCTGAAAGTTTGAGAGATCTCTCTCTAAAGGCCTTTGGAGTCATGGCGCGACAGTCGTAGCACGACTTCGCAACGTGGTCCTTTGAGGCACCAGAGACAAACTTGGTGCGGATCAGTGACCAACATGGCGCAATGACATGCGCCACACGGTTTGAATCCAGTCTTCCTCGAAGTCATTTGCACAGACAATCGAAAAAATATTTGACGAAACGCCGCTAAAAAGGTAGCTCTATCCGGATCTGTGCTTAACCGGCACGGAAGGAAAAGAACGGACGTACGCGCACCAGGGTGGTGCCTATGTAGAAGGCCATGACGTCACAGACTGGTCCAATGACGCTGATGCCACGCGGAGCCGGACAACGCACGCAGATCTGAACGAAGCCAACCGACTGCGCGCGCAGGGTACTGCACAGCAGAAAAATTCCGGATTCATAGCAGACACCAGGGAATTCTAAGGTAAGGAATCTGCAGCTAGAAGTCTATCAGATCAAAACAGCAAGTGTCCGCCCTGGAATCTTAAATCAAGACAGTAGTGCCCTGTTAGTGTGGACTGATTGCATGGTGCAACCTTATAGATCACCATTACTGGAATGTCTCAACAAGGTAGTAGTTGTAGCTTTAACCCTACTAGAATGGACTTTAGGTTTAACTTAGTATGTCTTATTTGCTTTTTGGCAAATTATGTAAGACACTATCCAGGGGCTTGGTCTGCCGAGATGGCAGAAGTGACATAAATCTGCGCTCCAATACTCCCTACAAATATCCTACATTAAATCGGTAAAAATACCACAGGGCAACACCGCGCCTGTTGATCCGAAATGGAAGCTGCTCCGAATTGCTTCTGTGCTGGCTGTGTGAGACTTCAATAGAGGAGGAATCCCATACAAGGTCTGGAGAGAGGAGTGGCCTAGCGAGATTTGGTGGGGACGCATACAACGGGGCTAAGCCCTGCTATGGTGCTGCACCCCATAACTCAAAGGGGGCCACCTGTCCTGTGCCAGACAGTTCTGAGAGAGGAAGAGTGCAGCCACTAGCAACATCTGAAACTGGCCGGCTTGCATCAGCTGGCATGGGGCTGCTCAGCCTGTGGACGTAGATGCCCCCTTGGAGTGCACAGATGCCATGCTGTGCCTCTGTGGCTAGACCTGGGGGCCAAGTCGCCTGAGAAGGCAGCCAGTGGATGAGGAGAGCAGTTACTCACCCTCCCTCCTACTGCTAGCCTGTGTCTCTGGTCATTCTGGAGTTGATTACAGCCTGTGCCTCTTTCGATGGAGTTGTGGTCCCGGGGACCTCATAGGACCTCATGTAGGAAAACTGCTGCTGAGCAGGCGGAGTCTTTGGGGGGTTACTGCAGGGTTAGAGCCTGTGTTCTTTGCTAGGCCCGGCCCCTCTACTCTACCCCTTCCCCCAACAGGCTGATCCTGGAACATTTCTGCACCTCTTGGAGACTTGAAAGCACTTATCCTGTAGCCAGAGAACCCCCTTTAGGTGAGAGCCTGGACTCAGAGGCTATAAAGAATGCCTGCTCCCTTCCTCCAGCAAGATGGCTAGCAATTTAGCATATCAAAGCCAGGTGCTTCAAAGCCCCTGCCACCTTTGATATGCAACCCTGGCTTCCCCTACAGTCCTGGTGAATGCCATCCCCTGCCCTGAGGCCCATTTGGCACCAGAGCAACAGACAAATTAGTTATTCAGGAGATATTTTGCATCTCTAGGTTAGTCACACCACTATGGTGGGCTACCTGAAGTGGACACTCGAGGAAGGGTTCCACCATCTTGTTTTTGGTGAAACTAGGAACTCTTGGTCAGGAAAATGCCCACTCCCCATAGAAAGTGGTCACCTAAGGGGGTGTAGTCACCCCAGGGTATCCAATTGGCTACTAACCTACACTCCCCTAAACGCCCCGCAATTCAGTATTTGGGGGTCCCTCTGACACCAGGAATGCAGATTTGTCTACTGGGAACCGAAGGACTAAAGAACTATCACCAGGAGAACAGAGGACTTTACCACCACTTGGCACCAAACCCGGCTCTGCTTCTGGAACCTCAAAAATTGCAACGACTGGACTCCTCCACAGCTTTGGGTGGATGCGCACAGCTTCTGGATGACTGTCCAGTGCCTCAACAACCAGGCAGCCTCTCCCTTGGGGTAGAGGAGACATCCCCCTGCATCTGCAGGCACCGACTGCATCTGTCCTTGAACCTGTGTTGTTGGCTATCATGACCATCAAGGAAGCATCACAACAGGAGGAGGTTCTTGAGGCACTAGGAGATCAGCCCCATTTCTCTGGCAAATTTTGAGAAGCTAGGCCCTCCAGGAGCCTCACTACATCAATACCCTGACTACCAGAGCACTTGCGCCCAAGCAAGGCTTGTTTGTGTTCAGCCCGGATACCATTGCCATCAACCCTTACCTGCACATCGAGGGCCTTCAACACAGACGAGCTCCACATCCAAAGTAGCCCTGCTGTTTTGTTTTACCCCTCTCTGCAAGCGGACCGAGAAGCGTGGGAGCCTCCAACTCCAAGTGGCCAGCTAGCAAGCACCTCTACACCTGAGCCCCGAACCCAGGTACAAGACTTCTGCCTGTGTCCCCTTGGCCTAAGAGTCCCGACATTGGGTTCTACCGAACTTGTCTCTGAGCCTAGCACCCAACCCTGTGCAGATTCTATTGTTTTGACAGGTCCCTTTAAACGTACCTCTGTAGCCCTCGAGGCTACCAACATGACCAGCAGCTCCTACACCAGGGCAGGTAAACCCGAACTGCTGATGGTGCTCTGGACCTTGGCCACCCAGCACCTTAAGTCCTAAAGGATACCCTCTACAACCGTTTGCAAGCATACCTATGCAGTGTATGTTTCTCCCACAGGATAACATTACAGTGTTCGAGGCTCATGCCACAAATCTGACAACTGTTGTGTTTTCACTGTTTTGTTGTAAAGATCAAGAACGTCTAAAGTACTTAGCCAATATCGATCTTGGTGTCTAAATATATATAAAATCTGCATTATTTTTCTAAATTGAGCTGAGATTTCTTTTCACATGTGTCATTTATTGACACTGTGTACAACATATGCTCAACACTCCCTGATGATAAACCTAAACTGCTCGATCACACTACCACTAACAGAGCACTTGGACTTATTAAAGTAAGCCCCAGTAGCAAAATGCCACTGTTGGCATTGTTACCCCCTAACTTTTTGCCTTTTGTTGATGCTAGTTATGATTGAAAGTGTGTTGGGACCCTGCTAATCTGGCCCCAGCACCAGAGTTCTTTCCCTAAAACTGTACCTTTGCCTCCACAATTGGCACAGCTGTGGCACTCAGGTAAGTCCCTTGTAACTGGTACCAGGGAAGATCTCTAAGGGCTGCAGTATGTCTTATACCACCCTAGGGACCCCTCACTCAGCACATGGACACTGCCTCACAGCTTGTGTGTGCTGGTGGGGAGAAAATGACTATGTCGACATGGCACTCCCCTTAGGGTGCCATACCAACCTCACACTGCCTATGGCATAGATAAGTCACTCCTCTAGCAGGCCTTACAGCCCGAAGGCAGGGTGCACTATACCACAGGTGAGGGCATAGCTACATGAGCACTATGCCCCTACAGTGTCTCAGCCAATTCTTAGACATTGTAAGTGCAGGGTAGCCATAAAGGGTATATGGTCTGGGAGTTTGTCAAACATCAACTCCACAGTTCCATTATGGCTACACTGGAATCTAGGAAGTTTCGTATGATACTCCAGCCCCACTGGGTCCAGTGGCTAGAAGTCAAAGAAGAGGTAGAGGTTGCAGAGAAGTCCTGCTGGAATCTTGAAAGCCGAATCTGAGGACCCACCAAATAGAGAGAACCCTAAATAGCCCTGAAAGGGGGATTCAATCAATCAGTTTTTGTAAAGTGTGGCTACTCACCCATGAGGGTCTCAAGGTGCTGGGGGAGGGCAGTGTAGGGGCTTCATCCAAAGAGCCACGATTGGTCACCTAGCCAGGAGAGCACCTATCAGGAGGGGCCCTGACGTCACCTGCCTGACCTGGCCACTCAGATGCTTCCGGAGGTCCCTGTCAACCTTGGACTCAAGATGGCAGAACCCAGGGACCCTCTCTGGAAGAGCTGAAGAGCTCCGAGCATCACACCTGGGGTGGTGATATACAGGGGAGTGGTCACTCCCCTTTCCATTGCCTAGTTTCAGAGCAGGGTCCGGAGATCCTTGAACCGGTGTAGACTAGTTTATGCACGGAGGGCAACAAATGTGCCCTTCAAAGCATACCAGTAACTTGGGGAGGTCACCCCTCCCAAGCTATGTAATACCTATTTCGTAATTGAGAGAGTGTTAGACCCCCCCCACCCCCCCTCCAAAGGCAATCCTGTGCTCTGCCTTCCTGGGATTGAGCTGTTCAAGCAGCAGTAGGGCAGAAACCTGTCTGAGGGGTGGCAGCAGCTTGGGCTGCACAGAAAACCACAGAGCGCTGGTAGGAGCAATGCTGGGGTCCTCTAAGGAGCTCCCACAGTGCATGGAATCATACTTCCAATACTGGCAACAGTATTGTGGTACGATTCCGACATGTTTCGTAGTTACCATTATGTAGATGGACATAGGTAGTGACCTATGTCAGTACCATGTCCATGAGAAGAGCCCCCCAACACTTGTTACCTTGGAATGAGGTCTCTAGATCAGACTCCGTGGTGACAAAAAGACAAGGTCTGCATCAAGGCAACGTGTAGCATAGATAGCGTTTATGGCATTTGGTAGGAATCCCACAGATAACCTTTATCATTAAAACTAAACAGGGTCCACTACAGGCTTAAAACATGAGCAACGCAGCAGTGGGAAGCTTGCTCTTTATATATCAAAAAGGGATGCACTGTATGCAGAGTCCAAGGGTTCCCTTGCTACTGGACAGGGGCTTGCTCTAGCAATCCGAGGGTGCATATTTAGGAGGTAGTGTTGTAGAGCAGCCTTAGGCTTATCTTATTAGGCGTATCTTTATATATGTGTTGGTACCAGAATAAATACAATCAGGTAAGTATGTATTACAAGAAAATTTATTTAAGTATTTGGCAAGGGTCAGGACCACACCTACAGGTCACACCTGGCAGCCAGGTACAGAGGTGTAGTACAGTGTAAAAGTTCCCAATGTTCGTCAATGGGGTTCGGTCCAGTTGAAAAGAGGATGCAGGTTTGGGGAGGAAGGCCAGTTGAGGAGAACCAACAGATGGGTTTAAGTCTTGAGATGCTCGGGGAGACTTCAAGTCCTCTACTCCATGGGACAGGGGTGGCAGGAGCAGAGGGGTCATGAGGCTTTGGGTTTTCTCCACCAGAAGCAATCTCGGTTGAGGGGGCCTGCGGGCAGTGGATGCAGGCAGCGTGAGTCCACAGTGGGCAAGAACAAGGTGGGCTTTGTCTCTGGAGGGCTGCGGAACCACATTACCACTGCAGGCCCACTTCAGCTCGAGCTAGGCGGCACGAGTGCAGTGGTGCTTACCAGTGTCAGGTTTTTGCGGTCCAGAGTCCTCTCAGGTTTCTTGGGGAGCCTGAAAGATGCAGGGAAACAGCTTCGCTGCTCCATGGAAGTTACAAGATCTTTGTTGAAGGCAGGTAGCCCTCCCAGGCTTTTGGAGGCACAGCAGCTTGCAGGACCAGTTGACTTTGGCACAAATCAGTGGAAACAGTAGACAGGCCAGCAGGGCTGGGGCCAAGTCAGATGCTTCTTCAGCAGGCTTTGCTTTTGTGGCTCTTGAGTGTCCTTTGTAGGTCAGGAGGAATCAGATTTCCACGTGCCAGGGGCTCCCCTAAATACTGAATTTAGCAGTGTTTCGGGGAGCGTAGGATAGAAGCTACTGAGCTACTTACCCCTGGGGTCACTAAACCCTCTACATGACCATTTCCTGTGGGAAGAGGGAATAACCCCATTGCAGGGTTCATAAATCTGCCAAAACAGATGGCAGATTTCTAAATGTGTCAACATCAGGATACGCAGCTTAGGGGTGGGACTGACCTGTAGGCAGACACCACTCTGATTACGAACTTTTTTGCCTGTCCAGGTGCCAAAGGGGCCCTGAGGCAAGAGTATCAGCATCTGTCCTTTGAGTGAAGCCAGATCTTCATACCAAGGGCAGTGGGCTTCTTTGAAGCACCCTGCCTTGGAATGCAGATTCACGGGTCATCCTGTTGGGTGTGGTGTGTAAACACCTCCCGGAGTGGGTTATATTTCTGACCGCCCAAGATCAAAGGCTCTCACCCTTGGGGGTCAGAATTGTGTCTGGTAGTGGCAGGCTGGCTAAAACTAGTCAGTCTGCACACTGATAGATGGCAGTTTTTCAGGGGCACCTCTAAGATGCACTCTGGGTGCATGTATTAATGAATCCATCAATGGGATCAGTGATACCAAACATCCTTATTTTCAGTGAAGCCATCATGTAGCTGGAGAACTCGTAGTGACCAGTGTCCAGCACACGTACTTAAAATAATGTGTAAGGAAATGCCTCCTTGGCATGGTTACCCCCTGACTTTTTGCCTTTGCTGATGCTAAGTTTTGATTTGAAAGTGTGCTGAGGCCTGCTAACCAGACCCCAGCACCAGTGTTCTTTCCCTAACCTGTATTTTTGTTTCCACAATTGCCACACCCTGGCATCCAGGTAAGTCCCTTGTAACTGGTACCCCTGGTACCAAGGGCCCTGATGCCAGGGAAGGTTTCTAAGGGCTGCAGCATATCTTATGCCACCCTGGGGACCCCTCACTCAGCACAGACACACTGCTTGCCAGCTTGTGTGTGCTAGTGAGGATAAAACGACTAAGTCTACATGGCACTCCCCTCAGGGTGCCATGCCAACCTCACACTGCCTATGACGTATAGATAAGTCACCCCTCTAGCAGGCCTCACAGCCCTAAGGCAGGGTGCACTATACCATAGGTGAGGGCATAAGTGCATGAGCACTATGCCCCTACAGTGTCTAAGCAAAACCTTAGACATTGTAAGTGCAGGGTAGCCATAAGAGTATATTGTCTGGGAGTCTGTCATGCACGAACTCCACAGCACCATAATGGCTACACTGGAAACTGTGAAGTTTGATATCAAACTTCTCAGCACAATAAAAGCACACTGATTCCAGTGTACATTTTATTGTAACATACACCCCAGCGGGCACCTTAGAGGTGCCCCCTGAAACCTTAACCGACTACCCGTGTAGGCTGACTGGTTTTAGCAGGCTGCCACACACCAGACATGTTGCTGGCCACATGGGGAGAGTGCCTTTGTCACTCTGTGGCTAGTAACAAAGCCTGTACTGGGTGGAGGTGTTTCACACCTCCCCCTGCAGGAACTGTAACACCTGGCGGTGAGCCTCAAAGGCTCACCCCCTTTGTTACAGCCCCCCAGGGCACTCCAGCTAGTGGAGTTGCCCGCCCCCTCCAGCCACGGCCCCACTTTTGCCGGCAAGGCCGGAGGAGATAATGAGAAAAACAAGGAGGAGTCACTGGCCAGTCAGGACAGCCCCTAAGGCATCCTGAGCTGAGGTGACTGACTTTTAGAAATCCTCCATCTTGCAGATGGAGGATTCCCCCAATAGGGATAGGAATGTGCCCCCCTCCCCTCAGGGAGGAGGCACAAAGAGGGTGTAGCCACCCTCAGGGCTAGTAGCCATTGGCTACTAACCCCACAGACCTAAACACACCCCTAAATTCAGTATTTAGGGGCTCCCGAGAACCTAGGAACTCAGATTCCTGCAACCTAAGAAGAGGACTGCTAAGCTGAAAAACCCTGCAGAGAAGACGGAGACACCAACTGCTTTGGCCCCAGCTCTACCGGCCTGTCTCCCCACTTCTAAAGACACTGCTCCAGCGACGCTTTCCACAGGAATCAGCGACCTCTGAAGCCTCAGAGGACTGCCCTGCATCTAGAAGGACCAAGAACTCCCGAGGACAGCGGCTCTGTTCACCAAAGACTGCAACTTTGCAACAAAGAAGCAACTTTGAAACAACTCGCGTTTCCCGCCGGAAGCGCGAGACTGGACACTCTGCACCCGAGGCCCCCGGCTTGACTTGTGGAGAACAATCACTTCAGGGAGGACTCCTCGGCGACTGCGAGACCGTGAGTAGCCAGAGTTGACCCCCCCCCCCTGAGCCCCCACAGCGACGCATGCAGAGGGAATCCCGAGGCTCCCCCTGACCGCGACTGCCTGCTTCTAAGAACCCGACGCCTGGTAAGGACAGTGCACCCGCAGCCCCCAGGACCTGAAGGATCCGACCTCCAGTGTAGGAGCGACCCCCAGGTGGCCCTCTCCCTTGCCCAGGTGGTGGCTACCCCGATGAGCCCACCGTCCTTGCCTGCATCGCTGAAGAAACCCCTTGGTCTCCCATTGATTTCTAGTACAAACCAGACACTTGTTTGCACCCGGCCGCCCCCGTGCCAATGAGGGTGTACTTTCTGTGTGGACTTGTCCCCCCCCCGGTGCCCTACAAAACCCCCCTAGTCTGCCCTCCGAAGACGCGGGTACTTACCTGCTGGCAGACTGGAACCGGGGCACCCCCTTCTCCATTGAAGCCTATGCGTTTTGGGCACCACTTTGACCTCTGCACCTGACCGGCCCTGAGCTGCTGGTGTGGTAACTTTGGGGTTGCTCTGAACCCCCAACGGTGGGCTACCTTGGACCCAAACTTGAACCCCGTAGGTGGTTTACTTACCTGCAAAAACTAACAAACTCTTACTCCCCCCAGGAACTGTTGAAAATTGCACTGTGTCTAGTTTTAAAATAGCTATATGTCATTTATGTGAAAACTGTATATGCTATTTTGCTAATTCAAAGTTCCTAAAGTACCTACCTGCAATACCTTTCATTTGAAGTATTACATGTAAATCTTGAACCTGTGGTTCTTAAAATAAACTAAGAAAATATATTTTTCTACACAAAAACCTATTGGCCTGGAATTGTTTGAGTGTGTGTTCCTCATTTATTGCCCGTGTGTGTACAACAAATGCTTAACACTACTCCTTTGATAAGCCTACTGCTCGACCACACTACCACAAAATAGAGCATTAGCATTATCTCTTTTTGCCACTATCTTAACTCAAAGGGGAACCCTTGGACTCTGTGCATACTATTCCTTTCTTTGAAATAGTGCATACAGAGCCAACTTCCTACATAATGGCTTCCCAGTTTACTCATTATGTCTAAGAATCAACAAAGACATAGCAAGGGCATATCTTCTCTTGCAGATATATCCATACAAGTAATATAATGCAACCTGCCTTAGAGCTGTAAGGCCTCCTGTAGGGGCGGCTTACATATATTGCATGCAGTGTTAGGGAACATGGCACACAGGCTGTGTGCCATCTCGTGTTTTCACTTATAGCTGAATCAAGACATGCATCCTGCATTGATGGTCTGTATGTGCTAGGTGAGTAGTCCCCGAGGGTGGCACAATACATACTGCAGCTCTTAGGGACCCTCTTTAGTATCCATGCCCTAGGTACCAGGGGTACCATTTATGAGAAACCTACAGGGGTGCCAAAGGTATGGTCAATTGGGGGGAACAACTGCACAGTTTTAGAGAAAGCTGGCACCCAGGACCTGGTTAGCAAGAACCCAGTGCACTTTCAGTCAAAATGGCATTGGATAGCAGGCAAAAAGTGGGGGTGATTATGTCAGAAAGGGACACTTTCCTACACTCAGTGTCACAGCTACCCAGGGTTGAGCTGAGAGTTTGACAAACGAACCCTACTGGGCCTAAAGAGGTTGGTAAGTTTATTACACAGTGAAGTCACACAACCACACCAAATTAACTCAATTTCCTCACACTGAGATTAACATGCTGCTCAAACTATCTTGGGCAATCCCAGAATCTTAAAACCAAAAGATTAACACTAATATGATACCGAATGCCAGGAAGGCCGAGACAGGAGAGTGCTGCATCAAGAAGATGATAGAATGAAAAGGCTACGACCTTAGAATATACAGGAAACAAAGAGAAATGAAAACCAGAAGAACTCATTCTTTTAGTCCACAACCAAAGCTGCAGATCAGAGGACACCTTTATGTAAGAGGGGACAGGATATTTCCCTCAAGATGTTCTACATTTGAGGCACAACTACACTGCATTTCTGTCCAGGCGTATTTCTATGGAAATGGTGAGTGTCTGCTTAAATGTATAAAAACATAGGGTTGTGGATTAAGGCGATGACACAATGGCTGCCACAGAGTTAAATCAATAACACTACTACTAAAGATACACTACTTGCTAAGACAGACCAACATTTCCAGTTTCTAAAAGATAGACATGCCATACATTGTCTTGATAACTCCATACCTCTTCAGAACAGTGCATCTGCAGCTGGGGATCAAGTCTGTAATCAAGAGCAGACTCCTGAATGATTACTCTGATCTGGTCTTCACAGTCTGGAGACAGGCGCTATTGGAGAGAGAAAGAACTCTAAATCATGTTTTTCCAATCTTTCAAACAGCAATGACTCACTATGGAGCAAATGTTTAGCTAACAGATGAAAGTCAACATTTAAAGGATAAATTACTTAATTGTAAAAATAGCAACATTTAACAACACCTAATTAGCAAGCTATTTACCGTCGGTAACATCTTATGTGGTAGAGACTATTTAGCAGTAGATTGCTTATTTTAGAATATTCCGCAAGTGTCGACTGGATTTGCAATTTTCCACACATCACCTCTGCATGATGGTACGTGGTGAAGTTTGGCTCTGCTACAGAAGTGACACGTGTGGTAGGCACGTCTGCAGCTCGCTGAAATCAGGATTTTTTTTTGTAGCATTTCAATGACAGAAGTATAGAGCCACGGCAGAATGCTGATGGACCAGTGTGCAGACACTAAGCACCTACTAAGGTCACACTATCTAGAGAAATCTGTTCACAGAACAGGGAGATAGGAGGGCCAGTAAGGAATCTGTGGATAGATAAGTCTCAACCAGATAAGCAGATACTGAAGGTAAGTAACTTTTTCATCTGGCAATCTTCTAGCTGCAGATTCCTTACCTTACAATAGATACCCCAGCAAAACCTCCACGGAGGTGGATCTGTGAACAGATTAAAAGCAGGAAGTCTTGGAAGAGTGAATGGGGAAGTGCCTGTAATGACTGACTTGAATATCCAGGCAGGAGTACTTGGTAAAAGTGTGAAGAAACACCCATTCTGCAGCCTGACAGATGTCCAGGACTGGGACTCCACGTGCTAAAAGTGGTCACAGCCGTGGCTCTGGTGGAAATCCGGACTCAAGCCCTCAGGGGGTTGCTTCCTGGGCAGTTGTAGGGAAATGCCTTGCTTGGCATGGTTACCCCCTAACGTTTTGCCTTTTGTTGATGCCAGTTATGATTGAAAGTGTGCTGGGACCCTGCTAACCAGGCCCCAGCACTAGTGTTCTTTCCTTAAACTGTACCTTTGT
This sequence comes from Pleurodeles waltl, assembly GCF_031143425.1. Lineage (NCBI taxonomy): Eukaryota > Metazoa > Chordata > Amphibia > Caudata > Salamandridae > Pleurodeles > Pleurodeles waltl. The sequence goes on from NC_090451.1 coordinate 536,807,629, forward strand.
TCCCACAACTGGCACAGCGCCCTGGCACACAGATAAGTCCTTTGTAACTGGTACCCCTGGTACCAAAGGCCCTGTGGCCAGGGAAGGTATCTGAAAGGCTGCAGCATGTATTATGCCACCCTGGGGACCCCTCACTCAGCACATGCACACTGCCTCACAGCTTGTGTATGCTGGTGGGGAGAAAATGACCAAGTCGACATGGCACTCCCCTCAGAGTGCCATGCCCACAACCCACTGCCTGTGGCATAGGTAAGTCACCCCTCTAGCAGGCCTTACAGCTCTAAGGCAGGGTGCACTATACCACAGGTGAGGGCATAGTTGCATGAGCACTATGCCCCTACAGTGTCTAAGCCAAACCTTAGACATTGTAAGTGCAGGGGAGCCATAAAGAGTATATGATCTGGGAGTCTGTCGATTACGAACTCCACAGTTCCATAATGGCTACACTGAAATCTGGGAAGTTTGGTATCAAACTTCTCAGCACAATAAATGCACACTGATACCAGTTTGGGATTTATTGTAAAATACACCCAAAGGGCATCTTAGCGATGCCCCCTGAATACCAGTGCGACTCCTAGTGCTAGGCTGACCAGTTTCTGCCAGCCTGCCACAACCAGACGAGCTTCTGGCCACATGGGGTGAGTGCCTTTGTCACTCTGTGGCCAGGAACAAAGCCTGCACTAGGTGGAGGTGCTTCTCACCTCCCCCTGCAGGAACTGTAACACCTGGCGGAGAGCCTCAAAGGCTCCTGCCTGTTACAGCACCCCAGGATATCCCAGCTAGTGCAGGTGCCCACCCCTCCGGACAGCCCCCCACTTTTGGTGGCAAGTCCGGAGGAGATAATGAGAAAAACAAGGCGTCACCTACCAGTCAGGACAGCCCCTAAGGTGCCCTGAGCTGAGGTGAACCCTGCCTTTAGAAATCCTCCATCTTGAGTTTGGAGGATTCCCCCAATAGGAAAAGTATGTGCCCCCCTCCCCTCTTGGAGGAGGCACGAAGAGGGTGTAGCCACCCTCGAGGACAGTAGCTATTGGCTACTGTCCCCCCCTGACCTAAACACACCCCTAAATTCAGTAATTAGCGGCGACCCTGAACCCAGGAAATCAGATTCCTGCAACAAGGACTGCTGATCTGAAAGCCCCGCAGAGACGACTGACATGTCAACTGACTTGGCCCCGGCCCTACCGGCCTGTCTCCAGACTCAAAGAACCGGCACAGCTACGCACCCAGCGGGACCAGCGACCTCTGAGGACTCAGAGGACTGCCCTGCACCTAAAGGACCAAGAACCCCCAGAGAACAGCGGCACTGTTCAGAAACTGCAACAACTTTGCAACTTTGAAACAACTTTAAAGAGACTCACTTCCCACCAGAAGCGCAAGTCTTCACACACTGCACCAGACACCCCCGGCTCGAGTCCAGGGCAACCAACACCGCAGAGAGGACTCCCAGGCGACTCCAACGACCTGGACACCCTGAGTCAACCTCCCTGCACCCCACAGCGACGCCTGCAGAGGATCCAGAGGCTCCCCCTGACCGCAACTGCCTGGTAACAAAGGAACCCGGCGCCTGGACCAAGCACTACACCCGCAACCCCCACGACCAAGAGGAACCACCTACCAGTGCAGGAGTGACCAGCAGTCGGCCCTCATCCTAGCCCAGTCGGTGGCTGGCCCGAGCAGCCCCCCTGTGCCCTGCCTGCATCGCCTAAGTGACCCCTAGGGCCCCTCCATTGCTTTCTGTAGCAAACCAGACGCCTACTTTGCACACTGCACCTGGCCGCCCCTGTGCTGCTGAGGGTGTGTTTTGTGTGCCTGTGTGTCAACCCCACCCCCCCAGTACTCCACAAACCCCCCCCCCCTGGTCTGCTCCCTGAGGACACAGGTACTTACCTGCTAGCAGACTGGAATCAAGCACCCTTGTTCTTCATAGGCGCCTATGTGTTTTAGGCACTCCTTTTACCTCTGCACCTGACCGGCGCGGTTTTGCTGGTGCTGTGGCTTTGGGGTTGCCTTAAACCCCCAATGGTGGGCTGCCTATGCCCAGGAGACTGACTGTGTGAGTGCTTTATTTACCTGCAAAAACTAACCAAACGTACCTCCCCAGGAACTGTTGATTTTTGCACTGTGTCCACTTTTAAAATAGCTTAGTGTCATTTTAACCAAAACTGTGTGTACTACTGTTTTTAAGTCAAAGTTCTACACTTACCTGTGTGAAGTACCTTGCATTATACGTACTTACCTCAAATCTTGTGGTTCTAAAATAAATTAAGAACATATACTTTTCTATATAAAAGCTATTGGCCTGGAGAAAGTCTGAGTGTGTGTTCCTCATTTATTGCCTGTGTGTGTACAACAAATGCTTAACACTACCCTCTGATAAGCCTACTGCTCGACCACACTACCACAAAATAGAGCATTAGTATTATCTAATTTTGCCGCTATCAACCTCTAAGGGGAACCCTTGGACTCTGTATACAATCTCAAAGTGAGAGATAGTGTGCACAGAGCCAACTTCCTACAGCAGTGCATAGCAGATTTGAATCAAGAGCATAATCAATCCTGAGATGGTCCATTTCTGCATGCCCTTTCCTCTTTACCCCGACAAACCCAATGAAGAGTTGATAGTGCACCAGCAACTCTTGCTACAGTTGATTTAGAACAATGCTCTTTTTGGGTCCAGGCAGTGGAGTCTCTCCTCCTCCTTGTAAGGGTGAGGCAGAGCAAAGAAGGTCAGCAGTGTGATGGTCTGGCCTACGTTAAAAGTGTCACCAATATTGGTAGGAAAGAAGCATATATTCTCAGAACCAGTTTGTTGTGGAAACAATTTGTGTAAGGAGGGTGCACAGAGATTGCCTGCCACTCGCTAGCTCTCCTGAACGATGTAATGGACAGTAGTAAAGCAGTTTTATTTTAATGGTCAGAAGGCGTTGAGGGCAATTGTGCAGAGACTTAAACAGCAAATACATCAAGAAGGTCAAGACTAGGTTCAAGTCCCACTATGTGATGATGAAGTGCTCTGGAGGGACAAAATGATTACTTAACCAGTAGGAGTAGTTTTGCAACCTGAAGAGTTTTCAAGATTCACATGCTGTACATTATTCCACCATCTAGTGGTTGGGTCCAGAATTGTCTTTTTCCTTTTCTTATTTTGTTGTGAGTGTTGTCAACCACCATTTGGTGGTATGTCTATCTCCCTATGTGACCCTGTATGTTCCTGTGTCTAGTGGCCATCTCCAGATTCTTTTTTCTTGCTTGGAGTTTATTGCTTGTTGTTTTTAGTCTTTTCCCTTCCCACCTAATTACATTGTTTCCCATTTCGGTGGAGGTGGGTGAGTCACATGTGCATCCAGTAAACTCTTCATGCTTCAAAACTACTCCTACTGCTAAGTAACCATTACATTTTGCAGCATGAATCCTTTTCTGGATTCACAGTGTGCGCATTCAATTATGTGGTGGTGTCCCCTTCTTTGGGTTGGTTAGGATGAAAGAACATGAAACAAGTGCTGCAGTAATTTTTGTCCCACTTGTGATTCCTTAATCATTTGGATGTCCACACAGTAATGTTTTACAAATGAGAGGAAAGATCCATGAAAAAACCCTCAGCCGACCAGACGGACCAAAACAAATTACAGACCCACCTCTCTGCTCCCCTTCTGAACCAAAGTCATCAAGAAGGCCATCAACACCCAACTCACCAAATTCGTCAAAACCAACCACACCCTTGACCCCTCCCAATCAGGCTTCAGAAACAATCACAGCACCAAGACTGCACTCCTTACTGCAAAAGACACCCACACCCTCATCAACGGAGGCAAAACTGCAGCCTGATCCTCCTGGACCTTTCTGCCACCTTCAACCCTGTCTCCCACTGCACCCTCTGCAACGGGATGAAGGCAGTCACCACCTGGATGAAGAACAGCTGCCTCAAATCAACTCAGACAAAACCAAAGTCCTCAACTTGGGTACCACTCCCTCCGCCTGGGATGACTCTTGGTAGCCCGCAGCACTTGGAATCCCCACACCGACCGACCAGACACATAACCTTGGCATCATCCTCGACTCCTCGCTCTCAATGAAATGCAAAATCAGTGCCATCTCATCCTCCTGCTTCAACATGCTCAGCCTGCTTCAGAAGATTTCTTCTACCTCCCTGTGCAGACCTGGAACTCTACTGGAACTCCTCGGGCAATCACCCTCACTTCCTCAATTCAGAAAGGACCGAGGCCAGACTGTTTGACTGAACTGCACAAAACCAATACCCAATCCCACCCTCCAGTGTCCCGCTCCAAAAGCCTTGAGACCGTAATAGGTGATTAGCTGCGCTCTATTAGAACCATTGATTGATTGATGTTGCTGCTCTACAGATTGTGTTTATGGGCATGTTTGCTAGGAATGCTTGTCTTACGCAATTCTTTCTTGTTGAGTCAGCTTTGGGGCATGATGGAAGCGTCTTTTGTGAGACTGAGCAGCAAATATGTATTGTTTCCACAATCCATCGTACAATTGTTTCTTTTGCTACTGGAGAACACTTCGTTGATTTTGCATAGGAGATGAACAACTGGTATCCCTTGCAAAACTGTTTTGTTTTTTGAGAATAGTATATTAAAGCTCTCCTTATGTCCAAGGTATGTAGGGCTCTTTCCACTGTGCTTGTGGTTCTTGGAAGAATACTGGTAGTTGAATACTTTGGTGGACGTGACAATTGCTCACCAACTGTGGTAAGAATTGTTGGTTTGTTCTGAGAACCACTATGTCCTTGTGCATTTGCATGTATGATTCCTGTTTTGTTCACGCTTGTAGTTCACTCACTCTCCATGTGATGTGATAGGAATTAGGAATGCTGTTTTTTTTTTTTTGTGTGTGACTGATCGGAGATCTGCCTTGTGCATAGGCTTAAAAAGTTTTGTCATCAATTGTTTTAGCAGTGTGTTTAGGTTCCACATAGGTGCTGGTCTTGATGTGGGAGGCAATTCTCTTTAATCCCTCTAAGAAACTTTTCACTGATGGTTAGGTGAAGAATCAGTTTCATGACGTTCCCCTTGTGTATGTTACTATGGCTGCTAGATGTACGTAAAGTGTTGAATAGGGTATCCTGCTATCCAACAGGTGAGTGATGTCATGTTACAGTATCCAGTCTTGTTTCCATTGTTTAATTTCTAGTGCACCAGTGGAGATACCTTTTCTACACTGCTGCATAGCATTGTCTTGAGGCAGGCTTCCTTGCTTCCTTTAACATTCCCATAGTTCTAGGTGGTAGTTGTAGGTGTCCAAACTGTTTTTTAGGCTCCAGGCTGGCTGCTAGATTGAGTGTTGCTGGCTTCAGGTTATATACTTTCTACTCCTGCACTGTAAGGCAGTCCCATTCCATCTTGATCATTTGTCCCCTGGACATCTCTAGTAGGTTTGAGTACCAGGTCTGCCTGGCTCACTGCAGTGATATTAGGATGAGGTTTGTCCCTGGTGGTCTGGCTTTCTCCGGCAACTTTAGTTTAGTTACAGAGCGTTCCCCTCTGACTAGCTGTGTTTAAACATGGAGACGAAATGTGGGCATTGTTTGCTCTCTGATGTTGTGAACAGGTGGATTGTTGGCTTGCCTCAGACCCTGAAGATCCTCTCCAGGCTTTCCTGCTTTAGGTTCTGTAGTAAAGTACCCTCTGTTTGGCATGTTTCCCCCCAATTTTTGCCTGTCAGTGTGTTTTAACTGTTCACTGGGATCCTGCTAACCAGGACCCCCAGTGACTGTGCTCTCCCTCTAAAACTGGTTGCTTAATACGTAGCATGACCACCCCCACCTCCAAATTGGCATACTGGTGCCTCCATATAAGTCCCTTAAATATGGTACTTAGGTACCCAGGGGATTGGGGCACTGGGGGCTTCCCAAGGGCTGCAGCATGTATTGTGCCTCCCATGGGAGCCCATCCAAAATGTGTCTGCAGTCCTGCCATTGCAGTCTGTGTGGAAAGATGCATGCACCCTTTCACTACAGGTCACGGCACCAGGTCACTGTAAGTCATCCCTATGTCAGGCTCTCCTAGCCCAAAGGGCAGGGTGCAGGTACCTGTGTGTGAGGGCACCCCTGTATGAGCAGAGGTGACCCTACGAACTCCAGCTCCATTTTAGTGGACTTTGTAAGTGTGGGGAAGCTATTTTACCAATGTACTGGACACAGGTCACTATCTGTATCCAACTACGTAATGTTAACTCCAATCATACCCAAATACTGTTGCCAGTACTGGCTGTATGATTCCATGCACCCTGGGGGCTTCTGGATGACACCCCAGCATTGCTCCTACCAGCCTTTTGGGGTTTTCCGGGTTTTTCAGGCTGCTGCCACCCCTCAGACAAGTTTCTGTCCACCTGCTGCTTGACCAAGCAGAGGAAGGCAGAACAAAGTATTTCCTTTGGGAGAGGGAGGCATCACTTTCTCCCTTTGGAAATAGGTGTTACATGGCTTGGGAGGTGGTAGCCTCCCTAAGTCACCGGTTTGCTTTGAAGGGGACATTTGGTACCCTCCTTGCATAAACTTGTTTGCACCTGTCTAGGGACCCCCAGTCCCTGCTCTGGTGTGATACTGGATAGTAGAAAGGGGGGTGACCACACACTGCCATCACCACCCCAGGTGTGGTGCCCAGAGCTCCTCCAGGCAGCCACTTGATTCTGCCATCTTGAATCCAAGATGGGCAGAGGCCTCTAGGTGTATCTGAGTGGCCAGGTCAGGCAGAGGACATCACAGCCCCCACCTGATAGGTGGTCACCCTGCTAGGTGACCAATCACCCCTCCTGGCCTACTTGGGGTCTCCCTCTGGGGTGGGTCTTCAGATTCAATAGGACTCCTCTGCATCGGTTACTTCATCTTCTGGCCCCAGGGACAGCAACTGGACCCTCCAGGAACGGACAATCAGCAACTCCAGCGACAACTCCGCTCTGCAACATTGTTTCTCCGGCTCCTTCCAGCAACTGCAACATTTCCCTAGACGTGCATCCTCTGAGGGCCACGAGTCTTCAGCCTGCACAAGAATTAAGAAGGAATCTCCCTTGGAGTGAAGGAGTGTAGGAAGTTGGCTCTGTATGCACTATTTCAAAGTAAGGAATAGTATGCACAGAGTCCAAGGGTTCCCCTTAGAGGTAAGATAGTGGCAAAAAGAGATAATACTAATGCTCTATTTTGTGGTAGTGTGGTCGAGCAGTAGGCTTATCAAAGGAGTAGTGTTAAGCATTTGTTGTACATACACACAGGCAATAAATTAGGAACACACACTCAGACAATTCCAGCCAATAGGTTTTTGTATAGAAAAATATATTTTCTTAGTTTATTTTAAGAACCACAGGTTAAAATTCTACATGTAATATCTCATTTGAAAGGTATTGCAGGTAAGTACTTTAGGAACTTTGAATAATTACAGTAGCATATATACTTTTCACATAAAACACAAATAGCTGTTTTAAAAGTGGACAGTGCAATTTTCACAGTTCCTGGGGGAGGTAAAGTATTGTTATTTTTAGCAGGTAAGTCACTTACAGATCTCAGTTTTGGGTCCAAAGCAGCCCACCGTTGGGGGTTCAGAGCAACCCCAAAGTTACCACACCAGCAGCTCAGGGCCGGTCAGGTGCAGAGGTCAAAGAGGTGCCCAAAACACATAGGCTTCAATGGAGGGAAGGGGGTGCCCCGGTTCCAGTCTGCCAGCAGGTAAGTATCCGCTTTTTCGGAGGGCAGACCAGGGGGGTTTTGTAGGGCACCGGGGGGGGGGGGGGGGGGGGGGACACAAGTCAGCACAAAAAGTACACCCTCAGCAGCGCGGGGGCGGCCGGGTGCAGTGTGCAAACACGCGTCGGGTTTCCAATTGTTTTCAATGAGACCAAGGGGTCTCTTCAGCGATGCAGGCAGGCAAGGGGGGGGGGGCTCCTCGGGGTAGCCACCACCTGGGCAAGGGAGAGGGCCTCCTGGGGGTCACTCCTGCACTGAAGTTCCGTTCCTTCAGGTGCTGGGGGCTGCAGGTGCAGGGTCTTTTCCAGCCGTCGGGATCTTAGAGTCAGGCAGTCGCGGTCAGGGGTAGCCTCGGGATTCCCTCTGCAGGCGTCGCTGTGGGGGCTCAGGGGGGACAACTTTGGTTACTCACGGTCTTGGAGTCGCCGGAGGGTCCTCCCTGAGGTGTTGGTTCTCCACCAGTCGAGTCGGGGTCGCCGGGTGCAGTGTTGCAAGTCTCACGCTTCTTGCGGGGATTTGCAGGGGTCTTTAAATCTGCTCCTCTGTAACAAAGTTGCAGTTCTTTTGGAGCAGTGCCGCTGTCCTCGGGAGTTTCTGGTCTTTCTTGAAGCAGGGCAGTCCTCTGAGGATTCAGAGGTCGCTGGTCCTTGGGAAAGCGTCGCTGGAGCAGGTTTCTTTGGAAGGCAGGAGACAGACCGGTAGGACTGGGGCCAAAGCAGTTGGTGTCTTCTTTCTTCTTCTGCAGGGGTTTTTCAGCTCAGCAGTTCTTCTTGTAAGTTGCAGGAATCTAATTCTTTAGGTTCAGGGAGGCCCTTAAATACTAAATTTAAGGGCGTGTTTAGGTCTGGGGGGTTAGTAGCCAATGGCTACTAGCCCTGAGGGTGGGTACACCCTCTTTGTGCCTCCTCCCAAGGGGAGGGGGTCACAATCCTATCCCTATTGGGGGAATCCTCCATCTGCAAGATGGAGGATTTCTAAAAGTTAGAGTCACTTCAGCTCAGGACACCTTAGGGGCTGTCCTGACTGGCCAGTGACTCATCCTTGTTATTCTCATTATTTCCTCCGGCCTTGCCGCCAAAAGTGGGGGCCGTGGCCGGAGGGGGCGGGCAACTCCACTAGCTGGAGTGTCCTGCGGTGCTGGAACAAAGGGGTGAGCCTTTGAGGCTCACCGCCAGGTGTTACAGCTCCTGCCTGGGGGAGGTGTTAGCATCTCCACCCAGTGCAGGCTTTGTTACTGGCCTCAGAGTGACAAAGGTACTCTCCCCATGGGGCCAGCAACATGTCTCTAGTGTGGCAGGCTGCTGGAACCAGTCAGCCTACACAGACAGTCGGTTAAGGTTTCAGGGGGCACCTCTAAGGTGCCCTCTGGGGTGTATGTCACAATAAAATGTACACTGGCATCAGTGTGCATTTATTGTGCTGAGAAGTTTGATACCAAACTTCCCAGTTTTCAGTGTAGCCATTTATGGTGCTGTGGAGTTCGTGTTTGACAAACTCCCAGACCATATACTCTTATGGCTACCCTGCACTTACAATGTCTAAGGTTTGGCTGAGACACTGTAGGGGCACAGTGCTCATGCACTGGTGCCCTCACCTATGGTATAGTGCACCCTGCCTTAGGGCTGTAAGGCCTGCTAGAGGGGTGACTTATCTATACTTGCATAGGCAGTGAGAGGCTGGCATGGCACCCTGAGGGGAGTGCCATGTCGACTTACTCATTTTGTTCTCACCAGTACACACAAGCTGGCAAGCAGTGTGTCTGTGCTGAGTGAGGGGTCTCCAGGGTGGCATAATACATGCTGCAGCCATTAGAGACCTTCCCTGGCATCAGGGCCCTTGGTACCAGAGGTACCAGTTACAAGGGACTTACCTGGATGCCAGGGTGTGCCAATTTTGGATACAAAAGTACAGGTTAGGGAAAGAACACTGGTGCTGGGGCCTGGTTAGCAGGCCTCAGCACACTTTCAATTCAAAACATAGCATCAGCAAAGGCAAAAAGTCAGGGGGTAACCATGCCAAGGAGGCATTTCCTTACAAGGAGTCACTCCCCTGCATCCACAGGCACCAACTGTAAGGACGACTGGCTGCATGGATCTTCTCTCCTCTGGAACTGCGTGGATCCTGCATCACAGGCGGTGGTCTTGAGTGGTCCCCTTGGTCCACTCTACCAGCTGTTCAACTTGTCAAACGGTAAACCCTTGCCGGACAGTACCCATGTGCACCGCAACTCTTACAGGTACCAAGGCTTGTTTGTTCCTCCTTAAGGGATCTTCAGGCTCCATCTAGTCCCGGCCTCCAGCACGCTTCCCTGCAAAGCAGTCTCCTGCCTGCTGCTCCAGTGACGTGGGACTCCTCTGCAGATGTGCTGATTATGCCTCACTGCGACTCCAGGGCCTGCTGCCTGTGGGTAGTAACTCGTCTTCTGACTCTCCCAGCTGATGAGGGTCACCTCGGTCTCCCCTTCTTGGGTCAAGTGCCCTAGGCCTTGCGGGCCCTCTTTAAACTTGCAAAACCTTCTTCTCAGACTCTTGCATTTGCCAAGGCTTGTTGGTGGTTTTCTAGCACCACTGACTGACCGCATCACAACCACTGATATGGGACATCACTTACGGAACTCCTCTTCTGCTCCTGTGCTGCACTGCTGACTTTCTTCATCCACCGTCGACCTGGTTCTGCATCCACAGAAGGGTAAGTAGTGACTCCTGCCACAGCCAGACACTCCAACTCGAACTGGGCCTGGTCCCCTTCATTTGCAGGTCCTCTTCTGTCAGGATCCACCTCTGGTTTCTTCCAGTGTTGTCTGGGTCTTGCACAGTCCTTTTCCAAACTTCTCCTGTGGGTTTGGGGAAAAAACAGGTACTTGCCTCTCCTGGTCGCTGGGGGGCACCCTGGTACTTACCTTTTGGGGTTCCTAGTTCCTCCAGCTTCCCTCTACTGATTTCACCTCCTTGGGTGTGTTACTATAACAAAGTATCTTTATTTTTCTAACACCGTCTTTCATGTGTGTAGGTGCTGTGTGGCTGTAGTGTTATTGCATAAGCTTTGCATGTTTCCTAGATGAGCCTTGGCTGCTCATCCACAGCTACCTCTAGAGTGCCCTCGCTTCCTAGACACTGTCTACACCTCACTAATGGGGGCTACCTAAACCTGGTTTAAGGTGATAACACCATAGGTGCTCACCACCCACCAGGCCATTTTCCTACAATTTCCACTTGTGAGTGCTGCTTTCTTCCCTAGTAGGTGGACAGTTTGCAGGTTGATCCTCGTTGGTATCACCCACTGCCATATTTCCTGGGCTAGTTTGCTCAAAGTGAAAGACTTCGTGCCATCCTGTTTTTTCAGGTAAAACAGTTTTTGTATTTTGTTTTTGGTATCAGTACAGTTTTTCCTTTTGTGTGGCTGAAAGGCCTTCAGTACTAGGGACATGTTCTTCATTTCCAGGAAGTTGAGGTGTTTTATCACAGCTGTCGTTCCATTGTCCTCGTACCTTCAGGTTGCCCATGTTTGCTCCCCCACCCTTTGTGGGGTGCATCTTTTGTGATGATCACAGTTGGAGGTGGTGCTTTGAATGGTCTTCCTAAGGTTATGTTCCTTGATGTCCACCATCTTATCCCTTTTGTATCTTTGCTATTACAAACACTGGATCCTCCCAACTCTTGGTGGCTTGTGACCAGTTGTTGCATAACCATTCCTTGAAGGGGCGCATGTGCAGTCTTGCATGTGTTACGTGTAGAATATGCATGCCATCTTGCCCATTAGCTTCATGTCAAAGACTACCCACTCTGGTATAAGTGAGCTTGCTCTGCCATCGCCTTTACCCTCTTCTGAGTTGGGTATGCCTGTGGTGTTTTGGAGTTCAGTGTCACCCCTAAGAAAACCTCTGTCAAGGTTGTGGAGACAACTTCTTGTGATGTATGGAACACCACATGCTTTATAAGGTTGTGATAATTGTCTGAATGTCCCTTTGACATTTTTGTTTGGTCTTCACCTTTAAAAGCCAGTAGTCTAGGTATGGGTATACATGTATTCCTTTTCTTCTCAGAAAGGCTGTGACTACTGTGAGGCATTTTGTAAAGACCGTTGGTGCTGGCTTCATGCCAAACGGTAAGAGACTGAACTGATAGCGCACTTTATAGTATGAATCGCAGGTACCTTTTGTGTGCTTGACTCATGGGTAATCATTCAGATGTAATGGTGCCATACAGTTTAGGGGTAGGATTACTCCCTGAAGTGTTACCTTGAAATGTGTGTGGATGAACTTGTTTATGTACTTGAGGTCCAGAATTTGTCTTAGGGTGAGGTCTTGTTTTGGAACCAGGAAGTAGGTGAGTTGTTTCCTTTGTTTTGTTCCCTTACTTGTACCTTTTCTATCGCTTGCTTTTGTAGAAGTTCTTTTACTTCTTTCCTGAGGGGTATGAGCTCCACCTTTTGATACCATTTTGGGGGAATTAGTGTTTTTCTTTTTTTTGGATCAGTTCTATGCAGTATCCGTGACGTATCACGTTTGAAATCCAACAGTCTGTGGCGATTTCTGCAAACTGCCCTGGGTTATTTCCTATTCTGCGTCTTACTGGTGTTTTTGTAGGGGACAGTTTCGATTAAGTCATTTTGTCATTTGTTGGTGGCTCCTCTACCTCAGGGGGGGTTTGTCCTGTTCTCCTTCCTCTTGCATGAAAGGACTGCTTGCAGGGTGTTGCCACTGTTGATAAGTGGTTTGCTGTGCGGCTTGGTGCAAGCTGGTTTGTGCTTGCTGTTGTTGCTGACCCAATGGGAAGTGTCCCCTGCTTGTGGGTCTTCGTAGTGTACTTCTTCCCCTCCTGAATGGACCTCTGTATTGTAAGGTTTCCATTGCCTTAGATGACTCATTGACCACTTTGGTGAATAGCGCATCCCCCTGTGAAGGGTTTGTTGATGGAGACTTGTACTTCCTGCTGGAACCCCGATATTCTAAGCCAGACACGTCTCCTTAACATTGTGCCTGTGCATATCTGCCTACTGGCAGTGTCTGCTGCGTCCAAGGCAGACTTCAGGCATGCTTTATCAATGTGTTTGCCTTTTTTGTATTATTGCCTTGGCTGTTTGTCTTCAGGAGGTTTTTGCATGAGTGCCTCAATTTCTTTCCATTGCTGGTGACCACATCTATTTAACAGCGCATTGGAATTAGCAATTTGCCATTGTATTTCAGTCTCTTGCTTTTTCTTCCCACACTGTCAAGCCTCTTGCTCTCCCTATCTGGCAGCAGCCCAGTTGCGGTGTGTGCGTTCTTGCAGTAGCAACAATGATGGAGTCTGCTGGTGCGTTCCCCTGAATGCATTTGGAGTCCTTAGTTGAGGGCTTATGTTTCTTTTCCACTCAGGATAACTGCTTCGGCAGATTCCCCAAAGGCTTCTTAGCTTTGATCTAATATGCTTGGTAGCATGGGGATAGGGCATCCTTAGTGGCAGGCATTAATGTCTGGAGGAGAAAACAGAAATCTTTCTCTTCCTCCAACAGGACTCCATGTGTGTCTGCAGCCATTCTGACCAGGCTGTTGTACATTGTGAGGTCGTTGGTGGTGATGGCCTTGAGGGGTGTTATCTACCTCTTCTGGTGATGGTGCTGAGGTTGTTACTTGACTCCTCATCAAACACTCCTGTTCCTTCTTCCCCTACAGGTTTGTAGAACTCCTCTGACTCCCGCTTCATGAGGTGCAGGTATCACTGGAGCTTCTAGGGCAGATTACGCCACTTGGATGTCAAAGTTTCACTTGGGATCCACAATTCAGTCAAGAAGTCAAACTTCTTTCTCTGAAGAAGCGCTGCCATTTCTGCCTCTAATCTGCAATTCTTCCTTTCCACCACTTGCACCTTTTCAATGTTGAGTGTTGATGGCCTTTTCTTTGGCATTGACGGCTTGGTATCCAAAGGCTTGTTTTTCCCCTTGCGGTCTCTGGACCGGATAGGACTTAAGGTTTTCAGCATTTTGCCATCTTCAGTATCCCGTGGATGGGATCCGTGGGCCTCTTTCGCTTGCGGCTGTTATTAAAACGCCGTTTTGTTCAACATCAAGGCTGCCTTGTGTAATTTTTTGTCAGAGGGTTTAGCCTCTGTGCCTTCTGGCAGTGTTACCTTCTGAGATTTTCTTTCGCCGTCCTTAGCCGCTGCCTTCTTGGCTTGCCGCCTTTTGGCATCTGCTTCTAGAATTTTGACGGGCAACCATACATGGGCTGCCTCTGACTGACGACCTTGTCTTGATCTCTGGACAGTTCCAGGTCTTTAATTTGTCTTCTGTGGTTTTCTGGCTGCTGGACATGGTGTTAAAGTGTTTCAGTCTTCGTTTTTGGCATACTTTGGTATAAATGTGGTGCTGGCCTCAGTCCTCGTCCAGGTGGTCTTTTGGCAGGCAGATGTTTCTACTCTCATGAGGGAGTCACTGCACAAACTTGTGGTGGCAGTTTTAGCAAAATTTGAAGTTTTTTTTTCCATGGCACCTACCTTGCCTCATTCTCTGACCACGTGTTAGTTCCGGCAGGGTCTCTCGGAGGGGAAAGCGAGGGGTCCACTTTCTCTTAGTCTAGTCCTTCGCGTGGCACGACGACTATTTCTGGTGAATTTTTTTCCAAACACTTTGAGCTTCTCCAAGGCTTCCAGACTGAACATCAGAAAAAATTATCTGAATATGGCCACTACACACGGGAACATCCAGGGGGAAGAAAAGGGTAACAATCTCAGAACCAAACACTAGATGTTAGAATAATGCATAGCATGTGGATTCAGGAAAAAAAAAAGAAAAGAAAAAAAAAAACTCCTGCTGCAAAACATGTTGCAATCCTTTTAGAAAACGAGTCACAACAGGTGACATACGGAGGGCTGATTCAGCATCCACACCATCCAGAAACGGCCAAAAGATACCCTTTAACTGTGCACGCAGCAAGTCCTATCTGGGTGAACTATTGAACAAATTACAAAACCTCTGACAAAGGTGCAGAAAGGGGATATTTTTGGTAGAACACCAAGGCACAAATTTGGCTCAACAGCTGGCATATACTTTCTTAGTTGAGGGATGCCTGGCTGCCAGAATGACATTGCAGACTTCTGCAGGGAGGTCAAACATTGTCAAATGTTGCTGTTCAATCACCATGCATGAAGGCAGAGTGTACGCAGGTTTGAGTGCAAGATTATGCCCTGTTGCTGTGACAGCAGTTCCCACTGAAGGGGCAGCCTGATTGGAGGGCCAGTGCTCATGCTCTGGAGTTCGAGATACCATATTCTTCAAGCCCAATCCAGAACCACAAGAATGAAGTGGGCCAGTTGCTCCTGTTCTTTTTTCATAACTGTAGGAAGTTGGCTCTGTATGTGCTATTTCAAAGTAAGGAATAGCATGCACAGAGTCCAAGGGTTCCCCTTAGAGGTAAAATAGTGGTAAAAATAGATAATACTAATGCTCTATTTTGTGGTAGTGTGGTCGAGCAGTAGGCTTATCCAAGGAGTAGTGTTAAGCATTTGTTGTACATACCCATAGACAATAAATGAGGTACACACACTCAGAGACAAATCCAGCCAATAGGTTTTGTTATAGAAAAATATCTTTTCTTAGTTTATTTTAAGAACCACAGGTTCAAATTTAACATGTAATATCTTGTTTGAAAGGTATTGCAGGTAAGTACATTAGGAACTTTGAATCATTTCAATTGCATGTATACTTTTCAAGTTATTCACAAATAGCTATTTCAAAAGTGGACACAGTGCAATTTTCACAGTTCCTGGGGGAGGTAAGTTTTTGTTAGTTTTACCAGGTAAGTAAGACACTTACAGGGTTCAGTTCTTGGTCCAAGGTAGCCCACCGTTGGGGGTTCAGAGCAACCCCAAAGTCACCACACCAGCAGCTCAGGGCCGGTCAGGTGCAGAGTTCAAAGTGGTGCCCAAAACGCATAGGCTAGAATGGAGAGAAGTGGGTGCCCCGGTTCCGGTCTGCTTGCAGGTAAGTACCCGCGTCTTCGGAGGGCAGACCAGGGGGGTTGTGTAGGGCACCGGGGGGGACACAAGCCCACACAGAAATTTCACCCTCAGCAGCGCGGGGGCGGCCGGGTGCAGTGTAGAAACAAGCGTCGGGTTCGCAATGTTAGTCTATGAGAGATCAACGCATCTCTTCAGCGCTGCAGGCAGGCAAGGGGGGGGCTTCCTCGGGGAAACCTCCACTTGGGCAAGGGAGAGGGACTCCTGGGGGTCACTTCTCCGGTGAAAGTCCGGTCCTTCAGGTCCTGGGGGCTGCGGGTGCAGGGTCTTTTCCAGGCGTCGGGACTTAGGTTTCAGAGAGTCGCGGTCAGGGGAAGCCTCGGGATTCCCTCTGCAGGCGGCGCTGTGGGGGCTCAGGGGGGACAGGTTTTGGTACTCACAGTCGTAGAGTAGTCCGGGGGTCCTCCCTGAGGTGTTGGTTCTCCACCAGCCGAGTCGGGGTCGCCGGGTGCAGTGTTGCAAGTCTCACGCTTCTTGCGGGGAGATTGCAGGGTCTTTAAAGCTGCTCCTTGAAACAAAGTTGCAGTCTTTTTGGAGCAGGTCCGCTGTCCTCGGGAGTTTCTGGTCGTCGTCGAAGCAGGGCAGTCCTCAGAGGATTCAGAGGTCGCTGGTCCCTTTGGAAGGCGTCGCTGGAGCAGAGTTCTTTGGAAGGCAGGAGACAGGCCGGTGAGTTTCTGGAGCCAAGGCAGTTGTCGTCTTCTGGTCTTCCTCTGCAGGGGTTTTCAGCTGGGCAGTCCTTCTTGTTGTCGCAGGAATCTAATTTTCTAGGGTTCAGGGTAGCCCTTAAATACTAAATTTAAGGGCGTGTTTAGGTCTGGGGGGTTAGTAGCCAATGGCTACTAGCCCTGAGGGTGGGTACACCCTCTTTGTGCCTCCTCCCAAGGGGAGGGGGTCACAATCCTAACCCTATTGGGGGAATCCTCCATCTGCAAGATGGAGGATTTCTAAAAGTTAGAGTCACCTCAGCTCAGGACACCTTAGGGGCTGTCCTGACTGGCCAGTGACTCCTCCTTGTTATTCTCATTATTTTCTCCGGCCTTGCCGCCAAAAGTGGGGGCCGGGCCGGAGGGGGCGGGCAACTCCATTAGCTGGAGTGTCCTGCGGTGCTGTGACAAAGGGGTGAGCCTTTGAGGCTCACCGCCAGGTGTTACAGCTCCTGCCTGGGGGAGGTGTTAGCACCTCCACCCAGTGCAGGCTTTGTTACTGGCCTCAGAGTGACAAAGGCACTCTCCCCATGGGGCCAGCAACATGTCTCTAGTGTGGCAGGCTGCTGGAACTAGTCAGCCTACACAGACAGTCGGTTAAGTTTCAGGGGGCACCTCTAAGGTGCCCTCTGGGGTGTATTTTGCAATAAAATGTACACTGGCATCAGTGTGCATTTATTGTGCTGAGAAGTTTGATACCAAACTTCCCAGTTTTCAGTGTAGCCATTATGGTGCTGTGGAGTTCGTGTTTGACAAACTCCCAGACCATATACTCTTATGGCTACCCTGCACTTACAATGTCTAAGGTTTTGTTTAGACACTGTAGGGGTACCATGCTCATGCACTGGTACCCTCACCTATGGTATAGTGCACCCTGCCTTAGGGCTGTAAGGCCTGCTAGAGGGGTGACTGACCTATACTTGCATAGGCAGTGAGAGGCTGGCATGGCACCCTGAGGGGAGTGCCATGTCGACTTACTCTTTTTGTTCTCACTAGCACACACAAGCTGGCAAGCAGTGTGTCTGTGCTGAGTGAGAGGTCTCCAGGGTGGCATAAGACATGCTGCAGCCCTTAGAGATCTTTCTTGGCATCAGGGCCCTTGGTACTAGAAGTACCAGTTACAAGGGACTTATCTGGATGCCAGGGTCTGCCAATTGTGGATACAAAAGTACAGGTTAGGGAAAGAACACTGGTGCTGGGGCCTGGTTAGCAGGCCTCAGCACACTTTCAATTGTAAACATAGCATCAGCAAAGGCAAAAAGTCAGGGGGCAACCATGCCAAGGAGGCATTTCCTTACACAACCCCCCCCCAAACGAAAGAGGATGAGACTAACCTTTCCCAAGAGAGTCTTCATTTTCTAAGTGGAAGAACCTGGAAAGGCCATCTGCATTGGCATGGGCAGTCCCAGGTCTGTGTTCCACTATAAAGTCCATTCCCTGTAGGGAGATGGACCACCTCAACAGTTTAGGATTTTCACCTTTCATTTGCATCAGCCATTTGAGAGGTCTGTGGTCAGTTTGAACTAGGAAGTGAGTCCCAAAGAGGTATGGTCTCAGCTTCTTCAGGGACCAAACCACAGCAAAGGCCTCCCTCTCAATGGCACTCCAACGCTGCTCCCTGGGGAGTAACCTCCTGCTAATGAAAGCAACAGGCTGGTCAAGGCCATCATCATTTGTTTGGGACAAAACTGCCCCTATCCCATGTTCAGAGGCATCTGTCTGCACAATGAACTGCTTAGAATAATCTGGAGCTTTTAGAACTGGTGCTGAGCACATTGCTTGTTTCAGGGTGTCAAAGGCCTGTTGGCATTCCACAGTCCAGTTCACTTTCTTGGGCATTTTCTTGGAGGTGAGTTCAGTGAGGGCTGTCACAATGGATCCATATCCCTTCACAAACCTCCTGTAATACCCAGTCAAGCCAAGGAATGCCCTGACTTGAGTCTGGGTTTTTGGAGCTACCCAGTCCAGAATAGTCTGGATCTTGGGTTGGAGTGGCTGAACTTGGCCTCCACCTACAAGGTGGCCCAAGTAAACCACAGTTCCCTGCCCTATCTGGCATTTGGATGCCTTGATAGAGAGGCCTGCAGATTGCAGAGCCTTCAAAACCTTCTTTAGGTGGACCAGGTGATCCTGCCAGGTGGAGCTAAAGACAGCAATATCATCAAGATAAGCTGTGCTAAAGGACTCCAAGCCAGCAAGGACTTGATTCACCAACCTTTGGAAGGTGGCAGGGGCATTCTTTAAACCAAAGGGCATAACAGTAAACTGATAATGCCCATCAGGTGTGGAGAATGCTGTTTTCTCTTTTGCTCCAGGTGCCATTTTTATTTGCCAGTACCCTGCTGTCAAGTCAAAGGTACTTAGGAATATGGCAGCACCTAATTTATCTATGAGCTCATCAGCTCTAGGAATTGGATGAGCATCTGTCTTGGTGACAGAATTGAGCCCTCTGTAGTACACACAAAACCTCATCTCTTTCTTTCCATCTTTGGTGTGAGGTTTGGGGACTAAGACCACTGGGCTAGCCCAGGGGCTGTCAGAGCGCTCAATTACTCCCAATTCCAGCATCTTGTGGACTTCCACCTTGATGGTTTCCTTAACTTGGTCAGACTGTCTAAAGATTTTGTTTTTGACAGGCATGCTGTCTCCTGTGTCCACATCATGGGTACACAGGTGTGTCTGACCAGGGGTTAAGGAGAAGAGTTCAGGAAACTGCTGTAGGACTCTCCTACAATCAGCTTGCTGTTGGCCAGAGAGGGTGTCTGAGTAGATCACTCCATCTACTGAGCCATCTTTTGGGTCTGATGACAGAAGATCAGGGAGAGGTTCACTCTCTGCCTCCTGATCCTCATCTGTTACCATCAACAGATTCACATCAGCCCTGTCATGGAAGAGCTTAAGGCGGTTCACATGGATCACCCTCTTGGGGCTCCTGCTTGTGCCCAGGTCCACCAGGTAGGTGACCTCACTCTTATTCTCTAGCACTGGGTAAGGGCCACTCCATTTGTCCTGGAGTGCCCTGGGAGCCACAGGCTCCAGAACCCAGACTTTCTGCCCTGGTTGGAACTCAACCAGTGCAGCCTTTTGGTCATACCAAAACTTCTGGAGCTGTTGGCTGGCCTCAAGGTTTTTGGTTGCCTTTTCCATGTACTCTGCCATTCTAGAGCGAAGGCCAAGTACATAGTCCACTATGTCTTGTTTAGGCTCATGAAGAGGTCTCTCCCAGCCTTCTTTAACAAGAGCAAGTGGTCCCCTTACAGGGTGACCAAACAGAAGTTCAAAGGGTGAGAATCCTACTCCCTTCTGTGGCACCTCTCTGTAAGCGAAAAGCAGACATGGCAAGAGGACATCCCATCTCCTTTTGAGTTTTTCTGGGAGCCCCATGATCATGCCTTTTAATGTCTTGTTGAATCTCTCAACTAAGCCATTAGTTTGTGGATGGTATGGTGTAGTGAATTTGTAAGTCACTCCACACTCATTCCACATGTGTTTTAGGTATGCTGACATGAAGTTGGTACCTCTGTCAGACACCACCTCCTTAGGGAAACCCACTCTGGTAAAGATACCAATGAGGGCCTTGGCTACTGCAGGGGCAGTAGTCGACCTAAGGGGAATAGCTTCAGGATACCTAGTAGCATGATCCACTACTACTAGGATGTACATATTTCCTGAGGCTGTGGGAGGTTCCAGTGGACCAACTATGTCCACACCCACTCTTTCAAAGGGGACCCCCACCACTGGAAGTGGAATGAGGGGGGCCTTTGGGTGCCCACCTGTCTTACCACTGGATTGACAGGTGGGGCAGGAGAGGCAAAACTCCTTAACCTTCTGGGACATATTGGGCCAGTAGAAGTGGTTGACTAACCTCTCCCACGTCTTGGTTTGTCCCAAATGCCCAGCAAGGGGAATATCATGGGCCAAGGTCAGAATAAACTCTCTGAACGACTGAGGCACTACCACTCTCCTAGTGGCACCAGGTTTGGGGTCTCTGGCCTCAGTGTACAGGAGTCCATCTTCCCAATAGACCCTATGTGTTCCATTTTTCTTGCCCTTGGACTCTTCAGCAGCTTGCTGCCTAAGGCCTTCAAGAGAGGGACAGGTTTCTTGTCCCTTACACAGCTCCTCCCTTGAGGGTCCCCCTGGGCCTAAGAGCTCAACCTGATAAGGTTCAAGCTCCAAAGGCTCAGTTCCCTCAGAGGGCAGAACTTCTTCCTGAGAAGAGAGGTTCTCTTTTTCTGACTGTGTTGCAGTTGGTTTCCCAACTGACTTTCCTTTTCTCTTGGTAGGCTGGGCCACTTTTCCAGACTCCAGCTCTACTTTTTCACCCTGTGCCTTGCATTGTGCTCTTGTTTTTACACACACCAGTTCAGGGATACCCAGCATGGCTGCATGGGTTTTTAGCTCTACCTCAGCCCATGCTGAGGACTCCAGGTCATTTCCAAGCAGACAGTCTACTGGGATGTTTGAGGAGACCACCACCTGTTTCAGGCCATTGACCCCTCCCCATTCTAAAGTTACCATTGCCATGGGATGTGCTTTAGTTTGATTGTCAGCATTGGTGACTGTATAAGTTTTTCCAGTCAGGTATTGGCCAGGGGAAACCAGTTTCTCTGTCACCATGGTGACACTGGCACCTGTATCCCTCAGGCCCTCTACACTTGTCCCATTAATAAAGAGCTGCTGCCTGTATTTTTGCATGTTAGGGGGCCAGGCAGCTAGTGTGGCTAAATCCACCCCACCCTCAGAGACTAGAGTAGCTTCAGTGTGGACCCTGATTTGCTCTGGGCACACTGTTGATCCCACTTGGAGACTAGCCATTCCAGTGTTACCTGGATTGGAGTTTGGAGTGGAACTTTTCTTGGGACAGGCCTTGTCTCCAGTTTGGTGTCCAGACTGACTACAGTTTCGACACCAGGCCTTTTTGGGATCAAAGTTTTTACCCTTGTACCCAGGATTGTTTTGTGAAGAGGCTCTGGGCCCACCCTCCTGTGCAGGTTTTTGGGGGCCTTTAGAAGACTCTTGACTATTTTTATTTTTGGTTGTCTCACCACCCTTCCCCTAGGGAGGTTTTGTGACCCCTTTCTTTTGGTCACCCCCTGTGGAAGTTTTGGACACCCTAGTCTTGACCCAATGGTCCGCCTTCTTTCCCAATTCTTGGGGAGAAATTGGTCCTAGGTCTACCAGATGCTGATGCAGTTTATCATTGAAACAATTACTTAATAGGTGTTCTTTCACAAATAAATTGTACAGCCCATCATAATTACTTACACCACTGCCTTGAATCCAACCATCTAGTGTTTTTACTGAGTAGTCTACAAAGTCAACCCAGGTCTGGCTCGAGGATTTTTGAGCCCCCCTGAATCTAATCCTATACTCCTCAGTGGAGAATCCAAAGCCCTCAATCAGGGTACCCTTCATGAGGTCATAAGATTCTGCATCTTGTCCAGAGAGTGTGAGGAGTCTATCCCTACACTTTCCTGTGAACATTTCCCAAAGGAGAGCACCCCAGTGAGATCTGTTCACTTTTCTGGTTACACAAGCCCTCTCAAAAGCTGTGAACCATTTGGTGATGTCATCACCATCTTCATATTTAGTTACAATCCCTTTAGGGATTTTCAACATGTCAGGAGAATCTCTGACCCTATTTATGTTGCTGCCACCATTGATGGGTCCTAGGCCCATCTCTTGTCTTTCCCTCTCTATGGCTAGGATCTGTCTTTCCAAAGCCAATCTTTTGGCCATCCTGGCTAACTGGATGTCCTCTTCACTGGAGTTATCCTCAGTGATTTCAGAGGTGTTGGTCTCTCCTGTGAGGGAACCAGCATCTCTGACTATTATTTTTGGAGTCAGGGTTTGAGAGACCCTGTTCTCCCTAGATAGGACTGGTAGGGGGGAATTGTCCTCCAAGTCACTATCCTCTTCCTCTGAGTTGCCACCCTCAGAGGGGTTGGCCTTTTCAAACTCTGCCAAAAGCTCCTGGAGCTGTATTTTGGTAGGTTTGGGGCCCATTGTTATTTTCTTTATTTTACAGAGTGACCTTAGCTCCCTCATCTTAAGATGGAGGTAAGGTGTGGTGTCGAGTTCCACCACAGTCACATCTGTGCTAGACATTTTGCTTCTAAAAGTTGGAATACTTTTTAAGAATCTACAACTGGTTCTAGAATCTAATTCAAACTTTTACAAACTTTTAAACTCTAAAAGAAATGCTAAACAGGATCTAACACAAGGCCCTAGCAGGTCTTTTAAGAATTTAGAAAACTTTTCAAATTGCAAAAATCAATTTCTAATGACAATTTTGGAATTTGTCGTGTGATCAGGTATTGGCTGAGTAGTCCAGCAAATGCAAAGTCTTGTACCCCACCGCTGATCCACCAATGTAGGAAGTTGGCTCTGTATGTGCTATTTCAAAGTAAGGAATAGCATGCACAGAGTCCAAGGGTTCCCCTTAGAGGTAAAATAGTGGTAAAAATAGATAATACTAATGCTCTATTTTGTGGTAGTGTGGTCGAGCAGTAGGCTTATCCAAGGAGTAGTGTTAAGCATTTGTTGTACATACCCATAGACAATAAATGAGGTACACACACTCAGAGACAAATCCAGCCAATAGGTTTTGTTATAGAAAAATATCTTTTCTTAGTTTATTTTAAGAACCACAGGTTCAAATTTAACATGTAATATCTTGTTTGAAAGGTATTGCAGGTAAGTACATTAGGAACTTTGAATCATTTCAATTGCATGTATACTTTTCAAGTTATTCACAAATAGCTATTTCAAAAGTGGACACTTAGTGCAATTTTCACAGTTCCTGGGGGAGGTAAGTTTTTGTTAGTTTTACCAGGTAAGTAAGACACTTACAGGGTTCAGTTCTTGGTCCAAGGTAGCCCACCGTTGGGGGTTCAGAGCAACCCCAAAGTCACCACACCAGCAGCTCAGGGCCGGTCAGGTGCAGAGTTCAAAGTGGTGCCCAAAACGCATAGGCTAGAATGGAGAGAAGGGGGTGCCCCGGTTCCGGTCTGCTTGCAGGTAAGTACCCGCGTCTTCGGAGGGCAGACCAGGGGGGTTGTGTAGGGCACCGGGGGGGACACAAGCCCACACAGAAATTTCACCCTCAGCAGCGCGGGGGCGGCCGGGTGCAGTGTAGAAACAAGCGTCGGGTTCGCAATGTTAGTCTATGAGAGATCAACGGATCTCTTCAGCGCTGCAGGCAGGCAAGGGGGGGCTTCCTCGGGGAAACCTCCACTTGGGCAAGGGAGAGGGACTCCTGGGGGTCACTTCTCCGGTGAAAGTCCGGTCCTTCAGGTCCTGGGGGCTGCGGGTGCAGGGTCTTTTCCAGGCGTCGGGACTTAGGTTTCAGAGAGTCGCGGTCAGGGGAAGCCTCGGGATTCCCTCTGCAGGCGGCGCTGTGGGGGCTCAGGGGGGACAGGTTTTGGTACTCACAGTCGTAGAGTAGTCCGGGGGTCCTCCCTGAGGTGTTGGTTCTCCACCAGCCGAGTCTGGGTCGCCGGGTGCAGTGTTGCAAGTCTCACGCTTCTTGCGGGGAGATTGCAGGGTCTTTAAAGCTGCTCCTTGAAACAAAGTTGCAGTCTTTTTGGAGCAGGTCCGCTGTCCTCGGGAGTTTCTGGTCGTCGTCGAAGCAGGGCAGTCCTCAGAGGATTCAGAGGTCGCTGGTCCCTTTGGAAGGCGTCGCTGGAGCAGAGTTCTTTGGAAGGCAGGAGACAGGCCGGTGAGTTTCTGGAGCCAAGGCAGTTGTCTTCTGGTCTTCCTCTGCAGGGGTTTTCAGCTGGGCAGTCCTTCTTGTTGTCGCAGGAATCTAATTTTCTAGGGTTCAGGGTAGCCCTTAAATACTAAATTTAAGGGCGTGTTTAGGTCTGGGGGGTTAGTAGCCAATGGCTACTAGCCCTGAGGGTGGGTACACCCTCTCTGTGCCTCCTCCCAAGGGGAGGGGGTCACAATCCTAACCCTATTGGGGGAATCCTCCATCTGCAAGATGGAGGATTTCTAAAAGTTAGTCACTTCAGCTCAGGACACCTTAGGGGCTGTCCTGACTGGCCAGTGACTCCTCCTTGTTATTCTCATTATTTTCTCCGGCCTTGCCGCCAAAAGTGGGGGCCGGGCCGGAGGGGGCGGGCAACTCCACTAGCTGGAGTGTCCTGCGGTGCTGTGACAAAGGGGTGAGCCTTTGAGGCTCACCACCAGGTGTTACAGCTCCTGCCTGGGGGAGGTGTTAGCATCTCCACCCAGTGCAGGCTTTGTTACTGGCCTCAGAGTGACAAAGGCACTCTCCCCATGGGGCCAGCAACATGTCTCTAGTGTGGCAGGCTGCTGGAACTAGTCAGCCTACACAGATAGTCGGTTAAGTTTCAGGGGGCACCTCTAAGGTGCCCTCTGGGGTGTATTTTGCAATAAAATGTACACTGGCATCAGTGTGCATTTATTGTGCTGAGAAGTTTGATACCAAGCTTCCCAGTTTTCAGTGTAGCCATTATGGTGCTGTGGAGTTCGTGTTTGACAAACTCCCAGACCATATACTCTTATGGCTACCCTGCACTTACAATGTCTAAGGTTTTGTTTAGACACTGTAGGGGTACCATGCTCATGCACTGGTACCCTCACCTATGGTATAGTGCACCCTGCCTTAGGGCTGTAAGGCCTGCTAGAGGGGTGACTGACCTATACTTGCATAGGCAGTGAGAGGCTGGCATGGCACCCTGAGGGGAGTGCCATGTCGACTTACTCGTTTTGTTCTCACTAGCACACACAAGCTGGCAAGCAGTGTGTCTGTGCTGAGTGAGAGGTCTCCAGGGTGGCATAAGACATGCTGCAGCCCTTAGAGACCTTCCTTGGCATCAGGGCCCTTGGTACTAGAAGTACCAGTTACAAGGGACTTATCTGGATGCCAGGGTCTGCCAATTGTGGATACAAAAGTACAGGTTAGGGAAAGAACACTGGTGCTGGGGCCTGGTTAGCAGGCCTCAGCACACTTTCAATTGTAAACATAGCATCAGCAAAGGCAAAAAGTCAGGGGGCAACCATGCCAAGGAGGCATTTCCTTACAATAACTCTGGGCAGGAGTGGAGAATGCAGATTTCTCTTTTGCTCCAGGGGTCAGGCCTATCTGCCAGTACCCGAATGTGAGACCAAAAGTGCTGAGATAGCGGCCCCCTAACCTGTCAATCAGTTTATTAGCCCTAGGAATGGGGTGTGCATCTGTTTGTCACAGCACTGAGGACCCTATAGTCCACACAAAACCTAATTTCTTTCTTTCCACCCTGTGAATGAGACTTGAGGAACTAACATGGTGGACCCAGGGGCTCTGAGTGCTCAATGACTGCCAATTCCAGCACCTTGTCTATGTCAGCTTTAATGTTTGTTTTAACATGATCAGATTGTCTTTATATTTTATTTTTGACAGGTAAGATGTCCCCAGAGTACACATGTGTACACTAGGTTGTCTGACCAGGGGTCAAAGTGAAGAGCTCAGCATACTGATCCAAGATTTGCTTGGATTCAGTCTGCTATTGGTCAGTGAGGGTGTCTGAAAAGACCACTCCTACTGAGCCATCTTTGGGGCTGCTGGAGAGGAGATCAGGGAGAGTTCACTCTCTACTTCCTGTCCCTCATCAGTGGCCATGAGGCTGGTCATCTCATCTTCTTGGAAACTTTTTCCATGTACTCAGCCATTTGAGGGCGAAGGCCAAGCATATAGTCCACAATATCCTGTTTAGGTTCTCTGAGAGATCTCTCCCATCCCTTCTTCACAAGACAAAGTGGTCGCCTCACAGGATGCCCAAACTGAAGTTCAAAGGGGGAAAAACGACTCCCTTCTGTGGCACTTCCCTGTAGGCAAAAAACTGGCATGTAAGTAAGACATGCCATCTCCGAATGAGTTTTTCAGGGAGCTCAAACATACCTTTCAATGTCTTGTTGAATCTTTCAACAAGGCCATTGGTTTGTGGGTGAGAAGGGGTAGTAAACTGGTATGTCACACCACAGTCAACCCACACGTGTTTCAGGTAGCCAGACATGAAGTTTGTACCTCTGTCTGACACCATCTCCTTTGGAAAGGTCTCTCTAGTAAAGATACCAATGAGGGCCCTAGCTACTACATGGGCAGTAGTAGTCCTCAGGGAAATGGCCTCTGGATTCCTGGTTGCATGATCCACTACAAACCGGTTTCCTGATGCTGCTGGAGGGTCTAGGGCACCAACAATGCCAATCCCTATCCTCTCAAAGGGAACCCCAACCACTGGAAGTGGAATTAAGGGGGCATATGGGTGGCTACCTGTCTTGCCCTGGGCTTGACAAGTGGCACAGAAATTACAAAACTCATTCACTTTCTGGGACATACCTGGCCAGTAAAAGTGATTCACTAACCTACTCAGTTTTAGTCTAGCCAAAATAGTCAATTAG
Organism: Pleurodeles waltl; assembly: GCF_031143425.1. Lineage (NCBI taxonomy): Eukaryota > Metazoa > Chordata > Amphibia > Caudata > Salamandridae > Pleurodeles > Pleurodeles waltl. The sequence goes on from NC_090451.1 coordinate 536,834,442, forward strand.
GGGGATATCATGGGAAAAAGTGAGGAAAAATTATTGTAACTGCTGAGGCACTACACCTCTTTCCTAGTGGCACCTAGTTTGGGGACTCTGTCCTCAGTGAAAAGGGGTCTCCCCAGTCCAACCCCCCCCCCCCCACCCACCCAATAGGTCCTCTGCGAGTCACTGACATCTCCTTTTTCCTGGCAAGCTTGCTGTCTCAGGCCTTCAAGAGTGGGACAGGTCCTTTGCCCCCCAGCAAAGATCTTTCCTAGCGGATCTCCCTGGGCATAGGAGCTCTGCCTGGTAAGGCCCAAGCTCCTGGGGCTCCGTTCCCTCTGGGGATGACAGGCCTTCTCCCTGGGGGTAAGGGGACATGGTCTGGTACCCGTTCAGAAGCTGGTTTCCCAGACTTCTTGCCTTTTCTCTTGGCAGGTTTGGACATTAGTCCAGACTCCAATTCTTTTTCACCCTGTACTTTGCATTATACTTGTTTTTACACACCCATTCAGGTATGCCAAGCATAGCTACATGGATCTTTCTTTTGACCTCGGCCCATGCTCAGGACTCCTGATCATTTTCTAGCAAGCATTGTACAGCTATTGCAAGATATACCACCACCTTCTTTGGGCCTGTAACTCACTCCCCATTCTAAGGATACCACCACCATGGGATGTACCCTAGCTTAACCTATCAGGACTGTATATGTCTCACCACTCAAGTATTGGTCTGAGGACACCAGTTGTTCAGTCACCATGGTGACACTGGCACCAGTGTCTTAGGGCTTCAACCCTAATCCCATTAATGTGGCCGTTGTCTCTATCTCTCCAGATTACTGTGCCAGGCAGCCAGGGCAGATACATCCACCCCACCCTCTGAAACTAGATGTAGGAAAGTGCCACTGTTGGCATGGTTACCCCCCCCCACTTTTGGCTAATTGTTGATGCCAACTTTAAAAGTGTGCTGTGACCCTACTAACCAGGCAGTGTTCTTTCCCTAAAACTGTACCTTTGTTTCCACTATTGGCACAGCCCTGCCACACAGTTAAGTCCCTTGCATAAGGTACCCATGGTACCAAGGGCCCTGTGGCCAGGGAAGGTCCCTAAGGGCTGGAGCATTGATTATGCCATCCTAGGGGTCCCCTCACTCAGCCCATGCACACTGCCTTGCAGCTTGTGTGGGCTGGTGGGGAGAACAAATCTAAAGTCAACATGACACTCCTGTGGTAAGTCACCCCTCTAGCAGGCCTTACAGCCCTAAAGCAGGGTTCACAATACCCCAGGTGAGGGCATAGCTGCATGAGCAATATGCCCCTACAGTGTCTAAGCCTATTCTTAGACATTGTAAGTGCAATGTAGCCATATTGAGTATAGGGTCTGGGAGTTTGTCCTTACGAACTCCACAGCACCATAATGGCTTCATTGAATACTGGGAAGTTTGGTATCAAACTTCTCAGCACAATAAACCCACATTGATGCCAGTGTGGGATTTATTGGAAAATGCACACAGAGGGCATCTTAGAGATGCCCCCTGTATGTTAGCCCAAATGCTAGTGTAGGACTGACCGGTCTGTGCCAGCCTGCAACTTTCAGACACGTTTCTGACCACATGGGGTGAGTGCCTTTGTTCACTCTGTGGTCAGAAACAAAGCCTATCCTGGGAGGAGGTGGAAAATGCACTGCTTTTGCCATTTTAAGAAAAACTGTATACATTGTCGATTCTATTCAAAGTCCTGATCATATATGTAGGAAAATGGCTCCTTGTTGCATTTAACTCCCCCCGACAAAACGTTTTGCCTGATATTGATGCTGACTTGACAGTGTGTGATGGGACCCTGCTAACCAGGCACTAGCACCAGTGTTCATTCACTAAAAATGTACCACTGTTCCACAATTGGCACACCCCTGGCACACAGATAAGTCCCTTGTAAAAGGTACCAGGGGTACCAAGGGCCCTGCAACCAGGGAAGGTCTCTAAGGGCTGCAGCATGTGTTGTGCCACCCTAAGGAAGCCCTGACCTAACACATGCACACTGCCATTGCAGACTGTGTGTTGGTGGGGAGAAAAATGCAGAGTCGACATGGCATCCCCCCCCCTCAGGATGCCATGCACACAAAATACTGCCTGTGGCATAGGTAAGTCACCCCTCTAGCAGGCCTTAAAACCCTAAGGCAGGGTGCACTATACCACAGGCAAGGGCATAGCTGCATGAGCAATATGCCCCTACAGTGTAAGTAAATTCTTAGATATTGTAAGTACAGTGTGGCCATATGTATATAGTCTGGAAGTTTGTCAAAACGAACTCCACAGTTCCAAAATGGCTACACTGAATACTGGGAAGTTTGGTACCAAACTTATCAGAATAATAAACCCACACTGATGCCAGTGCTGGATTTATTTGAAAAAATGCGCAGAGGGCATCTTCCAGATGCCCCCTGTATTTTACCCAATCCTTCAGTGCAGGACTGACAGGTCTGTGGTAGCCTGCCACTAAGATGAGTTTGACCCCCCTGGAGTCAAAGCCGTTGTGCTCTGCGGCCAGAAACAAAGCCTGCACTGGGTGGAGGTGCTTCATATCTTCCCCTGCAGGAACTGTAACACCTAGCAGTGAGCCTCAAAGGCTCAGGCTTCGTGTTACAATGCCCCAGGGCACTCCAGCTAGTGGAGATGCCCGCCTCCCCCGGACACAGCCCCCGTTTTTGGCAGCAATTCCGGGGAGATAATGAGAAAAAACAAGGAGTCGTCACCCCCTCAGCCAGGTCCACTCCTAAGGTGACCAGAGCTGATGTGACCCCCTCCTTAGAAAATCCTCCATCTTGCTTTGGAGGATTTAGCCCAATAGGATTAGGGATGTGCCCCCCTCCCCAAAAGGAGGAGGCACAAGGAGGGTGTAGCCACCCTCAGGGAAAGTAGCCATAGGCTACTGCCCTCTAGCCCTAAACACCCCCCCTAAATCCAGTACTTAGGGGCAACCCGGAACCCAGGAAATCAGATTCCTGCAATCTAAAACAAGAAGGACTGCTGATTTGAAAGCCCTGCAGAGACGATGGAGACGACAACTGACTTGGCCCGAGCCCTACCAGCCTGTCTCCAGACTCAAAGAACCTAAACAGCGACGCATCCAGCGGGACCAAGACCTCTGAGGACTGCCCTGCACTCCAAGGACCAAGGAACTCCTGTGGACAGCAGCTCTGTTCAAGAAACCAAGAAATAACCATCTTTAAAGGGACTCCAGCCTCACTCCGGAAGTGCGAGTCCCCAACACTCTGCACCCGACGCCCCCGGCTCGTGTCCAGAAGAACCAACACTGCAGAGAGGACCCCCCCAGGCGACTCCCAGGACGTGGACACCCTGAGACTACCTCCCTGCACCCCCACAGCAACGCCTGCAGACAGAATCCGAAGGCTCAACCTGATCGCAACTGCCCGGTAACAAAGGAACCCAACACCTGGAAAAAGCATTGCACCTGCAGTCCCAACTGCAGAGAGACGCAACTACCGGTGCAGGATTGACCAGCAGGCGGCCCTCATCCTTGCCCAGTCGGTGGCTGGCCCGAGGAGGCCCCCTTTGGCATGCCTGCATCCCAAAAGTGACCCCGGGTCTCCCCATTGATTTCTTATCTACAACCAGACACCTACTTTGCACACTGTCCCCGCCCCTGAGGTTGTATTTTGTGTGCCAACCGTGGGCTGCCTATGCCCAGGAGACTGAACTTGTAAGTGCTTTACTTCCCTGAGAAACTAACCAATACTTCCCTCCCCAGGAACTGTTGATTTTGCAGTGTCCTCTTTTAAAATAGCTTTTTGCCAAAACTGTGTACATTACTCTTAATTCAAAGTTCCATACTTACCGGTGTGAAGTACCTTACAATGTATGTACTTACCTAAATTCTGAATATTGTGGTTCTGAAATAAATTAAGAAAATATTTTTCTATATAAAAACTTATTGGCCTGGAGTTAAGTCATTGAGTGTGTTCTCGCATTTATTGCCTGTGTGTGTACAACAAATGCTCAACACTACCCTCTGATAAGCCTACTGCTCGACCACACTACCACAAAATAGAGCATTAGTATTATCTAATTTTGCCACTATCAACCTCTAAGGGGAACCCTTGGACTCTGTGTGTGAGATATATATATATATATATATATATATATGGAAAATGTCACTTACACAGTGTACATCTGTTCATGGCATGAGACGCTGCAGATTCACATGCTGTGCATATCCCGCCATCTAGTGTTGGACTCAGAGTGTTACAAGTTGTTTTTCTTTGAAGAAGTCTTTTCGAGTCACGAGATCGAGGGACTCCTCCCATTTCGGCTCCACTGCGCATGGGCGTCAACTCCATCTTAGATTGTTTTCCCCGCAGAGGGAGAGGTAGGAGTTGTGTATATAGTAATAGTGCCCATGCAATTGAGTAAGTATGTATGTACATAATGTGATTAAAAGTGTTGTATTTACAAATTTACAAATGTAAAAGATTATTTTTATCAACTTATAACGGCTACAGGCTCCCAAGGAGGTGGGAGGGCGCATGTGAATCTGCAGTGTCTCATGCCACGAACAGATGTACACTGGGTAAGTGACATTTTCCGTTCGATGGCATGTGTAGCTGCAGATACACATGCTGTGCATAGACTAGTAAGCAGTTATCTCCCCAAAAGCGGTGGTTTAGCCTGTAGGAGTTGAAGTTGTCTGAAATGTTCGTAATACAGCCTGTCCTACTGTGGCTCGTTATGTTGTTAACACATCCACACAGTAATGTTTAGGGAATGTATGAGGCGTAGACCATGTGGCTGCCTTACAGATTTCTGCCATTGGTATATTTCCCAGAAAGGCCATGGTGGCACCCTTCTTCCTAGCGGAGTGTGCCTTTGGTGTAATAGGCAGTTCTCTCTTTGCTTTAATATAACAGGTTTATAGGACCCACTTTATGTTTATGTATTTGTATAAGGGTTCTTGCATAGTAAATGCTTGTATTTCACTTACTCTTCTAAGAGATGTGATAGCTATCAGGAAGGCTACTTTCCAAGTTAAGTATTGCATCTCACAAGAGTGCATGGGTTCAAATGGTGGTCCCATGAGTCGTGGTAACACAATATTGAGGTTCTACGAGGGGACTGGTGGTGTTCTCGGGGGTATGATTCTTTTTAATCCCTCCATAAATGCTTTGATGACTGGGATTCTAAAAAGTGATGTTGAATGTGTAATCTGCAGATAGGCAGATATTGCTGTGAGATGTATTTTAATAGAAGAAAATGCTAGTTTAGTTTTTTGTAAGTGTAAAAAGTAGCTTACAATGTTTTTTGCGGAAGCATGTAGTGGTTGAATTTGATTATTATGGCAGTAATAAACAAATCTTTTCCATTTGTTTGCATAACAATGTCTTGTAGTAGGTTTCCTAGCTTGTTTAATGACCTCCATACATTCTTGTGTAAGGTCTAAATGTCCAAACTCTAAGACTTCAGGAGCCAGATTGCTAGATTGAGCGATGCTGGATTCGGGTGTCTGATCTGTTGTTTGTGTTCAGTTAACAGATCTGGTCTGTTTGGTAGTTTGATATGAGGTACTACTGACCGGTCCAGCAGTGTTGTGTACCATGGTTGGCGGTAGCTAAATCATCTGAGACACTACTAGTAGAGATGGAATCAGACTACCTCATCCACCTCTGCATTTTCCTCCTCTTCCCCGTGGGACGATTTTCGTTTGTCAAGGTCTTATTCTCTGCCAACAACTGCTTCAGGTGGGCTTTTGAGGGTTTTCGCCCTGTGGCAATTTTCCTTGCTTTATAGAACGCCCTAAGTTGGGATACTGTAAGGAAATGCCTCCTTGGCATGGTTACCCCCTGACTTTTTGCCTTTGCTGATGCCAAGTTAGAATTTGAAAGTGTGCTGGGACCCTGCTAACCAGGCCCCAGCACCAGTGTTCTTTCCCTAAACTGTACCTTTGTCTCTACAATTGGCACAACCTGGCACTCGGGTAAGTCCCTTGTAACTGGTACCCCTGGTACCAAGGGCCCTGATGCCAGGGAAGGTCTTTAAGGGCTGCAGCATGTCTTATGCCACCATGGGGACCCCTCACTGAGCACATGCACACTGCTTCACAGCTTGTGTGTGCTGGTGGGGAGCAAATGACTAAGTCGACATGGCACTCCCCTCAGAGTGCCATGCCAACCTCACACTGCCTGTGGCATAGGTAAGTCACCCCTCTAGCAGGCATTACAGCCCTAAGGCAGGGTGCGCTATACCACAGGTGAGGGCATATGTGAAGGAACACTATGCTCCTACAGTGTCTAAGCAAAACCTTAGACATTGTAAGTGCAGGGTAGCCATAGGAGTATATGGTCTGGGAGTCTGTCAAACACGAACTCCACAGCACCATAATGGCTACACTGAAAACTGGGAAGTTTGGTATCAAACTTCTCAGCACAATAAATGCACACTGATACCAGTGTGCACTTTATTGTAAAATACACCCAGAGGGCATCTTAGAGATGCCCCCTGAAAACATACCCGACTTCCAGTGTGGGCTGACTAGTTTCTGCCAGTCTGCCACACACCAGACATGTTGCTAGCCACATGGGGAGAGTGCCTTTGTCACTCTGTGGCCAGGAACAAAGCCTGTACTGGGTGGAGGTGCTTCTCACCTCCCCCTACAGGAACTGTAACACCTGGCGGTGAGCCTGAAAGGCTCACCCCTTTTGTTACAGCACCACAGGGCATCCCAGCTAGTGGAGATGCCCGCCCCTCCGGCCGGTCAGGTGCAGGGCAAGGGATGGCCCTTGCTCGGACATGGTGCTTAAGTAGTTGGGAACTTTTTAAAGGACTTGCAAAACATTTGTACTGTTCTATAGGACCCAGCTTATTTTACTATAAGATCTTAACAGTTTTGGAAAAGGACTTAACCAAGGCCCTACAGCTATTTTAAAACAATTTAGAAAAAGTAGAAGATTGTAAAACATTTACCTCAAGACAATTTTTGGATTCCTCTCTGGAATCACTTGTCAACTAAGAGGTACAGTAGATGTCAAGTCTTGTATACTAACTGCTTCAGTACCTATGTAGGAAGCTGGCCCTTTATGTGGTATGTGAATACCGTGTAAAGGGTTCAGGTGTTCCCTAGTAAGTGGACAGGGGTTGCAATGCAATGCCAAAGTGCTCTATTTAGAGAAAGTGTGGTCAAGCAGGCTTAACAGAGGAGTGCAAACATCTACAAATACACACAGAAGGTAATAAATAAGATGACTATAGAAGGAGATCCACAACAATTTATAAAAAACAGCAGGTATCTTTCTATAGGTTTAACCATCAAAGAAAACTCCGTCAGGTAAGCATGTTTAGGGGCGGGCGCAAAGCGCTCCGTCTGCTTCAAATTTCTCTTTAACCCCTTCACTGCCAGGCCTTTTCCCCCTCCTGTGCCGAGCCTTTTTTTTTTTTTTTTTTTTAGCTATTTGGGGCAGTTCGCGCTTAGGCCCTCATAACTTTGTTCACATAAGCTACCCACGCCAAATTTGCGTCCTTTTTTTCCAACATCCTAGGGATTCTAGAGGTACCCAGACTTTGTGGGTTCCCCAGAAGGAGGCCAAGAAATTAGCCAAAATACAGTGAAAACTTCGTTTTTTTCCAAAAAATTGGAAAAGGGGGCTGCAGAAGAAGGCTTTTGGTTTTTTCCCTGAAAAGGGCGTCAACAAAGGGTTTGTGGTGCTAAAGTCACCAGCTTCCAGGAACAGGCAGACTTGAATCAGAAAACCCAATTTTTCAACACTATTTTGCCATTTTACTGGGACATACCCCATTTTTACGATTTTTTGTGCTTTCAGCCTCCTTCCAGTCAGTGACAGAAATGGGCATGAAAATTCTGAATTCAGCAAGGGGTAATTTGTGTAGATCCTACAAGGGTTTCCTACAGAAAACAACTGAAAAATAAAAATATTGAAATTGAGGTGAAAAAAACATCAATTTTTCTCTACGTTTTACTGTAACTTTTTCCTGCAATGTCAGATTTTCGAAAGCAATATACCGTTACGTCTGCTGGACTCTTCTGGTTGCGGGGATATATAGGGCTTGTAGGTTCATCAAGAACTCTAGGTACCCAGGGCCAATAAATGACCTGCACCCTGCAGTGGGTTATCATTCTCTACTGGGTATACAGCAATTAATTTGCTGAAATATAAAGAGTAAAAAATAGCTATAAAGAAAACCTTTGTATTTCCAAAATGGGCACAAGATAAGGTGTTGAGAAGCAGTGGTTATTTGCACATCTCTGAATTCCGGGGTGCCCATACTAGCATGTGAATTACAGGGCATTTCTCAAATAGACGTCTTTTTTACACACTGTCTTACATTTGGAAGGGAAAAATGTAGAGAAAGATAAGGGGCAATAACACTTGTTTTGCTATTCTATGTTCCCACAAGTCTCCCGATAAAAATTATACCTCACTTGTGTGGGTAGACCTAGCGCCCGGGACAGGATATGCCCCAAAACACAACGTGGACACATCACAGAAAACAGAGCTGTTTTTTGCAAAGTGCCTACCTGTAGATTTTGGCCTCTAGCTCAGCCGGCCCCAGGGGGGGCAGAAATGGCCTAAAATAAATTTGTCCCCCAATCACCCCCTACCCCCCCAGGAGCGACCCTTGCGTACGGGGTCGCTACCCCTGTGTGACATTGGCGCCCCACAAAAATCTAGGGGGGCAGAAATGGTCTAAATACAATTTGCCCCCCAGGGGAGCGACCCTTGCCTAAGGGGTCGCTCCCCACCTAAAAAAAAAAAAGAAAACATAACAAAAAGGGGGAAAAAAAAAGAAAAAAAAAGATCCCTGGTGCCTAGAGGTTTCTGCCCCCAGGGTGGGCAGAAAAGGCCTTCCCAAAAAAAAATGCCCCCCCTGGGAGCGACCCTTGCCCAAGGGGTCGCTCCCCTTGCGTGAAATTCACTCAAAAAAAAAAAATACTCCCTGGTGTCTAATGGTTTCTGCCCCCCTTGGGGGCAGATTGGCCTCATCAAAATAGGCCAATCTGCCCCCAAGTGGGGCAGAAATGGACTAAATATAATTTGCCCCCTAGGGGAGCGACCCTTGCCTAAGGGGTCGCTCCCCACCTATAAAAAAAAAAAAAAAAAAAAAAAAAAATGGATCCCTGGTGCCTTCCCAAAAAAATGCCCCCCCTGGGAGCGACCCTTGCCCAAGGGGTTGCTCCCTTTTGTCAGTTTCAGACAAAAAAAAAAAAAAAAATCCCTGGTGTCTAGTGAGGTTTCAAAAGCCGGATTGCAAGCAATCCGGCTTTTGAAACCCTTGGAGAGACTTATAAGGGAAGGAAATACATTTCCTTTGAAGCCTCTCCGGGCCTCCCCCATGGGATTGAAAGAGGGAGACCCTGTGACTAATCAGCGCGCGCTGACGTCACGGGGGGAGGGGGGGGAGGAGATCAGGGGGGTGGAAGGGGAAGGGCATCCCCTTCCATCCCTGAATTAGGGGGGGGGGGCACAGAGGGAGCGCTCCCTCTGGGCTCTGTGACCAGGGCTTAATGGTTACGTCCTGGGCACAGCAGCACTGTGCCTCAGGATGTAACCATTACGTCCTGGGCACAGAACGGGTTAAGGGGATTTTAACCACGCCCATGTTACGTCAGTCACTTTCATTGGTTCATAGGCTTGCCTTTTAAAATCAGCTTGTTTTCATTCGTGAAAGGCATGCATACGTCATGCCTTTTCCGGTTTTAGCCCTCCGAGAGTACCGGTAAACTAGTGGAAACATACGAGGCTCCATGTTTTCCGTATGGTTTATGGACAGTGCAATTTCTGAGTTCTACAATGTTAACCTATGGGAGGAAAAGTTCTGAAAGCAAGTAGAGTACAGCGACTTACAATACCAATCTCTGAGTAAGGGGAAAGGTCCAAGGCAGCACCCACAACACACCCTCAGCGAAATGGGGACTGTCAGAGTGCAAAACAGTGTTGGGTGCTCAATACACTACTATGGAGATCAGTCACTAAGGAAAGAGGCTGAGGGCTCTGACCAGGAGGCCAGTCGAGCTGAACCAACAGCAGGACACTGGCCTCACAATGCTTGGTACAGGTAGGCAACCTTTGGTTCTCTTCTACACAGCTCAGGGGTGAGGGGTGCAGGGGTGTCTGGTTTTCTTGACCAGAGCAGTTGCAGGTGTTGTCGTGGAGTCCAGAAGGGGTGAAACCACTAATGAGTCGGACTGTGGAGGGCTGGGGAACCTTGTTGGCACGAGTGGTCCACTTCAACTCTGGTATGGGACGGTGGGTACAGTGGTGACTTCGGGTGTCAAGTTTTGCTGGTTCCAAAGGCTTCAGAGTCTCTTCTTTGGCAGTTGTTGGAGAACAGGTTCGCAGTTCACAAGTCTTGATTCTTTTTCAAAGGCAGGCGAGCTTTCCTGGGTTTCTGGAGACAGCTGCAGGACGCGTCGACTTTGGTGCAGATTCCGTCGACGTCTTCTTAGGTCATCAGGATCTGCTCCTTTGATGCCAGGTGCTCCCCTAAATACAGAATTTAGGGTGTGTAGGGTAGTAGCCAAGGAGCTATTGACACTTGAAGTCACTATGTCCACTATACGACCACTTCCTGTGGGAAGTGGGCATAATCCTGCTCCAGAATGATTAAGTATGACAATACCAAGGTGGCTATTTCTGAAAAATTGTGTCCACTTTGCAGTAGGCCACCTTAGGGGTGGTACTAGCCTGGGGGTGGCACGCCTACCTGACTAGCCAATTTACCTGCCTGTCCAAGAGCCAAATGGGTTCTGGGAAGGGGGAGGCTTCCTCTCCTGTGAGAGGAGCCAGATTTCCAGTTCAAAGGTGGTAGCCCTTTGATGCTTGCCAGCTTAGGAAGGCTAATCAGCAGGTCATCCTGTGGGACGGGGTGTAGGGGGTGTTACATCCTCTTCCCAGACAGGCTTTTGTGCTGGACTTCCTGAGAGCAGAAGGCTCTCACCCTAGGGGTCCAGAATAGCATCTTGGATGGCAGGCTGGCAGTAAGTGGTCAGCAAGCAAACCAAGGGCTGGTAGGGTCTCAAGGGGATACTGGGTGTATGTACTGGTAAATGCAACACTGACAACAGTATGGGTTCACCAACACGAGATGTTTGATACCAAACATCCCTATCTTCAGTGAGCCATCTTTTAACTGGTGAACTTACTGACCAGTGTCCAGCACATGCATTTCAAATGGCTTCCCTTTTCACTTAGTATGTCTGAGAATTGACAAAGACATTGCAGGAGCATATCTGCTACTGCAGATATGCCCTCCCATGTAATATAATGCACCCTGCCTTAGGGCTGTAAGGCCTGCTAGAGAGGAACTTACATATATTACCTGAAGAGTTGGGTAACATGGCACACAGGCTGTTGTGTATTCACTTTTGTCTGCACCAAGACACAGCCTGTGGTGGCAGTCTGTCATGTGCTTGTTGAGGGCACCCTTAGGGTGGCACCATTCAAGATGCAGCCCTTAGGGATCCTCTTCAGTACCCAAGGTACCATTTACTAGGGACTTAAAGGGTGCTAAAGATTGTGCCAATTGGGGAAACAACTGTGCAGTTTGGGGAAAAGATCTGGCACCGGGGACCTGGTTAGCAGGAATCCAGTGCACTTTCAGTCGAAACCACATTAGATACCAGGCAAAGAGTGGGGGGTAACTCAAAAAGAGGCAATGTCCTACATTTATTATTCCAATTGCTCTGCCTAGCAAGTCAGTCGTATTCAGTCTTCAGCAAATGGCCTGATTTGGGGAGGATAGTCCAGTGTGTGGTGATGTGTCCAGAACACTGGCATCATCATAGTAATTATCAGGATACCAATCATCATACTCTTCATTATGTTGGCTGCAGATTTCAGAACTGGGGTGGGCATAGTGTTGCATTCTTGGTCGTGGGTGTGCCTCTAAATCTGATAGAACTAAATCAGCTCCAGGTCCAGCGTTGATATCAGAGTCGAGGTTTGGACTGGGGAAATTGGTTGAGGCATCACAATTAGTTTTGGACATTGCATCAGGGCTGAAGCTTGCAAAGCTCACTTGAGGACTTGCATAACCATGACGGGAGGTCGAGTGGCAAGGTTAGTGTTGGACTGGCAGTCTCTTTGGACCCTTGGGGTCCTAAGGTGCTCCAGAGATCTGACGGGATACCAAAATCTCATTCATATCCTCTCAGTGGGAGCATTTAGTCAGCCAGAGTTGTCAGCTGTTATAGGAGGCAGATCAGTAGCCCTGCTGAACTGCTCCGAGGGCTGGAGGTAACTTGGGGTCCACTACCACAAATGGTGCGAGTGGTGGGATATCAATGAGCCGTGCTCAAACTTTTTGTGCTTTTTATTTGACCTTTGAGACTTACCCAAACTCTGCGATTTTAACTATCAACACTTGTGTATGCTGCCTCTGGAACAAGAATGCGTCCCTAACTTCAACCTCTGACTTCTTGCAGAGGATGGTGCATTTGGCCTCACGGCCACAGACAGTTTTGCTATTGCTTTTCGTGCACCAAGAGCAGGTGCAGTTTGGAGGGTAAGGGTATTGGCCACAGATTCCCCACAGGTTTTGTTTTCCTAACTCACCTATCATTGAGTCACTCGTGACTGTTGTTTAATCCTGAATTAATGACTTTAGTCCTTCTTGCATTGCTTTACAGGTTAGTCCAACAGTACACATAGAACATCCACCCAACCGCTCACAGGTGCCAAAACTGGGGGTCACAGTATTCCATAGTGCTCCGGGCTAACTCCTACAGAACACTTGAGACTGAACTCTATACAAACAGTACATTAAGTAACACACAAATATCCAACAGAGCTGTAAGATAATCTATCTTTTTGTATGGTCTCCCACAAGCTTTGACTGATGCTGCTGGTTTTGTGACTGACGGTGCCCTGTGGCCTGCTAATTAGACCACAGGGCCCTGACCTTAAAGTTTGTGTCAAATTGGCTGTACCCAATTGAAAATGGCTAGCTTACCTGGAAGTCCCTAGTACATGGTATCTTGGTTCCCAGGTCATGTAGGTTAGAGGGTTACCCTAGGGTTTGCAGCACTGGTTGTGCCAACTTGGAGGTCCTCCCCCACCGACCTCAAGTAAAATGGGTCCTCCCCCAATGCCACCACTGTGGACTTGTAGAGCAGTCATGCTCTGCAGCCCGACTTTGCCACTGAAAGCAATGGGGAAGCCGCCACTTCCCTAGTACATATTTGTAAGTCACCCCTCTGGCAGGCCTACCAAGTCCTAAGGCAGGTTAGTGACTTATGGCTCAGACAGGACGTGTACTTTACATTTCCTGGCAGTGAACATCCAAAACGACCAGTTTTACAGAGGAAAGACTTGATCACCCAACTGGCAAGAAGAAAATTGCATGCTGACCCCTCACCTGTGCTAACTCCTAAACAGTGTGACGAAAGTGGGCACTCTAAGGTATCACACAACTCATTACATTGAGCCCGACTTACATTTCAAGTTGAAATTAAATTAAAATGTTGCAGTGTACAGCTTTAGAAAAGCTGCCTCTTTGTTGTCTTAAAAACTCATGTGCCTTCCCGGGACCACAGGGAGCTTGTTCTACAAGATGGCACGTCTCCCTAGGAGGGCAGAAAGCTAACTATTCTGAGGAAGGAGAACGAGGGATTGCAGGCCAGAGTGGTGTTGCTTCCCTCCTGCTGCAAGTCACGTAGGTGTTAGCCCAAAAGGTAAGCTTCAAAGGAGAAGCTGCCTTTGAAAGACAGATGTGTCCCATTAGAGAGGAGGGCTGCACCACTGTTTGGGCAGACAGGCTGGCCAAGGGAGCAGACAGGTAAACCAGTTACCATGTAGCCCTGAGGTAACCACACACCAGGGGTGGGCCAGTGAAGTCTGAAGAAACATAGGGTCTCACCATCTTGTGAGTGGGCAGAAGGATGCACCCTGGGATAGCCAGGTGACACTCCAGAGAAAGTGGAAACCCCGGGGGCAGGACCCTGGTAGCCCATTGGCTACCAACTGCATCCTGCTCGAGGGCACTTTCAGAGCAAAATGGGGCAGCCCTGTCACCCAGATCTCAACTGACTTAGGACCATCCTGCTACAGAGGGACTAGAAAAGAGGCAGCTCAGATGAAGATTGCATCTGGTGGCTAGAGAAGAGGGTCTGTGCCTGCCATGTCCTACTCAAGAAGCTGTTTCCAGAACCAGTTAAGCAAAATAACTCCAAGAGCCAGCTGACTGGTCTCCCGTTCGCAGCACAGGGGCACAACAACTGAAGTCTGTGGGAGGCAAGTTAGTAGCGCAAAGTCTTCAAGTTGCTACTGTCGCCATTGTACAGCCCTGAGGAACAAGACCCGATCAGTGTTGCACCAGAGTTCACTGAGCAACTGAGTGTTGTTGGAGTCGATGGGACCTTCAGAAGGAAAGTTTGACCCAGAAAGGACTGGCCTGTGACAACAGGCGACTGGTAGTTCAGTGGCGACTGCCCTTCAGCCAGACTGGAGAGGACTTTGTGGGATGTCGACCCTGCAACCAGGACCCCTCACTGTCTTCCTGGACCACGGAACCCCTGCAGGAAGATCACAGGTGACCGTGTCACAGCCACAGCAACCTTGGAGCATGTTGAGCATCCTTCGTCCCATACAACAAGACCACTCCATAAGAAATATTAATAATAATAATATACATGATTTGTAAAACACACAGCTGCTCCTTGTGGAGTATCCCAGCGCTAGAGTACTGACACAATGGACAAGGGGTTACCCAGTATGATGGAAACGCTCTTGCTGAATAGAAGTTTGGATGGGGATTGCCGGATTTCCACAGACAGGGTATTCCAGACTTAAGGAGCTAGGAGGCAAAAAGAACTGTCTCCTGCTCTGGCCCTTTTATTTTCGGGGTGATAGTGTTTTTTGCTTCAGCTGACTTCTAGTTTATAGTGGGTACATGGGGTTTCACCACCAGCTGAAGGTAATGCGGACCTTGGGATTAAAGAAAAAGTTACTTACCTTTGGTAAGTAATTATCTGGTAGTGACATTCTAGTTGCAGATTCCTTACCTTAGACTTTTCCCAGGCGTCAGGCTGGATCCGGAGATTTTTCTTCGAGCAGTACCCTTGCGCACAGTAAGGTGGCATTGGTCGACTCCTTGTCATTCGCTGGCGCTGTGGTTGCTGTGATGACTTCAGGGTCATATATAGGCACCGCCTCGGCATAGTGACATCTGTTTATTTTCACTACTTTCCACGCCAAAGCACGGAGCCATGAACAACACTGAAAATGGTGCGTCAAAACTAAGGCCCTGAAAGAGTAATCACTGTCCCTAGAAATCACTTCCAAGTGGGTAGGATGGGTGAGTCGATAAGGAATCTGCAACTAGAATGTGTCTCTACCAGACAAATCGTTACCAAAGGTAAGCAACTTGCTCATCTGATAGAGACTTTTAGTTGCAGAGTCCTTACCTTAGAATAGATATCCAAGCAATAACATCCTTGGTGGTGGGCTGCGAATCAACATCATACTAGGAAGTCCTGCAGGCCCGAATGACCAAAGTAGTTGTCTCTGTGTACCTGACTGTCCAGGCAGTAATGCTTTGTAAACGTATGCAGAGATGCCCATGTTGCTGCCTGACAGATATCCGGGACAGGAACTCCACGTGCTAACGCTGTGGTAGCAGCAGTTTCTCTGGTGGGGTGAGAACGCAAACCCTCAGGGGGTTGCTTCTTAGCCAAAGCGTAGCGCATTTTAATGCAAAGAAGCACCCATCATGAGATGGTATGCTTCTGCGCTGCATTCCCTTTCTTACCACCCACATAGTCACCAAAGAGTTGACCGTCCACCTAGAAATCTTTGGTACGATTGAGGTAGAACACCAACGCTCTTTTTGGATCCAGACAATGGAGTCTCTCCTCTTCATGAGAAGGATGTGGGGTGCCTAAAAAGTAGGCACAGTGATGGATTTAACCTACATGAAAGGGTGTGGCCACTTTGGGAAGAAGGAAGCCCTTGCACGGAGCACCACCTTGTCAGGGAAAACAGACAAGAATGAGGGTTTAGAAGAAAGAGCCTGAAGCTCACTCACCCTGCGAGCGGAGGGGATAGCAACAAGAAATGCAGTTTTGAGAGTAAGGAGCTGCAAAGGATAGTTGTGTAATAGCTCAAAGGTAGCACACTCAGATAAGTATGAACAAGATTAAGGTCCAACTGAGGCATGATAAATGAAGTGGGAGTATACAAATGGGTAAGACCCTTAATCTACCCACAAGACTTAAAAAGAAAAGGCTGATTCAGCAACCTTAGGAAGGCGGAGATAGCAGACAAGTAACCTTTAAGAGATAAGAGCCCTGCTGGGCCAAAGAGGATGAACAGAAGAACCTCAGAGAGAGGAGCAGAGAGGGGATCAGGAGACTTGTTTGTACTCCATGTCACAAATATATGCCAATGGCAGGAATATACTGTTTTGGTGGAGGGACGCCTGGCTGCCAAGATAACCACACAGACCGCTGCTCAATCTCCAAGCTTGGAGGTAAAGATTTGACAGGTTCGGATAGAGAACCCTCTCCTGGTGCGACAGAAGATCCTTCAGAAGAAGCAGTCTGACTGAAGGATCGGTGGCCGTGCTCAATAGCTCTGGACACCATACTCTCCGTACCCAGTCCTCAGCCACAAGGATTACTTGTGCACGGTCGTTCTTGATCTTCAGAACTGTAGGAAGCTGGCCTGGTGTGTTGTGGGTACCTATGGTGTTATCACCTTATACCAGGTACTTTATTTCTGGCACAAATCACCACAAAATGCTTGACAGGTGACCCACCCTTAGGAGGTAAATACCACACTAAATATACACACTAGTAATCAGAAACAGGC
Organism: Pleurodeles waltl; assembly: GCF_031143425.1. Lineage (NCBI taxonomy): Eukaryota > Metazoa > Chordata > Amphibia > Caudata > Salamandridae > Pleurodeles > Pleurodeles waltl. Next base: position 536,851,247 of record NC_090451.1, read on the forward strand.
ATAGAAAAGGTTAAAAAAACAGAGCAAACAGTAATAACCAATAGTGACCCTACGGGGAGCACAAACAATATACTACAAAAATGGAATAGACCTAAGTAGGTAATATGTGTAAAGGGGAGCTGGGAGTACTAGAAAAACAGAGGTAAGTAACAGTAACCCAGCGACCAGGAATGCAGGAGTAAAACACTGGATTTTCCCCAAACCACCCAAAAGGAGGAAAAGAAGAAATAGAAGACATCCAGAGAAGACTGTAAAAAGACCAGTGGTGGACTCCTGTGGAGAGAGGGGACCAAGTCCAACAGTCACAGTGGAGTCCAGGAGGAGTAGGAGGTACTACCCACCCAGTTGTGGATGCAGAAGTTGGTAGACGGTAATGAGGAACAGGTTAGCACTGCAGCCCTCGAGCCTGGAGCTCCAGAAGGTTGATGTGGAGCCCAGACTCTGCCAAAGACCAGAGGCCTCGGCGATCTGCCTGTCCTATGTGGCTGTCCCATCCCAGGAGTGACGCGTCTGTCACTACTGTCAGATCTGGTTGGGGAAGGGAGAGGGATCTGCTGTTCACACAATCTTGATTCGAAAGCCACCACTGCAGATCTTTCGCAGTCCCCTCTGCGATCTAAACCATGTCAGAGAGCTTCCCCTGATACTGCGCCCACTGGAACTTAAGGTACCACTGCGGAGCCCGCATACGCCATCTGGCATGTCAGTAGCAGGATGCAGGAGGCCATGAGGCCCAGCAGCCTCAGTCATTCTCATCTAAATCCAGGATAGAGGCTGAAACATCAGAATCATAGCCTGAATATCCTGGACTCGCCTTTCGGGAGGATAGGCCCGAAACTGCACCGTGTCCAGAACAGCCCCAATGAAAGGGAGCATCAGAGGGAATCAGCTGTGATTTCAGCATCTTTATAGTGAACCCCAGCGTGTGAAGGAGGTTTGCCGTAGTCTGAAGGTGGGAGATGAATTTCTGGGGTGGGTCAGCCTTCAACAGCCAGATAGGAGACTGAAACCCCTAACCTGCGTAGATGAGCTGCAACCACTGCCATCACTTACGTGAACACCCTAGAAGCGCTGGTAAGGCTGAAAAGGAGCACAGTAAATTGAAAGGGCTCATGACCTACCACAAATAGTAGGTAGTGTCTGTGGGCAGGCAGGAAAGGAATATGGAAATAGGCGTCTGCAAGTCCAACGCTACCATCCAGTCTCCTGCGTCCAAGGCAGACAAGACCCGAGTCAGAGTTAGCATTTTGATCTTCTCCTTTGTAGAAAGCTGGCCTGGTGTGTGGTGGATACCCAAGATACTTACACCTTAAACCAGGTCCAGGTATCCCATCTTAGTTAAGTGTAGGCAGTGTCTAGAAGCCAGGCTCTCTAGAGGTAGCTGAGCAGTCCAGGCTTATCTAGGAGACATGCAAAACCACTGTAGTCACCCAGTACTAACACAAATGAAAGAAAACACTCAGACGAACAAAAATAAAGGTACTTTATTTTTGGAACAAATCACCACAAAAATCTAGAAGGGTAATCTTCCAATAGAAGATAAGTAATAGACTAAATATACACATCAGTAATTATAAATAGGTTAGAAAACAGAGAAAATAGCAATAGCCAATAGTGACCGTAGGGGGAGCACCAACTATGTACTAAAAATAAAATGGAATGCGAACACAGGAGCCCATCCTAGGCAAGTAGAATGTGTAGAGGGGAGCTGGGAGTACCCGAAAACCACAAAAGGTAAGTAACACAGCACCCACCCCCAGCGACCAGGAATGCAGGAGTAAATCACTGGACCCTCAGTGTCGCAGACAGTCCACAGGAGCAGAGGCAGCACTCGCTGGAGTCCCACAGGACAGGAACACAGGAGTCGCAGAGGAAGCCCACGTAGCACTACAAAAGAGGATCCCACACTGCTGGAGAACCAAGCAGGAAGTTGTGCTTTGCAGGAAGGTGTGCAGGGGGTCTGGAGCTGCACGTTGCCTGAAGATCCCTTGGAGGAGGTGCAAACAAGCCTTGGCAACTGCCAGAGACGACGTGCACAGGTGTACTATCCTGCACGGAAGGCAAGGGCTTACCTCCACCAAAGTTGGACAGCTGGCAGAGAGGACCACTCCAGACCACGACCCTTGATGCAGGATCCACGCAGCTCAGGATGAGAGGAGGTCCACACTGCCGGCCGTCGCAGATTCCTTTTTCCATCTCGTGCAGACTAAAGGCTTGCCACCCTCAGAGGATGCACAGCCAGGGAAAAGTTGCAGAAGCTGGAAGGAGCCATGGAAACAATGTTGCAAACAGAGTTGTCGTCATGGATGCAGATTGTCGGTTCCTGGGGGGACCAGTCGCAGTTCCAGTGGCTAGAAGTTGAAGTAGAGGTACAGGTTGCAGAGGATTCCTGCTGGAATCTTGCAAGCTGAATCTGAGGACCAAACCAAGAGAGACCCTAAATAGCCCTCAAAGGGGGATTGGTCACCTAGCCAGGTGAGCACCTATTAGGAGGCAGCTCTGATGTCACCTACCTGACCTGGTCACTCAGATGCTCCCAGTGGTCTCTATCAACCTTGGATTCAAGGTGGCAGAACCCAGGGACTCCTTGGAGGAGCTCTGGGGTACCACCCCTGGGTTGGTAATGGACAGCGGAGTGGTCACTCCCCTTTCCATTGTTCAGTTTCGCACCATAGCAGGAACTGGGGGTCCCTTAACTAATGTAGACTGGTTTATGCAAGGAGGGCACCAAACGTGCCCTTCAGAGCATACCAGTGGCTTGGGGAGGCTATCTCAGGTGTGGCGGCAGCTGGGGCTGCCCAGAAGGCTGGTAGGAGCAATGCTGGGGGTCCTCTAAGGAGCCCCAGAGTGCATGGAATCATACTTCCAAAACTTATAACAGTATTGAGGTATGATTCCGACATGATAGATACCAAACATGCCTAGATTCGAAGTTAGCATTAGGTAGCTTGACATAGGTAGTGACCTATGTCCAGTACATACATAAAATGTCATCCCTGCACTCACTAAGTCCAGGAAAATGGGGCTGGAGTTTGTGGGGACACCTCTGCTAGTGCAGGGGTGCCCTCACAAACAGGTAGTTGCACCCTGCCCTCTCGGCTAGGAGGGCCTGCTATCGGGGTGACTAACACTGACCTGGTGCAGTGACCTGTAGTGAAAAGGGTGCATGCACCCTTTCACGCAGGCTGCAATGGCAGGACTGCAGATACACTTCGCATGGGCTCCCCATGGGCGGCATAATACATGCTGCAGCCCACGGGGATCCCCTGGTAACCCAATGCCAATAGGAAGCAACCTCTGTATCCACTATATCAAAATGAGATATAGTGTGCACAGAGTCCAGAGGTTCCCCAAGAGGCTTGACAGAGGCAATAATAGATAATACTAATGCTCCATTTGTGGTAGTGTGGTCGAGCAGTTAGGCTTATCAGAGGGTAGTGTTAAGCATTTGTTGTGTACACACAAGCAATAAGTGAGAACACACTCAATGACTTAACTCCAGGCCAATAGGTTTTTATGTAGAAAAATATTTTCTTAATTTATTTTAGAACCACAAGATTCAAAATTGCAGTTAAGTACATTAAATGTACCCTAAGGGACCCCTCACCTAGTTAGAACTTTGAACCAAAACAGTAACATACAAAGTTTTTCATAAAATGGCAATAAGCTATTTTAAAAGTGGACAAGGTGCAAAATTCAACAGTTCCTGGGGGAGGTTAGTACAGTAAGTGAACCACTTACAAGTTCAGTCTCTGAGGCATAGGTAGCCCACCGTTGGTGGTTCAAGTCAACCCCAAACACCCAGCAACACAGGGCCGGTTAGGTGCAGCGGTAAAGAGGAGCCAAAAGAACATGGGTGCCTATGGAGACGGGGGGTGCTCCGGTTCCTGTCTGTCAGTTAAGTACCCAGGTCTTCAGGGAGCAGATCTGGGGGGTGCCCCAAGTAGGCACACAAAACACACCCTCAGCGGCACAGGGGCAGCCGGGGGGCAGTGGGCAAACAGGGCGTTAGGTTTGTAATAGGATTCAAAGGACGGATCTGATGGTCACTCAGACGTTGCAGGCAGGGCACAGGGAACCTTCTCGGGCCAGCCACAGACAGGGCAAGGGTGAGGGCCGCCTGTTGGTCGGCATCAGACCCTTGGTGGTTCTTCACAGGCCTGGGGGCTGCGGGTGTAGTACTTCTTCCAGGCATTGGATTTCTTCATCCCGGGCAGTCGCGGTTAGGGGGTCCTCTGGATTCCCTCTGCAGGTGTCGTGGGGGTGGAGAGAGGTTAGCCCAGGGTGGACATGTTGTCAGAGTCACCTGGGGATCCTCTCTGGGTCGTTGGTTTCTCAGGACACAGGCCAGGGGCATCGGGTGCAGAGTGGTGGGGGCTCATGCTTCTGGAGTGAGGCGGGAGTCCCTTTAAAGATGGTTTCTTCTTTCTTTGTTGGACAGGTCCGCACTCCACTGGAGTTCTTGATCCTTTGTAATTGCAGAGCAGTCCTCTGAGTCAGCAGAGGTCGCTGGGCCCGCAGAATGTGTCGCTGGTGCAGGTTCTTTGAAGTTGGAAACCGGCCGGAAGGGCTGCGGCCAAAGCAGTTGTAGTCTTCCTTCTTCTCTGCAGGGTTTTTCAGCTAGGCAGTACTTTGTAGGTCATCAGGAATCAGAAATCCTGGGTTCAGGGTTGCCCCTAAATACTGAATTTAGGGGTGTGTTAGGGTCACAGGGCAGTAGCCAATGGCTACTGTCCTTGAGGGGGTGGCTTCACACTCGTCGTGCTACCTAGCACATCCCTATCGGGCTACACCCTCCAAAACAAAATGGAGGATTTTCCAAGGAGGGGGGGGTCACTTCAGCTCTGGTCACCTTAGGGGTGGACCTAGCTGAGGGGTTGACTCCTTGTTTTTCTTATTATCTCCCTAGAATTGCTGCCAAAAGTGGGGGCTGTGTCTGGGGGCGGGCATCTCCAGTAGCTCGAGTGCCCTGGGGCATTGTAACACGAAGCCTGAGCCTTTGAGGCTCACTGTTAGATGTTACAGTTCCTGCAGAGGGGAAGTGTGAAGCACCTCCACCCAGTGCAGGCTTTGTTTCCGGCTTCAGAGCACTAAGGCTCTCACCTCCAGGGGGTCAGAAACTCGTCTCAGTGGCAGGCTGGCACAGACCAGTCAGTCCTGCACTAAAGGATTGGGTAAAATACAGGGGGCATCTCAAAGATGCCCTCTGTGTGCATTTTTTAAATAAATCCACTGGCGTCATTGTGGGTTTATTATTCTGAGGGATTTGGTACCAAACTTCCCAGTATTCAGTGTAGGCATTATGGAACTGTGGATTTCGTTTTGACAAACTCCCAGACCATATACTTAATATGGCCTCACTGTACTTACAATGTCTAAAAATAGACTTGGACACTGTAGGGGCAAATTGCTCATGCAGCTATGCCCTCACCTGTGGTATAGTGCACCATGCCTTAGGGCTTTAAGGCCTGCTAGAGAGGTGACTTACCTACACCACAGGCAGTATTGTGTGCATGGCATCCGGAGGGGGGATGCCATGTCGAGTTTGCTATTTTTCTCCCCACAAACACACAATCTGCAATGGCAGTGTGCATGGGTTAGGTGAGGGGTCCCTTAGGGTGGCACAACACGTGCTGCAGCCCTTAGAGACCTTCACTGGTCACAGGGCCCTTGGTACCACCGGTGTGCTAATTGTGAAAACAATGGTATATTTTTAGTGAAAGAACACTGGTGATGGGGTCTGGTTAGCAGGGTCCCCGCACACTCAGTCAAGTCAGCATCAATATCAGGCAAAAGGTGGGGGGGTAACTGCATCAAGGAGCCTGGGCAGGTTTGGTATCAAACATGTCTGAATCATACCCCAATACTGTAGCCAGTATGGGTTGTATGATTCAATGCACTGTGGAGGCCCTTAGAGGACTCCCAGTGCTGCTCATACCAGTCTTCTGGGGATTTCTGGGCAGCCTGCTTTGCTGCCACCCCTCAGACAAGTTTCTGCCCCCCTACTGCTTGATCAGCTCAAGCAGAGGAAGGCAGAGCAAAGGACTTTTCGGTGGAGGGAGAAAACATCCTCTCCCTTTGGAAATAGGTGTTACAAGGCTTAGGAGAGGTAGCCTCACCAAGCCGACGGTACACTTTAAAGGGCACATTTGGGTGCCCTCCTTGCATAAACCAGTTTGCACCAGTCCATGGACCTCCGGTCTGTGCTCTAGCATGAAACTGGACAATGGAAAGGGGAGTGACCAGAGGTCCTCCAGGGGGCCACCCGATTCTGCCATCTTGAACCCAAGGTGGGCAAAGGCCCCAGGAGCATCTGAGTGGCCAGGTCAGGCAGGTAACGTCACAGCCCTCCTCCTGATAGGTGGTCACTCTGCAAGGTGACCAATCCCCCTTCCTGGGCTATTTAGGGTCTCCCTCCCAGGTGGGTCGTCAGACTCGACGTGCAAGATTCCAGCATGACTCCTCGGCATCGTTTACTTCACCTTCTGGTCACCGGAACTGCAACTGGACCCTCCAGGAAACGACAAACCAACTCCAGCGACAAATCTCCTCTGCAACATTGAGGGCAATGAGGCTTCAGCCTGCACAAGAAGCAAGAAGGAATCTCCTTTGGAGTGGTGAAGTCATTCCCCTGCATTCGCAGGCACTGTAGGAAGTTGGCTCTGTATGTGCTATTTCAAAGTAAGGAATAGCATGCACAGAGTCCAAGGGTTCCCCTTAGAGGTAAAATAGTGGTAAAAAGAGATAATACTAATGCTCTATTTTGTGGTAGTGTGGTCGAGCAGTAGGCTTATCCAAGGAGTAGTGTTAAGCATTTGTTGTACATACACAGACAATAAATGAGGTACACACACTCCGAGACAAATCCAGTCAATAGGTTTTGTTATAGAAAAATATCTTTTCTTAGTTTATTTTAAGAACCACAGGTTCAAATTTAACATGTAATATCTTGTTTGAAAGGTATTGCAGGTAAGTACATTAGGAACTTTGAATCATTTCAATTGCATGTATACTTTTCAAGTTATTCACAAATAGCTATTTTAAAAGTGGACACAGTGCAATTTTCACAGTTCTTGGGGGAGGTAAGTTTTTGTTAGTTTTACCAGGTAAGTAAGACACTTACAGGGTTCAGTTCTTGGTCCAAGGTAGCCCACCGTTGGGGGTTCAGAGCAACCCCAAAGTTACCACACCAGCAGCTCAGGGCCGGTCAGGTGCAGAGTTCAAAGTGGTGCCCAAAACGCATAGGCTTCAATGAAGAGAAGGGGGTGCCCCGGTTCCAGTCTGCCAGCAGGTAAGTACCCGTGTCTTCGGAGGGCAGACCAGGGGGGTTTTGTAGGGCACCGGGGGGGGGGGGGGGGGGGGGGGGGGACACAAGCCCACACAGAAATTTCACCCTCAGCGGCGCGGGGGCGGCCGGGTGCAGTGTTAGAACAAGCGTCGGGTTCGCAATGTAAGTCAATGAGAGATCAAGGGATCTCCTCAGCGCTGCAGGCAGGTAAGGGGGGGCTTCCTCGGGGAAACCTCCACTTAGGCAAGGGAGAGGGACTCCTGGGGGTCACTTCTGCAGTGAAAGTCCGGTCCTTCAGGTCCTGGGGGCTGCGGGTGCAGGGTCTTTTCCAGGCGTCGGGACTTAGGTTTCAGAGAGTCGCGGTCAGGGGAAGCCTCGGGATTCCCTCTGCAGGCGGCGCTGTGGGGGCTCAGGGGGGACAGGTTTTGGTACTCACAATCGTAGAGTAGTCCGAGGGTCCTCCCTGAGGTGTTGGTTCTCCACCAGCCGAGTCGGGGTCGCCGGGTGCAGTGTTGCAAGTCTCACGCTTCTTGCGGGGAGATTGCAGGGTTCTTTAAAGCTGCTCCTTGAAACAAAGTTGCAGTCTTTTTGGAGCAGGTCCGCTGTCCTCGGGAGTTTCTTGTCGTCGTCGAAGCAGGGCAGTCCTCAGAGGATTCAGAGGTCGCTGGTCCCTTTGGAAGGCGTCGCTGGAGCTGAGTTCTTTGGAAGGCAGGAGACAGGCCGGTGAGTTTCTGGAGCCAAGGCAGTTGTTGTCTTCTGGTCTTCCTCTGCAGGGGTTTTCAGCTAGGCAGTCCTTCTTGTTGTTGCAGGAATCTAATTTTCTAGGGTTCAGGGTAGCCCTTAAATACTAAATTTAAGGGCGTGTTTAGGTCTGGGGGGTTAGTAGCCAATTGCTACTAGCCCTGAGGGTGGGTACACCCTCTTTGTGCCTCCTCCCAAGGGGAGGGGGTCACAATCCTAACCCTATTGGGGGAATCCTCCATCTGCAAGATGGAGGATTTCTAAAAGTTAGAGTCACCTCAGCTCAGGACACCTTAGGGGCTGTCCTGACTGGCCAGTGACTCCTCCTTGTTGCTTTCTTTGTTCCCTCCAGCCTTGCCGCCAAAAGTGGGGGCCGGGGCCGGAGGGGGCGGGCAACTCCACTAAGCTGGAGTGCCCTGCTGGGCTGTGACAAAGGGGTGAGCCTTTGAGGCTCACCGCCAGGTGTTCCAGTTCCTGCCTGGGGGAGGTGTTAGCATCTCCACCCAGTGCAGGCTTTGTTACTGGCCTCAGAGTGACAAAGGCACTCTCCCCATGGGGCCAGCAACATGTCTCTAGTATGGCAGGCTGCTGGAACTAGTCAGCCTACACAGACAGTCGGTTAAGTTTCAGGGGGCACCTCTAAGGTGCCCTCTGGGGTGTATTTTGCAATAAAATGTACACTGGCATCAGTGTGCATTTATTGTGCTGAGAAGTTTGATACCAAACTTCCCAGTTTTCAGTGTAGCCATTATGGTGCTGTGGAGTTCGTGTTTGACAAACTCCCAGACCATATACTCTTATGGCTACCCTGCACTTACAATGTCTAAGGTTTTGTTTAGACACTGTAGGGGTACCAAGCTCATGCACTGGTACCCTCACCTATGGTATAGTGCACCCTGCCTTAGGGCTGTAAGGCCTGCTAGAGGGGTGACTGACCTATACTTGCATAGGCAGTGAGAGGCTGGCATGGCGCCCTGAGGGGAGTGCCATGTCGACTTACTCGTTTTGTTCTCACTAGCACACACAAGCTGGCTAGCAGTGTGTCTGTGCTGAGTGAGAGGTCTCCAGGGTGGCATAAGACATGCTGCAGCCCTTAGAGACCTTCCTTGGCATCAGGGCCCTTGGTACTAGAAGTACCAGTTACAAGGGACTTATCTGGATGCCAGGGTCTGCCAATTGTGGATACAAAAGTACAGGTTAGGGAAAGAACACTGGTGCTGGGGCCTGGTTAGCAGGCCTCAGCACACTTTCAATTGTAAACATAGCATCAACAAAGGCAAAAAGTCAGGGGGCAACCATGCCAAGGAGGCATTTCCTTACAGGCACTAACTGCAACGACGACCGGCTGCGTGGATCCTCTCTCCTCCAGAACTGTGTGCATCCTGCATCACAGGTGGTGGTCTGGATTAGTCTGCTTGATCCTCTCTACCAGCTGTCCAACTTGGGAGACTAAACCCTTGCCTCTCCTTGCAGTACAGTATCCCTGTGTGTTGTGACTCTTGCAGCTACCAATGCTTGTTTGTTCCTCCTCCAAGGGATCTTCAGGCTCCACATAGCCCCGGCTTCCCGCACTACCCCCTGCAAAGCACAGTCTCCTGCCAGCTGCTCCAGCTAAGCAGGACTCCTCTCCAGGTGTGCTGACTGGGCCTCACTGCGACTCCTATGCCTGCAGCATGTGGGTCACCTGGTGGGGGCTGCCTCCTCTTATGACTCCCCAGCTGCTGAGTTACCTCAGACTCCCCGCCAACGTGGGACATCATTTCTGGAACTCCTCTTCTACTCCTGTGCTGCACTGCTGACTTTCTTCATCCATCTTCGAACTGGTCCTGCATCCACAGAAGGATGGGTAGTGGCACCTGCCACTGCCAGACATTCCAAGTCGAACTGGACTTGGTCCCCTTCTTTTGCAGGTCCTCTTCTGTCAGGATCCACCTTTGGTTTCTTACAGTCTTGTCTGGGTCTTGCACAGTCCTTTTCCAAAGTTCTCATGTGAGCTTGTTACCCTGGTACCTACCTTTGAGAGATCTTCATTGCTGCAGATCCCCTCTACTGATTCCACTTCCTTGGATGGGAGACTGTCTTTAACATGCCACTTACCTAGAATATGGTTTGGTCTCCCCCTAGGGCCTTCACTATTGTCTATTGTCTTACTATTTGCTATTTCTTTCTATGTTAATCACTGACTTGTAATGTGTATATAATAGTGTTTACTCATCTGCTAGTAGAGTATTGCCTATACATTATTTTAGTAAATGTGTTAACATAATAAAGTACCTTTATTTTGGTAACACTGTGTGGTTTTCATGTGTGTAACTGCTTTGTGACTGTAGTGGTATTGCAAAGGCTTTGCATGTCTCCTACATCAGTCTTGGCTGCTCATCCACAGCTAACTCTAGAGAGCCCTTGTAGGAAGTTGGCTCTGTATGCACTATTTCAAAGTAAGGAATAGTATGCACAGAGTCCAAGGGTTCCCCTTAGAGGTAAGATAATGGCAAAAAGAGATAATACTAATGCTCTATTTTGTGGTAGTGGGGTCGAGCAGTAGGCTTATCAAAGGAGTAGTGTTAAGCATTTGTTGTACATACACAGGCAATAAATGAGGAACACACACACAGAGACAATTCCAGGCCAAAAGGTTTTTGTGTAGAAAAATATATTTTCTTAGTTTATTTTAAGAACCACAGGTTCAAATTATACATGTAATACTTTGCATGAAAGGTATTGCAGGTAAGTACTTTAGGAACTTTTAATAATCACAATAGCATATATACTTTTCAAATAAAACACACATAGCTATTTTAAAACTAGACAGTGCAATTTTCACAGTTCCTAGGGGAGGTAAGTAAGTGTTAGTTCTTGCAGGTAAGTAAACCACCTACGAGGTTCAAGTTTGGGTCCAAGGTAGCCTACCGCTGAGGGTTCAGAGCAACACCAAAGTTACCACACCAGCAGCTCAGGGCCGGTCAGGTGCAGAGGTCAGAGTGGTGCCCAAAACGCATAGGCTTCAATGGAGAAGGGGGTGCCACGGTTCCAGTCTGCCAGCAGGTAAGTACCCGCGTCTTCGGAGGGCAGACCAGGGGGGTTTTGTAGGGCACCGGGGGGGGCACAAGTTAGCACAGAAAGTACACCCTCAGCAGGCGTCTGGTTTGTAATAGGAATCAATGGGAGACCAAGGGGTCTCTTCAGCGATGCAGGCAGGCAAGGGGAGGGGGGGGGGGGGCGGGGGAACGACTCCTCAGGGTAGCCACCACCTGGGCAAGGGAGAGGGCCTCCTGGGGGTCACTCCTGCACAGGGTCTTTTCCAGGCGTCGGGATCTGGGAGTCAGGCAGTCGCGGTCAGGGGGAGCCTCAGGATTCCCTCTGCAGGCGTTGTTGTGGGGGCTCAGGGGGGACAACTTTGGTTACTCACAGTCTCGGAGTCGCCGGGGAGTCCTCCCTGAAGCGTTGTTTCTCCACAAGTCGAGCCGGGGGCGTTGGGTGCAGAGTTGCAAGCCTCACGCTTCTGGCGGGAAATGCTGTTTGTCTTTAAGTTGCTTCTTTGGAAACAAAGTTGCAGTCTTGGATGAACAGGGCCGTTGTTCTCTGGAGTTTCTTGGTCCTTTTAGAGCAGGGCAGTCCTCTGAGGATTCAGAGGTCGCTGGTCCTGGGGAAAGCGTCGCTGGAGCAGTTTTCTTCCGAAGGGGGGAGACAGGCCGGTAGGGCTGGGGCCAAAGCAGTTGGTGTCTCCATCTTCTCTGCAGGGTTTTTCAGCTCAGCAGTCCTCTTCTTCTTACCATACCAAGGAGGCATTTCCTTACAGCCCTGGCTCCCTAGACACGGTCTACACCTCACTAATATGGGATACCTGAACCTGGTTTACAGTGTTAACACCAGGCCAGCCTCCTACAGTGGCCATGTCCTTCAGAAGTGTTGGGAGATCGATGGCATCCTCCATTGAAGACGGACTTTCAGGTTGAGGTGGAATCAACTTCGATAATTTACCAACGATCCAACCAGTACTGAGTTGAATATGAATTGGCAAGGTTACCCCCTGACTTTTGCCTTTGCTGATGCTATGTTTTGAATTGAAAGTGTGCTGAGGCCTGCTAACCAGGCCCCAGCACCAGTGTTCTTTCCCTAACCTGTACTTTTGTTTACACAATTGGCACACCCTGGCATCCAGGTAAGTCCCTTGTAACTGGTACCCCTGGTACCAAGGGCTCTGATGCCAGGGAAGGTCTCTAAGGGCTGCACTACATGTCACAAAGTGAAGTTTTCTGTTTGATGGCATATGTAGCTGTAGATACACATGCTCTGCATAGACTGTAAAGCAGTACCTCCCAAAAGTGGTGGCTAACCTGTGGGTGTTGCAGTGCTCTGAAAAAGTGTACGCAGTACTGCCTGTCCTACATTAGTTTGATGGTGTGCCAGGACATCCACACAATGCTTAGTGAAGGTGTGTGGTGTGGACCATGTGGCCGTCTTACATATGTCAGCTAAGGAAATGTTACCTAAAAAGGCCATGGTTGCTCCTTTTTAACGAGTAGAGTGCGCTCTAGGAGGAATAGTGAAGTCTTTTAGCTTTAGCATAGCAGGCCTGTATGCATTTAACAATCTACCTAGCTATGCCAGATTTGGAATACGGTTGCCTTTGAGTGGTGAGAAGGCAACAGAAAGCTGTTTAGTTTTCTAAAGGTTTTAGTTCTATCAATGTAGAACATAAGGGCTCTCAACATCTAAAGCGTGGAGAGCTCTTTCACCAACAGAATCTGGTTGTGGGAAAAAGAATGGGAATTCAATGGATTGATTTAATTGAGATACTAACTCTGGTAAGGATTTTAGGTTAGTGCCGAGAACGTCTTTATCCTTATGTGTTTGGAACAAGGGTTCTTGTAGGATTAAAGCCTGGAGCTCACTTACATGCCTAAGTGAAGTGATAGCAACTAAGAATGCCACTTTCCATGATAAAAATGGAAGGGGGAATGAATGTAAGTGTTCAAATGGTGGACCCATGAGTCTAGCAAGTACAATATTAAGATTCCAAGAAGGCACTGGAGGTGTCCTTGCAGAATCACTGGAATCCTTCCATGAAAGCTTTGATGAGTGTAATCTTGAAAAGGGAAGGATGCTGTCTGCTTTTAAGGTAAGCAGCTATAGCTGCTAGATGCAATTGTATTGAAGTGAATGCTAAACTTGCTTTTTGCAAATGAATAAGGTATGAAAGAACATCCTGCACTGATACTCTGAAAGGGTCATATTTTTGGGGTATACAGTAGCAAACATGTTTCCATTTTACCACATAACATGCTATAGTAGTAGGTTTACACATCTTAAGAATATCCATGCATTTTTGAGGCAATTTAAGGTATCCAAACTGCGAACTCAGGAGCCATATCCCAAGATTTAATTACTTGGGATTTAGGTGCCTGCTCTGATCATGGTTCAGAGTGAGACGATCCGGGTTGAGGAAAAGCTTCTCCCGAGCAACTACTGGCGGTCCTAGAAGAGTGGTAAACCAGGGTTGTCGGGTCCATGTAGGGGCCACCACGAGCAACGTGAAGGACGCTTGCCTGAGCTTCCAAACAAGAAACGGAAGGAGGGGGAGAAGTGGAAAAGTGTGGGCAAATACCCCTGACCAATTCATCCATTTAACATTTCTCTTGGATTAAAGGCGTGGGAACCTGGAGGCGAAGTGTGGGCATTTTTTGTTTTCTTTGTTACAAACAGGTCTATGTCCGGGAACCAACAAAATCGAAATACCCACCTTTATTAGTGGTTCCAGAGAGACAGAATCCCCAAATATGGTAAAGGCAATTCATCAAGCCAAAAGGTCTCAATATGCATTCATATCTATATGTTTCATATCAATTTTATTTTACAGTTATAATCTCATTTATTTCAATATTATATTCATGTGTATAATACAGATAGTCCTATGACTCCTGGGAAAAGAGCAAAAAATAAACTCATTCACACAATCACAGTCCTACTATTACAAAGCAAAAAAGGACAACATATATAAGACAATCTAAGGCCAATTCAGGCCCCCGCAGGGAGGAGAAAGAAACAGAACAGATGCTTCTCCAAAGCAAATAGACCAAACTGATACCTGTGTGTTTAACAGTATCACTTGGTTACAAATCTTCAATATTCCGAGAATTCACAGTTGTGAGAGTTTCTCTATTCCTAATTTGATGCATTTACTTCATGATCATTATTTATGGTTGGAGGTTGATACCCATAAGGCATAGGTCACAAAAAATGTTTATAAGGGTCGGGGGTTAGAGTCTGATAGAATGTCTATCTTTAACGATGATGCTGACGCGCATTTCGGTGACAAGTGACCACAGAGGGTCACTCACCTTCTTCAGGGCACACAGCAATTATAAATACAGAGCCATCCCAGGAGAGGCTATAGCACTCAGACTATACCTGCAATGTAAAATAATTACATAAAACTAATAGCTTGACAAGGACAGAATAAGAACAAGAAAAGAGGGAAAAAATAAAAGGAAGAAGAAAAATACAAAAGAAAGAAAAAGGAAAAAAAAAGAAGAAAAAAAGAAAAAAAAAAAAACTATATATAGTGGTTCAATACCCACGGGCGATTCATATCATGCAAAAAGAGCCACTGCGTGGATAAGTATCCAGAAGTGCATCTACATGCACATAGTCATGCATAATCTATTATCTGGTGTCTTCTCACAGTGGGTACTTTTTACTCCTCAACTCTACATCAAAGTGCTTTCCAAGGAGACTTTCACTCGTATACGTGACCGGTGACCTAGAGCACTATGATCCAAAAATATCCCAAATGCTGTTGGCAGATATCATTATTATATTCCCATACACAGTGGATGAAGGTGTATAAAGCACAAGTATCTTACTAATAAAAAGGGAAATCATAGAGCTCCAAAACCCTCTCAGAGTACATGGTTCCTTCCTCAATCGTCTTATAGGAGAAGATCCTTATGTGGATTGAAAACATACAGAAAAAAACTGTTTAAAATAGACGCAATAGAAGTGTAAGAACGCATAATCAGATATATGAATGACTTTGATATATCTATCAGTCAGGTCCCCAAGATGTGACTGTCTGGGAAGCCCTGCTTTTGGAAGTAGGAAAGCAGGACTAGTGGTTGGAGCTCCCACTCCTGGAATTGTTGCAGCATCCTGCTGAGGCGGTCGGCAAAGGTATGTGCTCCTAGGAGATGTTCTGCTGGCAGGTGAATGTTGTGATGAATGGCCCAATGCCAGATCTGCTGCAATAGATGAAACGGCTGTAGAGTGCCCTCCCCCTGTTTCTGCACATAATACATGGTTGTCATGTCTGTGTGGATTAGGACAACTTTGTGAACGATTTCAGCACTAGTTGAACAGCGAGAAGCTCCAGGTAACTGATGTGCATACTAACATGTTTGGGGCTCCATAGACCCTGGACTCAGATCCTGAAGGTAAGCATCCTACCCGGTCTGAGAAGCATCCGTTGTCAGAATGAGTGTAGGAAGTTTGCTCTGTATGCACTATTTCAAAGTAAGGAATAGTATGCACAGAGTCCAAGGGTTCCCCTTGGAGGTAAGATAGTGGCAAAAAGAGATAATACTAATGCTCTATTTTGTGGAAGTGTGGTCGAGCAGTAGGGTTATCAAAAGAGTAGTGTTAAGCATTTGTTGTACATACACACAGGCAATAAATGAGGAACACACACTCAGACAATTTCAGGCCAATAGGTTTTTGTATAGAAAAATATCTTTTCTTAGTTTATTTTAAGAACCACAGGTTCAAATTCTACATGTAACACTTTGCATGAAAGGTACTGCAGGTAAGTACTTTAGGAACTTTGAATAATCACAATAGCATATATACTTTTCAAATAAAACACATATAGCTATTTTAAAACTAGACAGTGCAATTTTCACAGTTCCTAGGGGAGGTAAGTAATTGTTAGTTCTTGCAGGTAAGTAAACCACCTACGGGGTTCAAGTTTGGGTCCAAGGTAGCCCACCGTTGGGGGTTCAGAGCAACCCCAAAGTTACCACACCAGCAGCTCAGGGCCGGTCAGGTGCAGAGGTCAAAGTGGCGCCCAAAATGCATAGGCTTCAATGGAGAAGGGGGTGCCCCGGCTCCAGTCTGCCAGCAGGTAAGTACCCGCGTCTTCGGAGGGCAGACCAGGGGGGTTTTGTAGGGCACCAGGGGAGTTGCAAGTCTCACGCTTCTGGCAGGAAATGCTGTGGTCTTTAAGTTGCTTCTTTGGAAACAAAGTTGCAGTCTTGGGTGAACAGGGCCGCTGTTCTCGGGAGTTTCTTGGTCCTTTTAGAGCAGGGCAGTCCTCTGAGGATTCAGAGGTCGCTGGTCCTGGGGAAAGCGTCGCTGGAGCAGTTTTCTTCCGAAGGGGGGGGAAGACAGGCCGGTAGGGCTGGGGCCAAAGCAGTTGGTGTCTCAGTCTTCTATGCAGGGTTTTTCAGCTCAGCAGTCCTCTTATTCTTAGGTTGCAGGAATCTAGTTTCCTAGGTTCAGGGGAACCCCTAAATACAGAATTTAGGGGTGTGTTTAGGTCTGGGAGGGCAGTAGCCAATGGCTACTGTCCTTGAGGGTGGGTACACCCTCTTTGTGCCTCCTCCCAAGGGGAGGGGGGCACATCCCTATTCCTATTGGGGGAATCCTCTTTCTACAAGATGGAGGATTTCTAAAAGTCAGTCACCTCAGCTCAGGACACCTTAGGGGCTGTCCTGACTGGCCAGTGACTCCTCCTTGTTTTTCTCATTATTTCTCCTGGACTTGCTGCCAAAAGTGGAGGCTAGGTCCAGGGGGCAGGCATCTCCACTAGCTGGAGTGCCCTGGGGCATTCTAACACAAAGCTTGAGCCTTTGGAGCTCACTGCTAGGTGTTACAGTTCCTGCAGGGGGGAGGTGTGAAGCACCTCCACCCAGAGCAGGCTTTGTTTCTGTCCTCAGAGAGCACAAAGGCCCTCACCACATGGGGTCAGAAACTCATCTCTCAGCAGCAGGCTGGCACAGACCAGTCAGTCCTGCACTGAACAACTGGGTAAAATACAGGGGGCTTCTCTAAGATGCCCTCTGTGTGCATTTTTCAATAAATCCAACACTGGCATCAGTGTGGGTTTATTATTCTGAGAAGTTTGATACCAAACTTCCCAGTATTCAGTGTAGCCATTATGGAGCTGTGGAGTTCGTTTTTGACAGACTCTCAGCCCATATACTCTTATGGCTACCCTGCACTTACAATGTCTAAGGTTTTGCTTAGACACTGTAGGGGCATAGTGCTCATGCACCTATGCCCTCACCTGTGGTATAGTGCACCCTGCCTTAGGGCTGTAAGGCCTGCTAGAGGGGTGACTTACCTTTGCCATAGGCAGTGTGAGGTTGGCATGGCACCCTGAGGGGAGTGCCATGTCGACTTAGTCATTTTCTCCCCACCAGCACACACAAGCTGGCAAGCAGTGTGTCTGTGCTGAGTGAGGGGTCCCTAGGGTGGCATAAGACATGCTGCAGCCCTTAGAGACCTTCCCTGGCATCAGGGCCCTTGGTACCAGGGGTACCAGTTACAAGGGACTTACCTAGGTGCCAGGGTTGTGCCAATTGTGGAAACAATGGTACATTTTAGGTGAAAGAACACTGGTGCTGGGGCCTGGTTAGCAGGGTTCCAGCACACTTCTCAGTCAAGTCAGCATCAGTATCAGGCAAAAAGTGGGGGGTAACTGCAACAGGGAGCCATTTCTTTACAATGAGTCTAAAAAAGGACTCCCCCTTTTAACAGTTTGTTTCACCACGGCAGAGAGGGATGGGTGCAGATGTCTATCAACACTTGATTATCCAGACAACCCTGTGACTGAGACCATTGGCATGCTAGACCTTCCTGCAATGGGCGCATGTGGAAATGAGAATTTGGTACTATGATAAGAAGGCATCATCCCTAAAAGTCTCATGACATTTGACTGAGATATGATGATTGGGGTAGAAGTATATGTGTTGCGTTTAAAAACGTATCCTTGCTGCATTTGGATAAGCCAAACCCAGCTGTGTGTTCAGAACAGCCCCTAGAACAGGTTGTACCTGAAGAGGTTGCAGATGAGATTTTTGGAAATTGATAGTGAAACTCAGCTGGTGAAACACATCTATGTTGACTTGAAGGTGGTGTTGGCAAATTTTGAGGGTACTGAGTTTTATAATCCAGTTATCAGATATGGGAAAACGTGAATGTTTTGTCTGTGTAAGTGAGCTGCAACCACTGATAGGTACTTTGTGAAGGGAGGGCTTTGTTGGTACTCCAAACAGGAGTACTTTGAGCTGGTAGGGTTTGCCTGCAATCACAAATCTGAGGTATTTGCGATGCACTGGGTGTATAGGAGTGTGAAAGTAGACGTCCTTTAGGTCTAGTGCTGAGGAAATCACCTTACTGAAGGAGTGTAATCACATCTTGGAGGTTTACCACGTGAAAATGCTGTGACAGGTTATAATAGTTTAAAGACCTGGGATCTAGAATGGGCCTTAACGATCTGTCCATTTTGGGAATTAGAACTACAGAAAGTATACCCCTGCCCCTTGACTGTAGGGTGGTAAGGGCTCTATGGCTCCTTTAAGAGCCTGAATCTCCGTATTGAACAGAATGATATGTTTCAGAGGAAGTTTGTGAGTGTGAGGGGGGAATTTTGTACATGTGGAAATAAGCTCCAGACGGAAGATGTGTGAGCTTGCCCTGTTGGTGAGGATGGGGTGTCAGTGGCCGTGGTTTTAGTGGTTGATTTATATAAAGGCCAACAAAACAAGCCATGTGTAGCAGGATCTGCAGAGCACCCATAGATTTGGCCACCTCATTATCTTTTTTCATTTTTTTCTAGAGTCTGATCAACTTGTGGGCCAAAGAGGAGCTTTTTTGTCAAATTGTACATTTAGACTAGTTTGATGTACCTCAGGTTTAAATCTAGAAATGCATAGCCAAGCATGCTGGTGCAAAAGGACACTGGTGTTTATTGCCCTCGCATCAGTAGAATCTAAAGCACAGCGGATAGAGTTATTAGAAAGAAGCTGGCCCTAGCTGACCATCTCTTGGTCACTTTTCCTGTGCTCCTCTGGGAGGAATTGGATGAGCTCCTCCATCAGGTCCCTGTAGGTGCTGCCATATCTTGCAAGCAGCCCTTGTGCATTAGCAATACACCAACTATTGGTGGTTTGGGCTGCAGACCGCTTTCCAGAAGCGTCAATTAGCTTGCTGTCCTTGTCAAGAGGTGGAGCAGCTTGGGAGCTTGCTCTTTCTCGCATCAGAAACCACCAGGGAATCGGGGGGGGGAAATCTGACCTCTAATAAAAACTGGGTCGGAGGGTGAGGCTTTATATGTTCTCTACACGCGGAGTGATGATACAAGTCATGGCAGGATTTTTTAAAATGTCCTCCGCATGACTCATCATTCCCTTTAGCATGGGAAGGTACTGTGTGACCCTGTGCAATGTGGTGAGTGTCAAAGAGGGAATCATCCTCAATGGCATTTTTATCTAAAAGAACTGGGGGATAAGTTGCTGCCCTCCCAATGAGCTCCTGAAAGGAGGTAGTGTCATCTATCAGAGATGGGTAGACATCCGAGTAGGGATCCATATCATAGTGTGAAGAGATTTGTTCCCTCCTCCTTGATCACCTTGCAAAGAGAGGAGGGGAAGGGGGTGGGGGGGGGGGGACGGCATTGGGGTCCTGAGGTCAAGTGGGTCACACTGTAAATGTGGAGGTGAAGCAGATGGTGGTGGTGGTGGTGATGTTATAGGTGGTGGTGGAGAGTAAGGCAAAGGAGGGTTTATGACAGTTTGTCCATCCTCCTGTGTTTGGCAGGAGGTGCAGGAATATCAAAAGCCTCCTCAAAGGATAGCTGCCTTTTAGAAGGCATTGAAACAGCAGCTTTGAGCAAGACATGGCCAGTCTGTGGTTAAATATATAGCAGTATCTGCTTAACGTCGAGCTGCTGCTTCATTTTATGGAGGATGGGCTCTATAGAAGTACTCTGCTCTGTGGAAACCTTTGTTTTTTGTTAGCGCCTCAGCTTCTGTTTCAGTGCCGAAATAGTCAGTGCTGCGGCAGGTAGTGGACTTTTCGGCACAGGGGTGGTTGGTGCCGAATGGGAGACCAAAGCTATATGTGGCAAAGCTGAAGATGTTTGGCTCTGCTCGAAGATGGTCTGTTTAGGCGTAGTTTTTTTGGTGCCGAGCTCAATGGCAGGACGTCTGAATGAGTCTTTCGGTGCAGACAGTGGTCTGATGGCAGCGGTGGTCGAGTAGCCTTTGGTTCGGTAATTGTAAAAAAATGGCTCCCTGTTGCAGTTACCCCCCACTTTTTGCCTGATACTGATGCGGACTTGACTGAGAAGTGTGCTGGGACCCTGCTAACCAGGCCCCAGCACCAGTGTTCTTTCACCTAAAATGTACCTTTGTTTCCACAATTGGCACAACCCTGGCACCTAGGTAAGTCCCTTGTAACTGGTACCCCCTGGTACCAAGGGCCCTGATGCCAGGGAAGGTCTCTAAGGGCTGCAGCATGTCTTATGCCACCCTAGGGACCCCTCACTCAGCACAGACACTGCTTACCAGCTTGTGTGTGCTGGTGGGGAGAAAATGACTAAGTCGACATGGCACTCCCCTCAGGGTGCCATGCCAACCTCACACTGCCTATGGCATAGGTAAGTCACCCCTCTAACAGGCCTTACAGCCCTAAGGCAGGGTGCACTATACCACAGATGAGGGCATAGGTGCATGAGCACTATGCCCCTACAGTGTCTAAGCAAAACCTTAGACATTGTAAGTGCAGGGTAGCCATGAGAGTATATGGGCTGGGAGTCTGTCAAAAACGAACTCCACAGCTCCATAATGGCTACACTGAATACTGGGAAGTTTAGTATCAAACTTCTCAGAATAATAAACCCACACTGATGCCAGTGCTGGATTGATTAAAAAAAATGCACACAGAGGGCATCTTAGAGATACCCCCTGTATTTTTTCCAATTGTTCAGTGCAGGACTGACTGGTCTCTGCCAGCCTGCTGCTGAGAGACGAGTTTCTGACCCCATGCGGTGAGAGCCTTTGTGCTCTCTGAGGACAGAAACAAAGCCTGCTCTGGGTGGAGGTGCTTCACACCTTCCCCCTGCAGGAACTGTAACACCTAGCAGTAAGCTTCAAAGGCTCAAGCTTCGTGTTACAATGCCCCAGGGCACTCCAGCTAGTGGAGATGCCTGCCTCGTGGACCCAGCCCCCACTTTTGGCAGCAAGTCCAGGAGAGATAATGAGAAAAACAAGGAGGAGTCACTGGCCAGTCAGGACAGCCCCTAAGGTGTCCTGAGCTGAGGTGACTCTGACTTTTAGAAATCCTCCATCTTGTAGAAGGAGGATTCCCCCAATAGGGATAGGAATGTGACCCCCTCCCCTTGGGAGGAGGCACAAAGAGGGTGTACCCACCCTCAGGGCTAGTAGCCATTGGCTACTAACCCCCCAGACCTAAACAGGCCCTTAAATTTAGTATTTAAGGGCTCCCCTGAACCTAAGAATTTAGATTCCTGAAACTACAAGAAGAAGAGGACTGCTGAGCTGAAAAACCCCTGCAGAGGAAGAACAGAAGACACCAACTGCTTTGGCCCCAGACTTACCGGCCTGTCTCCTGCCTTCCAAAGAAACCTGCTCCAGCGACGCTTTCCAAGGGACCAGCGACCTCTGAATCCTCTGAGGACTGCCCTGCTTCAAGAAAGACAAGAAACTCCCGAGGACAGTGGCACTGCTCCAAAAGAACTGCAACTTTGTTACAAAGGAGCAGATTTAAAGACCCCTGCAAATCCCCGCAAGAAGCGTGAGACTTGCAAAACTGCACCCGGCGACCCCCGACTCGACTGGTGGAGAACCAACACCTCAGGGAGGACCCTCCGGCGACTCCGAGACCGTGAGTAACCAAAGTTGTCCCCCCTGAGCCCCCACAGCGACGCCTGCAGAGGGAATCCCGAGGCTCCCCCTGACCGCGACTGCCTGAACCTAAAGTCCCGACGGCTGGAAAAGACCCTGCACCCGCAGCCCCCAGCACCTGAAGGAACGGAACTTCTGTGCAGGAGTGACCCCAGGAGGCCCTCTCCCTTGCCCAGGTGGTGGCTACCCCGAGGAGCCCCCCCCTTGCCTGCCTGCACCACTGAAGAGACCCCTTGGTCTCCTATTGACTCCCATTGGAAACCCGACGCCAGTTTACACACTGCACCCGGCCGCCCCCGCGCTGCTGAGGGTGTATTTTTTGTGTGGACTTGTGTCCCCCCCCCCGGTGCCCTACAAAACCCCCCTGGTCTGCCCTCCGAAGACGCGGGTACTTACCTGCTGGCAGACTGGAACCGGGGCACCCCCTTCTCTCCATTGAAGCCTATGTGTTTTGGGCACCTCTTTGACCTCTGCACCTGACCGGCCCTGAGCTGCTGGTGTGGTAACTTTGGGGTTGCTCTGAACCCCCAACGGTGGGCTACCTTGGACCCAAAACTGAACCCTGTAGGTAATTTACTTACCTGCTAAAACTAACAATACTTTACCTCCCCCAGGAACTGTGAAAATTGCACTGTGTCCACTTTTAAAACAGCTTATTGTGTTTTATGTAAAAAGTATATATGCTACTGTGATTATTCAAAGTTCCTAAAGTACTTACCTGCAATACCTTTCAAATGAGATATTACATGTAGAATTTGAACCTGTGGTTCTTAAAATAAACTAAGAAAATATATTTTTCTATAACAAAACCTATTGGCTGGATTTGTCTCTGAGTGTGTGTTCCTCATTTATTGCCTGTGTGTATGTACAACAAATGCTTAACACTACTCCTTTGATAAGCCTACTGCTCGACCACACTACCACAAAATAGAGCATTAGTATTATCTTTTTGCCACTATCTTACCTCTAAGGGGAACCCTTGGACTCTGTGCATGCTATTCCTTACTTTGAAATAGCACATACAGAGCCAACTTCCTACAGTAATGAATTGTTGCTTTTTTGGGCTGAGCAGGGGAGCCAGTACTCAGTTTGTTGGCTGGAAGAAACCCTGCGTCTCAAGAAGGGAGTCCACATCCGACTCCGCCGTCAACCGAAAAGGTCTCTTTGAATGCTGGGGCCCCTTGCATCTCATGCTCTATAGCTCCAACTCGACATCTTGTTGTCTGAAGATGCCTGGGGTCTCTTCTATCTTGTGCCTCTGCGCCTCATGTCGACAGGTCCTTCTGTCCCTCGGTCTTTTTCGATCAAAAAGACTTACAGACCTCGCAGTCCTCCTCTTTATGGTCCAGGGACAAACAGGTTGCAGACCTGGTGCTGGCTGGGCCGTGGAACTTTGCATGGCACTTGTGGCAGAAACGCAAGAGTCCCTTTCGTTACAAGTTCACTCTCGGAGTTGGATGAGAAAAAAAAAAAAGACTAAGGGGCCTATGTAGGAACGCATCAATAAAACGGATGTGCTGCCCACTAGACAATACAGCAGCACGCTTTCAACAAAATGTCTCTTCACTTAATTTTTGCAAGCCTGAACTTCCCTTTTAGGCACCCTGCAGGATTTCAGCAGACCAAAATGTACATTATTGGAGTTCAAATGATTCCACAGCTCTTGTAGTTGAACATATACTGAGCTAACCAATTATATTCAATTGGACAATACATTAGATGACAAGGATTACTTAATGAATACAGTTTAAAGAATAATTTACAACTAAATTTTACTAAATTAAAAGCATAGGCTGACCTCCTAGAAGTGAGCAAGGAGGCTTTGATTAGTTTAATTCAGCATGGGATCTGATTACATGAAGGTCCTTCAACACATTCCACACAATTCACTAAGATGTCTTGATCAACTATGCCATTACCTGATCTGCATATTTCAGTTTCAGGCATGAAATCACTTGACCTTCTAACTCTGAATCATCCTTCGCATTGTTGAGTATGTGTTGGCAAAATTTGGGAATATCTTGCTTGCAGGCCTTCCTCAGCACTGGATTCAAGCGGTAATCTATAGGAAGGGAAATCAAATATGAAAGGAAACAGAACACAATTATGGTCCAACATCCACAGTAACAATCTTACATGCAATTACCCTAAAGAAATATACAGATGAACACGTTACCTACTGTTGGTAACACTCTTTCTGGAGGATATTTTCAACTGCAGATTACTCACCTTTTGGATAGCCACAGGAGTTAGACTGGATCCTGAAATGTTCATCGCAGTGACCCCATGCTCAGTAGGTGGTGGTGTGCAGCACCACGATGATGATGTACCTCTTTGGAAGTGTTAGGATGGTGTCCCATATCAGGACTACACCTATGCCTAGACATCAATTTTATTCACGTCTCATTAAGTAACTCGAGACAGTGTGCCAAACTCAAACATGTAACCTTTTTTCAATGTAAGAGGCAATTCCACAACAGGAATCTGTGGTTAGGCAGGGTATACAACAGAAAGAGTTACAGAAAGTACCTAATTTCTCTTCTGATGGATACTTCTAACCATTAAGTCCTCCCTTTTACAGTAGAGACCACAGCAGTATCTCTCAAAGGTGGAAGGTCTGAGAAGGGGATCAGATGAGTGCAAAATGGTCCTATCTTCGGAACACAGGGTCAAGGCTGTAGTGTTTTGAAAGCCTATGTACACACACACACACACACACACACACACACACACACAGAGACATCCCAGCATGGAAAATGGCCAAAAACAGGCAAACTTCAAGCTACTGCAGATGCAGTGGAAGTGGCTTGGCTCTGGTGGAATGGGAATGCAGATCTTCAGGCTTCTTGGCTAGTGCGTAGCACATTTTCAGACCAAGGACGATCCACCCTGAAAGGCCCTCTTTTGCCCTTCTTTATGCCTGAAAATCCAAACAGCTGATCATTTGTCTTTGTGCAGTCAAGGTAAAAACAATGCTCTTTGGGGGATGGAGAGTCTCCTTCTCGTTTGAGGGGCGAGGTAGAGGACAAATCTGACAGAATGATCAACTGGATAATGTAAAAGGGTATCAACTTTAGGAAGGATGCCCAATAGATAACCCTTCTATAACTAATGCAGGACCTTGTTTGCTATTGAAGTAACCAATCAAAAAAAACATCCGAAGGTTTGGCCAATAAGAGGTCGACATTTTGGGCACCACACCAGTCAACACATTTCTTCTAGCACTCCTCAGAGTGATTTTCTGGAAGGCCATCTGGTCGCAAGGATTAAATCAATGATCTCGGCTGGCAAATCAAATTATTCAAACATTACCTGTAGGAAGCTGGCCCTTTCTGTGATATGTGAATACCAGGTTAAAGATCCAGGGGTTCTCCAGTGAGTGGACAAGTCTTACTATTCAATCTCAAAGTGCTCTTTTTAGGGGTGGTGGGCGAACAGTCTTAGGCTTAAAACAGAGAGCAAGACATCTACAAATACACACAATAGTTAATTGAGACGACTCAAGAAGGAGACCCACAAAAATAGCAAGTATCTTTATATATGTTTAGGCATCAGACAAAAATCGTTCAGGCAAGTATGTTTTTAAAAAGGAATTCTTTTCACTTTAAAAAGTGAACACAGTGCAATTTGAGTTCTGCAATGTTATCCTAAAGAGGCAAAACAAGTTCTGAAATCAGGTACTGTATGACTACTTACAAAGATCAATATCCAAGAATAAAGATGAGTATTAGGCAAGGGTCAGACCCACACCAACAGGTCACTGAGCGGCACTGGGGTGGCTGGGTGCAGAGGTGTAGTACGGTGTTGGGTGCCCAATGTATTTCAATAGAGATCGGTCTCTGTGGAAAAAGGCTGCAGGCTCTGGCTAGGGGGCCAGTCTAGGTCAACTAACAGGTAGGTTACAAACATGGGATGCTTAGAGATGTAGGTGCACCTCTGGCCCTCTTCTCCACAGGGAAGAGAGGTGCAGAAGTGTCCTTTGGTGTAAGGTTTGTGAGTCTGGGAGCACTCGCGGTTGAGGGGTTTTGTGGTCTGAGGCTGAAGGCAAAGTCAGGGAGTTCAGGCAGGGTGAAACCACAGTGGACTCCAGTTCAGGAGAACTGGGGGACTTTGTTGACACCACAGGCCCACTTCAACTCAGGCCAGTGGCAAAGGGTGCAGTGGTCGTTTTAGGAGTCAGATTTCTCTCACCACTTTAAGCTGCAGGAGAGGGGGGCTTGCGTGCAGAGGCTGCAGGTGATTTCGGGGAATCCAGGAGGGGTGAAACCACAATGGACTGACTCTCGGGAGCTGGGGAACCTTTTGTCAGCACCGACGGGCCACTTCAGCTCGGGTCTGAGACAGCGCGTGCAATGGGGACTTCAGGTGTCAGCTTGTGGTGGTCCCAGAGGCTTCAGAGTCCCTTTTCTTTGGAGGTTTTTAGAGAACAGATCCACTGTTCACGGGAGGTCATGAGTCTTAATTGAAGGCAGACAGTCCTCCCGAGCCGGGTTTCTGGAATCACAGCTGAGTTGACTTGGTGCAGATTTTGTTGAGGGATGCAGTCAGGTCAGAGGGTTGGTGCCAGGTCAGCTGCTTCTTTTCTCCTCTTCTACTTTCATGGCTCTTCGATGTCCTTGGTTTTCTTAGATAGTCAGGATCTGCTTCTCTAGTGCCAGGGGCTCCCCTAAATACTGAATTTAGGGGTATTAGGGGTTTGTAGGGTAGTAGCCAATGGGTACTGACCCTTGGGGTCACTACACCCCCTATATGACCACTTCCTGTGGTAAGTGGGCATTACATTGTCCCAGAACTACTAATTATACCCTCACCAAAATGGCTACTTCTGAAAAATCATGTCCACCTCGCAGTAGCCCATGTTAGGGGTGGTACTAACCTGGGGGTGGCATGCCTAACCTGACTAATTTTTGCGCCTCTCCAGGTGCCAAATGGGCTCTGGACAGAGGGGAGGCTTAATCTCCTGTGAAAGCCAGAGTCACAATTCAAAGGCAGCAGCCGTTTGAGGCTTGCCGTCTTAGGAAGGCTAATGAGCAGGTGTAGGAAGTTGGATCTGTATATACTATCTCAAGGTGAGAGATAGTGTGCACAAGGGTTTCCCCTTAGAGGTGGATAGTGGCAAAATGAGATAATACTAATGCTCTATTTTGTGGTAGTGCGGTAGGCTTATCAGAAGATAGTGTTAAGCATTTGTTGTACACACAGGCAATAAATGAGGAACACACACTCAAAGACTTAACTCCAGGCCAATAGTTTTTTTTTTTATAAAAAAAAAAAAAAAAAATCTTAATTTATTTTAGAACTACAAGATTTGAGGTAGGTACATAAAAGTGGACACAGTGCAAAAATCAACAGTTCCTTGGGGGGGGTAAGTTTGGTTAGTTTTCCCAGGTAAGTAAAGCACCTTCAGTCAGTCTCCTGGGCATAGACAGCCCACCATTGGGGGTTCAAGGTAACCCAGAAGCCACCGCACCAGCAACACAGGGCCGGCCGGTCAGGTGCAGCAGTCAAAAGGAGGGCCCAAAACACATAGGCGCCTATGGAGAACAGGGGTGCTCCGGGTCCAGTCTGCTAGCAGGTAAGTACCTGTGCCCACAGGGAGCAGACCAGGGGTGCTTGTAGAGCCCGGGGGAGAGAAAGGTAGCACACAAAACACATCCTCAGCGGCACAGGGGCCGGCGGGTGTAGTGTGCGAAGTAGGCATCGGGATTTCTATAGAAAGCAATAGAGGGGACCCGGGGGTCACTCTGGTGAAGCAGGCAGGGCATAGGGGGGCTTCTCGGGCCAGCCACAGACTGGGCTAGGATGAAGGCCACCTGCTGGTCACTCCTGCACTGGTAGGTGGTTCCTCTCTGTCCTGGGGGCTGCGGGTGCAGTGCTTGGTCCAGGTGTCGGATTCTTTTGTTACCAGGCAGTCGTGGTCAGGGGGAGCCTCTGGATCCTCTATGCAGGCGTCTCCGTGGGGGTGCAGGGAGGTCGACTCAGGGTGTCCACGTCGTTGAAGTCACCTGGGAGTCCTCTCTGCGGTGTTGGTTGTCCTGGACTTGAGCCAGGGGTATCGGGGTGCAGAGTATGAAGACTCACGCTTCTGGCAGGAAGTGAGTCTCTCTTTAAATTTGTTTCAAAGTTGCAAGTTTGTTGCGGTTTCTGAACAGTGCCGCTGTTCTCGGGAGGTTCTTGGTCCTTTGGGTGCAGGGCAGTCCTCTGAGTCCTCAGAGGTCGCTGGTCCCGCTGGATGTGTCACTGTACAGGTTCTCAGAGTCTGGAGACAGGCCAGTAGGGCAGGGGCCAAGTCAGTTGTCATCTGTCTCTGCGGGGCTTTCAGGTCAGCAGTCCTTTCTTCAGGTTGCAGGAATCTGATTTCCTGGGTTCATGGTCGCCCCTAAATAATCAATTTAGGGGTGTGTTTAGGTCTGGGGGGCAGTAGCCAATGACTACTGTCCTTGAGGGTGGCTACACCCTCTATGTGCCTCCTCCCTGTGGGGAGGTGGGCACATCGCTAATCCTATTGGGGGAATCCTCCAAAACAAGATGGAGGATTTCCTAAGGCAGGGGTCACCTCAGGACACCTTAGGGGCTGTCATGACTGGTGGGTGACTCCTTGTTTTTTTCATTATCTCATCTGAGGGGGTGGGGGTGGGGAGGGGCATCTCCACTAGCTCGAGATGCCCTGGGGCATTGTAACACGAACCCTAGTTCCTGCAGGGGGAGGTGTGAAGCAACTCCACCCAGTGCAGGCTTTGTTTCTGGCCACATAACACAAAGGCTCTCACTCCAGGGTGTCAGAAACTCATCTCAGTGGCAGGCTGGCACAGACCAGTCAGTCCTGCACTGAAGGATTGGGTAAAATACAGGGGGCATCTCTAAGATGCCCTGTGCGTGCATTTTTTAATAAATCCAACACTGGCATTAGTGTAGGTTTATTATTCTGAGAAGTTTGATACCAAACTTACCAGTATTCAGTGTAGCCATTATGGAACTGTGGAGCTCGTTTTGACAAACTCCCAGACCGTATATTTTATATGGCCACGCTGTACTTACAATGTCTAAGAATTGACATAGGCACTGTAGGGGCACTTATCTATGGTATAGTGCACCCTTCCTTAGGGCTTTAAGGCCTGCTAGAGGGGTGACTTACCTATGCCACGGGCAGTATTTTGTGTGCATGGCATCCTGAGGGGGATGTCATGTCGACTTTTCCTTTTTCTACCCACCAACACACACAATCTGCAATGGCAGTGTGCATGTGTTAGGGGAGGGGTCCCTTAGGGTGGCACGACACATGCTGCAGACCTTAGGGACCTTCCCTGGTCACAGGGCCCTGGGTACCAATGGTACCTTTTACAAGGGACTTATCTGTGTGCCAGGGGTGTGCCAATTGTGGAAACAATGGTACATTTTTAGTGAAAGAACACTGCTTCTGGGACCTGGTTAGCAGGGTCCAGCACACTTCTTAGTCAAGTCAGCATCAATATCAGGCAAAAAGTGGAGGGTAACTGCAACAGGAAGCCATTTTCCTACAGAAGGTGATCCTGTGGGATGGGGTGTTGTACCCTCTTCCCGGACAGGCTTTTGTTCTGGCCTCTTGAGAGCAAAAAGCTCTCACCCTAGGGGTCCTGAACGGTGTCTTTGGAGGCAGGAAGGCAGGCAGAAACTGGCCAACAAGCATACCAAAGGCTGGTAGGCTTTCAGGGGCACCTCTAAGGTGCCCTCTGGCTGAATGTATTGGTAAATCCAACACTGGCATCAATATGTGTTCACCAATACGAGATGTTTGATACCAGACATCCATATCTTCAGTAAAGCCATCATGTGGCTGGGGAACTCTTATGGAACAGTGTCCAGCAAATGTAGTTAAAATGGCTTCCCTGGTCATTTACTATGTCAGAGAATCGACAAAGACATAGCAGGGGCATATCTGCTTGTGCAGATATGCCCTCGCGTGTAATATCATGCACCCTGTCTTTGGGCTTAAGGCCCGCTAGAGCGGTGACTTACAATATATTGCAAGCAGTGTTTAGGGAACAGGCTGTGTGCTATGATGTGTTTTCACTTTTGTCTGCACCAAGACACGTAGAATGCAATGACAGCCTGACGTACTTTGTGATGTGTACCTTAGGGTGGCACAATTCTTGCTGCAGCCCCTGAGGACACTCTGCGGTGCCCCCGGCCCCAAATACCATGGGTACCATTTACATGGGACTTACAGAGGGTACTAAAGATGTTGCCAATTGGGGAAACTTCAGTTTTGAGAAAGAGATCTGGCAAAGGGGACCTGATTAGCAGGAACCCAGTGCACTTTCAGTCGAAATTGCATCAGATACCAGGCAAAAAGTAGGGGGCAACCATATCAAGAGGTACTTTCCTACACTGCTATTCAATCTTGATGAATGGAGGTGTAGGTTTTAGAGATTGATGTAGGACACTGCCCTGTCACAGAAACAGAAGGACTGATTGAAGCAGTAGCTTGATCGGAAGACAAATGCTCTGGAGCTCTGAATACCACATTTCTGGCCCAATCCAGGGCCATTAGAATGACTTCGGCAGACAGTACAAATCCTAGAAGCCCAAGATAGGAAAGGCAGCAATGAGAATGTATGCAGAAGCCACCCTGCATATCGTGTGCTGCCTCCTTTGGAATCTGAAAGGAGGGAAAGGCAGCCCTGATGCTGGGTCCAATGGAATCTGAGGGATCACTGTAAGGCTTGTGTGTGTCACGTTGTAAGGAAATGCCTACTTGGCATGGTTACCCCCTGACTTTTTGCCTTTGCTGATGCTAAGTTATGATTTGAAAGTATGCTGGGACCCTGCTAACCAGGCCCCAGCACCAGTGTTCTTTCCCTAAACTGTACCTTTGTCTCCACAATTGGCACAACCCTGGCACTCCGGTAAGTCCCTTGTAACTGGTACCCCTGGTACTAAGGGCCCTGATGCCAGGGAAGGTCTCCAAGAGCTGCAGCATGTCTTATGCCACCCTAGGGACCCCTCACTCAGCACATGCACACTGCTTCACAGCTTGTGTTTGCTGGTGGGGAGAAAATGACAGTCAACATGGCACTCCCCTCAGAGTGCCATGCCAACCTCACACTGCCTGTGGTAGGTAAGTCACCCCTCTAGCAGGCCTTACAGCCCTATGGCAGGGTGCACTATACCACAGGTGAGGGCATAACTGCATGAGCACTATGCCCCTACAGTGTGTAAGCAAAACCTTAGACATTGTAAGTGCAGGGTAGCCATAAGAGTATATTGTCTGGGAGTCTGTCAAACATGAACTCCAAAGCACCATAATGGCTACACTGAAAACTGGGAAGTTTGGTATCAAACTTCTCAGCACAATAAATGCACACTGATGCCAGTGTGCAATTTATTGTAAAATACACCCAGATGCCCCCTGAAAACAAACCCGACTTCCAGTGTGGTCTGACTAGTTTTTGCCAGGCTGCCACACACCAAACATGTTGCTGGCCACATGGGGAGAGTGCCTTTGTCACTCTGTGGCCAGGAACAAAACCTGTACTGGGTGGAGGTGCTTCTCACCTCCCCCTGCAGGAACTGTAACACCTGGCGGTGAGCCTCAAAGGCTCACCCCTTTTGTTACAGCGCCCCAAGGCATCCCAGCTAGTGGAGATGCCCTCCCCTCCGGCCACTGCCCCACTTTTGGCGGCAAGGCTGGAGAAGATAATGAGAAAAACAAGGAGGAGTCACTGGCCAGTCAGGACAACCCCTAAGGTGTCCTGAGCTGAGGTGACTCTTACTTTTAGAAATCCTCCATCTTGTGGATGGAGGATTCCCCCAATAGGATTAGGGATGTGCCCCCTCCCCACAGGGAGAGGGCACAACCAGGGTGTAGCCACCCTCCGTGCCAGTAGCCATTGGCTATTGTCCTCCCAGACCTAAACACACCCCTAAATTGAGTATTTAGGGGCCCGCAGAACCAAAGAAACTAGATTCCTGCAACCTACAGAAGGACTGCTGACCTGAAGCCCTGCAGTGAAGACAGACGACAACTGCTTTGGCCCCAGCCCTAACGGCCTGTCTCCCTACTTCGAAGAAAACTGCAACAGCGACGCATCCAACAGGGACCAGCGACCTCTGAAGCCTAAGAGGACTGCCCTGCACCCAAGGACCAAGAAACTCCAGTGAACAGCGGCTCTGTTCAAGCATCTGCAACTTTCTTGCAACAAAGAAATAACTTCAAGGACTTCACATTTCCCACCGGAAGCGTGAGACTTTCTACTCTGCACCCGAAGCCCCTGGCTCGACCTGCGGAAAACCAACACTACAGGGAGGACTCCCCGGCGACTGCGAGCCAGTGAGTAGCCAGAGTTGACTCCCCTGAGCCCCCACAGCGACACCTGCAGAGGAATTCCAGAGGCTCCCCCTGACCGCGACTGCCTGTAACAAGGAACCCGACGCCTGGAACCAACACTGCACCCGCAGCCCCCAGGACCGGAAGGAACTGAACTCCAGTGCAGGAGCGACCCTCTGCCTAGCCCAGGTGGTGGCTACCCCGAGGAGCCCCCCCTCTGCCTGCATCGTTGGAGACCCCTGGGTCTCCCCATTGCTTTCAATACAAAACCCGAACCCTGTTTGCACTCTGCACCCGGCTGCCCCTGTGCCACTGAGGGTGTACTTTCTGTGCCTGATTGTGTCCCCCCGGTGCCCTAAAAACCCCCCATGGTCTGCCCTCCGTGGGCGCGGGTACTTACCTGCTGGCAGACTGGAACCGGGGCACCCCTGTTTCCATCGAAGCCTATGTGTTTTGGGCACCTCTTTGACCTCTGCACCTGACCGGCCCTGAGCTGCTGGTGTGGTAACTTTGGGGTTGCCTTGAACCCAAAACGGTGGGCTACCTTGGACCCAACTTTGAACCCTGTAAGTGTTTTACTTACCTGTGAACTTAATTACTTATCTCCCCCAGGAACTGTTTCTTTTTGCACTGTATCCACTTTTAAAATAGCTTATTGCTATGTTTGTCAAAACTTTACATGCTATTGTGATTATTCAAAGTTCCGAGAATACCTGAGTGAAATACCTTTCATTTGAAGTATTACCTGTACCTGTGGTTCTTAAAATAAACTAAGAAAATATATTTTTCTATATAAAAACCTATTGGCCTGGAGTAAGTCTTTGAGTGTGTGTTCCTCATTTATTGCCTGTGTGTACAACAAATGCTTAACACTACCCTCTGATAAGCCTACTGCTTGACCACACTACCACAAAATAGAGCATTAGAATTATCTCATTTTGCCACTATCTTACATCTTACCTCGAAGGGGAACCCTTGGACTCTGTACACACTATTTCTTACTTTGAAATAGTATATACAGAGCCAACTTCCTACACACGTGGTGTCAGAAATGCAGTTTATACAGGAGGCTATGAGACCAAGAAGCCTCTGAACCATCCTCAACATCCAAGCTTGATCCGAAACACTGGGATCATTTTGTGCAGGTCCTGGATTTGCTACACTGGACAGAAGACCCTCAACACTGCTGTCGCTAGAATTGCCGTATAAATGGAACCATTTTTGGGGTGATTCATGTGGGAATTTGGCTCTTATGGTGAAACACAACGAAGTTGGGTTTGTCATTCATCAGGCGGCCGACAACTACCTGTGGAGTTTTACCCTTTCTGAACAACCTTCTGTCTGATGTGACTATTTCCTTCCCAGGGAGCAGATTCTGCCTCCTATCAGGCTAGTAGGAGTTGAGGGCAAACTAAAATGGATCTGAAGCCGCTGGAGAAGAGTAAGATTTGGAAAACTGCAGTCCCTGCTGGCTTTCATGATTAATATTGTGCTGCGCTCGTGGCCTGGAAAGGACTGAGCTGGCTGCTGTGGTACCGGTTGAGAGCACTATTGTTGCCTGAAAGCTAGTCCCCTGGAGCAACCTCTGCATACTCTGAACTGGTGGGGAAACCAATTCACAGGTGTCAATCCCAAGGAATATAATGTGGCACGACTATTTTCATTATTTGAGCGCTTTATTGGTCTTTTAACTTTTGAGTCTGGACCATTAGTTAGCTTATCCACTGGGGATGAATGCACATCACCAGAAAACTGGGTTGATCTCATTCAGGTTTGTCTTCTAAGCACAAAACTGGCATTAACAGGTCTACCAATGCAGTAAGTAGTGTCCTGGCCACCACACAGAACATACTTAGTCCTATCCTGTTCTTGTGTTGTCTAGGTTAGCAAGGCCCTACGGTCAACTGGGACTGACAGGAACGTCTCATTGACCTTGTTTCATAATGTATGTGTGTGCATGTTTAATTATCAACCAAATATCACTGATGAATCTAAGGGGTAGCTAGCTGATGAGAACATTTTTCTGAAATAATCAGTTTGTCTGGATTCTTTATCTAGGGGGATTGGTCAGAGAAGAATTTAGATTGATCATACTTGTTAAAACCCCCCCCAAAAAAGCTTTGAGGTAGGGTGTTTAGTCAGAATCACCAGTCTAGGTCAGTTAAACTGTAGTTTGGCAAATTGAGGGCATGAACATGGTTTGGATCATATAGCCATAAGAACACAAATATAGGGACTTGATTAAATGGCAATAACTGGTCCAAAGAAGTAGGCCCTAGTTGGCAGAATCTCAGAATGCTTATTTCCACCACAATGCTGAGCAACTGTGGTTGTAGTATTTCAGTGCTTTCTGAACACCCACTACAAACAAGACAATTTGTCAAGCACATTTCAGGAGATTTATCTAGCTGACAAAATTTTGCATGTCTAGTTATAGTGCATAAGAAATGTAATGAGAGGGAGAAATCTATTGTCATCGTCATTAGTGTCCCAAGGGGCAAATAGGTACCTCCTGTACTGAGCCAGAGTCAGAGTCAAAAAGGGGCTGTATCTCTGCTGGTGGTGGAGGTGAAGCAGAGAGCTCAGATTACTCAGGCTGGTCGAGGTTTGGTAATATCCTACTGAACCATCAGTCTACATCAGGCAGATGTTAGAAGACCGGATTCTGAATCTGAGCTTATCAGCACTGGCAGAGTCAATGCAGCAGGAACATGAGTGGCAGTCTGTAAAGGAATTAGTATAGGGCCTGTAGTAGTTCCATAGGGGACAGACAATCAGAGGTGTACCCACCAGTCATATTCAGACTAGAGACTACTGCAGCTCCATGGGGCCCAAAGGTGTGCTAGATGGAATTGGAATTGCACAAGAATCTGCAGCACAGCTTCCTTGCAGGCCTCTACCTGCTGCAGAGCCAATGACGACCCAGAAAATTCTGGTCACACCAGGACCAATTGCAAAATCTGCTTGAATAATAGGGACCTCAAAGGGTGCGATTATCTGGAATGCCCCATTCCTTCATGTGTTTTTGAGTGGCTGGATGGGATAGAATTCTGCTTTTTCTCCTATGCTTGCACTTGGACTTTGATTTTGACTTTGAGCATTTCAAGTGAGAAATAGGCCTTTCACTAACATGACCTTGCGATACAGACAGCCTGCTACTTGGAGTGAACTATGCTTCAACAAACACCTTGTGTTTGACGACTGCATTTCACTTTGTGGTCTCAGATCATGTTGAGATCAAGAAGGCACATTGTTATACAACTTGGAGTTGACTGGAGCCTGAGCACCAAAGATATGCCTTCTGCAGGTCTGTGCAAACATCTCCTTGCAGTCTCAGCACTTCTTGATGCCTGTCATTTTCGGTGTGAATACATCTTATTAGCACACTGAGAATTTCAAAATATTTGCAAGACCAATATAACTGGGAGTGCAGCTCCAGCTCTGCATCGCAAGGCATGGGAAGCAGGGAACCAAAGTCAGCGCTTTGGGGTGGCACCTGTATGTGGCTCCGCTCAGTCCCTTCTGGGATGATATAGACTTACTGCCTATCTAATGACACCATGTAGGAAGTTGGCTCTGTATGTACTATTTCAAAGTAAGAAATAGCAGAGGTAAGATAGTGGCAAAAAGAGAATTCTAATGCTCTATTTTGTGGTAGTGTGGTCAAACAGTAGGCTTATCAGAGGGTAGTGTTAAGCATTTGTTGTACACACATGGGCAATAAAGGAGGAACACACACTCAGACAATTCCAGGCCAATAGGTTTTTATATAGAAAAATATATTTTCTTAGTTTAAGAACCACAGGTTCAAGATTTACAAACAATACTTTAAATGAAAGGTATTTCACTCCGGTATCTTAGGAACTTTGAATAATCACAATAGCATGTACAGTTTTGGCAAAAATGGTGATAAGCTATTTTGAAAATGGACAGTGCAAAAATCAACAGTTCCTGGGGGAGGAAAGTAAATATTAGTTTCACAGGTAAGTACAACACTTACAGGTTTCAAAGTTGAGTCCAAGGTAGCCCACCGTTGGGGGTTCAAGGCAACCCCAAAGTTACCACACCAGCAGCTCAGGGCCGGTCAGGTGCAGAGGTCAAAGTGGTGCCCAAAACGCATAGGCTTCGATGGAAATCGGGGTACCCCGGTTCCAGTCTGCCAGCAGGTAAGTACCCGCGACTTCAGAGGGCAGACCAGGGGGGTTTTGTAGGGCACCGGGAGGGGGGGGGGGTGGAACAAGCAGGCACAGAAAGTACACCCTCAGCGGCACTGGGGCGGCTGGTGCAGAGTGCAAACAGGTGTCGGGTTCGCAATAGGATTCAATGGGAGACCCAGGGGTCTCCTCAGCGATGTAGGCAGGCAAGGGGGGGGCTCCTCAGGGTAGCCACCACCTGGGCTAGGAAGAGGGCTGGGGGTCGCTCCTGCACTGGAGTTCGGCTCTTTTAAAAGTTGTTTCTTTGTTGCAAGTTTCAGTCTTTGTGGAACAGGGCCGCTGTCCTTGAGAGTTTCTTGGTCCTTTTAGATGCAGGATAGTCCTCTGAGGCTTCAGAGGTTGCTGGACCCTGGGGGACGCGTCGCTGTTGCAGTTTTTCTTGAAGTGGGGAGACAGGCCGGTAGGGCTGGGGCCAAAGCAGTTGGTGTCTCCGTCTTCTCTGCAGAGCTTCAAGTCAGCAGTCCTTCGTCTTCAGGTTGCAGGAATCTAGTTTCCTAGGTTCTGGGGAGCCCCTAAATACTGAATTTAGGGCTGTGTTTAGGTCTGGGAGGGCAATAGCCAATGGCTACTGTCCTTGAGGATGGCTACACCCTCTTAGTGCCTCTTCCCCGGGGGAGGGGGCGCACATCCTGTAGGAAGTTGGCTCTGTATGTGCTATTTCAAAGTAAGGAATAGCATGCACAGAGTCCAAGGGTTCCCCTTAGAGGTAAAATAGTGGTAAAAATAGATAATACTAATGCTCTATTTTGTGGTAGTGTGGTCGAGCAGTAGGCTTATCCAAGGAGTAGTGTTAAGCATTTGTTGTACATACACATAGACAATAAATGAGGTACACACACTCAGAGACAAATCCAGCCAATAGGTTTTTGTATAGAAAAATATCTTTTCGTAGTTTATTTTAAGAACCATAGGTTCAAATTCTACATGTAATATCTCATTCGAAAGGTATTGCAGGTAAGTACTTTAGGAACTTCAAATCATAAAAATTGCATGTATACTTTACAAGTTATTGACAAATAGCTGTTTTAAAAGTGGACACTTAGTGCAATTTTCACAGTTCCTGGGGGAGGTAAGTTTTTGTTAGTTTTACCAGGTAAGTACGACACTTACAGGGTTCAGTTCTTGGTCCAAGGTAGCCCACCGTTGGGGGTTCAGAGCAACCCCAAAGTCACCACACCAGCAGCTCAGGGCCGGTCAGGTGCAGAGTTCAAAGTGGTGCCCAAAACACATAGGCTAGAATGGAGAGAAGGGGGTGCCCCGGTTCCGGTCTGCTTGCAGGTA
This sequence comes from Pleurodeles waltl, assembly GCF_031143425.1. Lineage (NCBI taxonomy): Eukaryota > Metazoa > Chordata > Amphibia > Caudata > Salamandridae > Pleurodeles > Pleurodeles waltl. The sequence continues at coordinate 536,889,002 of NC_090451.1, forward strand.
AGTACCCGCGTCTTCGGAGGGCAGACCAGGGGGGTTTTGTAGGGCACCGGGGGGGGGACAAGCCCACACAGAAATTTCACCCTCAGCAGCGCGGGGGCGGCCGGGTGCAGTGTAGAAACAAGCGTCGGGTTTGTAATGGAAGTCAATGGGAGATCTAGGGATCTCTTCAGCGCTGCAGGCAGGCAAGGGGGGGTTCCTCGGGGAAACCTCCACTTGATCAAGGGAGAGGGACTCCTGGGGGTCACTCCTCCAGTGAAAGTCCGGTCCGTCAGGTCCTGGGGGCTGCGGGTGCAGGGTCTCTCCCAGGTGTCGGGACTTTGGATTCAAAGAGTCGCGGTCAGGGGAAGCCTCGGGATTCCCTCTGCAGGCGGCGCTGTGGGGGCTCAGGGGGGACAGGTTTTGGTACTCACAGTATCAGAGTAGTCCTGGGGTCCCTCCTGAGGTGTCGGTTCTCCACCAGCCGAGTCGGGGTCGCCGGGTGCAGTGTTGCAAGTCTCACGCTTCTTGCGGGGAGCTTGCAGGGTTCTTTAAAGCTGCTGGAAACAAAGTTGCAGCTTTTCTTGGAGCAGGTCCGCTGTCCTCGGGAGTTTCTTGTCTTTTTGAAGCAGGGGCAGTCCTCAGAGGATGTCGAGGTCGCTGGTCCCTTTGGAAGGCGTCGCTGGAGCAGGATCTTTGGAAGGCAGGAGACAGGCCGGTGAGTTTCTGGAGCCAAGGCAGTTGTCGTCTTCTGGTCTTCCTCTGCAGGGGTTTTTCAGCTAGGCAGTCCTTCTTCTTGTAGTTGCAGGAATCTGATTTTCTAGGGTTCAGGGTAGCCCTTAAATACTAAATTTAAGGGCGTGTTTAGGTCTGGGGGGTTAGTAGCCAATGGCTACTAGCCCTGAGGGTGGGTACACCCTCTTTGTGCCTCCTCCCAAGGGGAGGGGGTCACAATCCTAACCCTATTGGGGGAATCCTCCATCTGCAAGATGGAGGATTTCTAAAAGTTAGAGTCACTTCAGCTCAGGACACCTTAGGGGCTGTCCTGACTGGCCAGTGACTCCTCCTTGTTGCTTTCTTTGTTCCCTCCAGCCTTGCCGCCAAAAGTGGGGGCCGTGGCCGGAGGGGGCGGGCAACTCCACTAAGCTGGAGTGCCCTGCTGGGCTGTGACAAAGGGGTGAGCCTTTGAGGCTCACCGCCAGGTGTTACAGCTCCTGCCTGGGGGAGGTGTTAGCATCTCCACCCAGTGCAGGCTTTGTTACTGGCCTCAGAGTGACAAAGGCACTCTCCCCATGGGGCCAGCAACATGTCTCTAGTGTGGCAGGCTGCTGGGACCAGTCAGCCTACACAGATAGTCGGACAGGTTTCAGGGGGCACCTCTAAGGTGCCCTCTGTGGTGCATTTTACAATAAAATGTACACTGGCATCAGTGTGCATTTATTGTGCTGAGAAGTTTGATACCAAACTTCCCAGTTTTCAGTGTAGCCATTATGGTGCTGTGGAGTTCGTGTTTGACAAACTCCCAGACCATATACTCTTATGGCTACCCTGCACTTACAATGTCTAAGGTTTTGTTTAGACACTGTAGGGGTACCATGCTCATGCACTGGTACCCTCACCTATGGTATAGTGCACCCTGCCTTAGGGCTGTAAGGCCTGCTAGAGGGGTGTCTTACCTATACTGCATAGGCAGTGAGAGGCTGGCATGGCACCCTGAGGGGAGTGCCATGTCGACTTACTCGTTTTGTCCTCACTAGCACACACAAGCTGGCAAGCAGTGTGTCTGTGCTGAGTGAGAGGTCTCCAGGGTGGCATAAGACATGCTGCAGCCCTTAGAGACCTTCCTTGGCATCAGGGCCCTTGGTACTAGAAGTACCAGTTACAAGGGACTTATCTGGATGCCAGGGTCTGCCAATTGTGGATACAAAAGTACAGGTTAGGGAAAGAACACTGGTGCTGGGGCCTGGTTAGCAGGCCTCAGCACACTTTCAATTGTAAACATAGCATCAGCAAAGGCAAAAAGTCAGGGGGCAACCATGCCAAGGAGGCATTTCCTTACACATCCCTATCGGGGGAATCCGAAACCAAGATGGAGGATTTCTAAAGGCAGGGGGTCACCTCAGCTCAGGACACCTTAGGGGCTGACCTGAGGATTTCTAAAGGCAGGGGTCACCTCAGCTCAGGACACCTTAGGGGCTGACCTGACTGGTGGATGATGACTCCTTGTTTTTCTCATTATCTCCCCTGGACTTGCTGCCAAAAGTGGGGGCTGTGTCCAGCGGGCGGGCATCTCCACTAGCTGGAGTGTCCTGGGGCATTGTAACGTGAAGCCTGGGCCCTTGAGGCTCACTGCTTGGTGTTACAGTTCCTGCAGGGGGGAAGTGTGAAGCACCTCCACCCAGAGTAGGCTTTTGCTTCTGTCCTCAGAGAGCACAAAGGCCCTCACCACATGGGGTCAGAAACTTGTCTCCCAGCAGCAGGCTGGCACAGACCAGTCAGTCCTGCACTGAACAATTGGGTAAAATACAGGGGGAATCTCTACGATGCCCTCTATGTGCATTTTTTAATAAATCCAACACTGGCATCAGTGTGGGTTTATTATTCTTAGAAGTTTGATACCAAAACTTCCCAGTATTCAGTGTAGCCATTATGGAGCTGTGGAGTTCGTTTTTGACAAACTCCCACACCATATACTTAATATGGCCACCCTGTATTGACAATGTCTAAGAATAGACTTAGACACTGTAGGGGCATATTGCTCATGCAGCTATGCCCTCACCTGTGGTATAGTGCACCCTGCCTTAGGGCTGTAAGGCCTACTAGAGGTTTGACTTACCTATGCCACAGGCAGCATTTTGTGTGCATGGCATCCTGAGGGGGATGCCATGTCGACTTTGCCTTTTTTCTCCCCACCAACACACACAAACTGTAATGGCAGTGTGCATGTGTTAGGTGAGGGGTCCCTTAGAGTGGCACAACATAAGCTGCAGCCCTTAGGGACCTTCCCTGGTCACAGGGCCCTTGGTACCACTGGTACCTTTTACAAGGGACTTATCTGTGTGCCAGGGTGTGCCAATTGTGGAAACAATGGTACATTTTAGGTGAAAACACTGGTGCTGGGGCCTGGTTAGCAGGGTCCCAGCACACTTCTCAGTCAAGTCAGTATCAGGCAAAAAGTGAGGGGTAACTGCAACAGGGAGCAGTTTCCTTACACACCACTTGTCAGTGTGCCAAACACTAAGAAAAATCTTCAGCTCTAGTCTGGTGCCTGAGGATATTCTAAAGGTGAACAATCCGTGTTGTTAGAAGTAGCCATCAGATAATATACCTCAAGCAATGTGACTATTCACAAACAAGAACAGCGTCAATTTGGCTTTCAATGTTAGTAATTCAAGTCAAATGTGCCTGGCTATATTCACATCAACAAGGTAAAAATTCAACAATGTATGATGGAAACCATCTAGCACCCCTACCCCTTCGGATAGCAATACATTAAAGCACAAAGGAAGCACATACCTGCATTCTGGGTGATCTGGCGTTTCGTAATCATTTGCTTACACTTGGGGTCCATTGTTTCACTGTTCTTATTCTGCTTTAGACAAAGCAATATGTTCTTAGGATCTGAATCTGGGCAGAAACGCTGAGGAAAAGAGAAAACATCAGAAAATAATTAAAGCATAGCAAGACAGAATTTAGAATGCAACTTCCAAATGAACAAATCGTTATTTGGCCCAGGCATCTCGTTGCCTCCGTAATCTATCAATACAGATGTCAAAATAAACACAATTTGCGTTTGGTGAATCTCTTTCTAGTGAATACTCTAGCCACATCCTCCACATGCATGCTCCCACACAGAATCCACCACATCTAGGCTAATGGCCAAACTGGGATGACTTGGGTAATGTCAGAGGGCTTAACGCTTGCAAGACTTCAAGAAACCCATATACTGTTGTATAGCTATTTTAGCCATGTTAATTTAGCAAACTAGGCCTGCCGTTGTGCACTTTAGCCCGGTTACATTTTATTTGGCATCGTTCTATTTTTCTAGCAATAGCCAACGTGGTATGCTTTGTCTCCGACATTCACAGAAACATACACTCCTAGATGAGGACCATTTCTTAGAATGTCAACTATTTCATTATAAAAACACTCCTTTGTCCCACACACAGAGGGAGATTCCAGCCAGATGACCTCAACTGCTCGCTGATTGCCTCGCTACAATTGTTCGCCTAGACTGCCGAACCATTGACCTACATGGGGATGGGTTCTTTCTAGACTACAGGCTTCCTTACTCAGGTATGATACTTTCTCAGGGGGAGACCTGAAGAGCGGATTAGGCTCATTATGCTGTACTTGCACATAGCGTAGGTAGGTAGAACTATATAACACTCCTAGTAACAGTATGGTGAGACTGTTTTTGTGTTTCACTCTGTCAACCTCTTGCTTATTGTGTTTTATCATCCTAGTTATTGCAATACATGCTGTTTTTTTCTAATCTAAGAGGCAGTTACTTCAATAAACTTTACTGAACTATATTCTGCCTCTGTTGTATTTGCCTGTGAGAGACTAACGTAACAGAGAAAGGGACAAGATCTGATTGACCACGATTTCCCTAAGGAGTCTTCCTTGCCATGCGCTGGTAGTTAGCCGGAAAATCCATATAAGGCCAACAGGTGTCACAGTGTGGAATTGTACTTAGTACCCCACAATCTATGCGATTCTGCCGCCCAAATCCAGTAACCTCGTTAGCACAATGAGAACCTATGTGACAATATCTCAATCTAAATCAACTCCTTGCGAAATAGGCATGTCAGCTCTATTTTTCCTCATAGTCTGCCTACTCCAGGAGAGTGTCAGCTCTGATCAGAAGGGTGACACAGTGTCACCACTTATGCAGTGTCAGACTCACAAGTTTTTATTTTTAATTGTTTGAGGAGGAGAGGCTATGATTCTTCCTGTTTCTTTGTGTATATGAATCTTGAGCGGTTTAGCGTCCATAACCTCTAATATGGGTTGTATCTCTAATGACTCCTCAGTAGCTGGAGAATATTTACTACCAGCAGTTTTTGATTCCAAAGGCTTGGATACGGAATGCTTGACTGACCAAAAACATCAGCTCTGAGAGTGCTTTTAATTTTTTTGGCTCAGAAGTGGAAAAATTAGATTTTCAGCTCGGTACCGAAACAGATGTGGCCGTCTGTTTAGTATATTCTGAATGCACTTTGGTCTTGTTTCAGTGCTAAACCAGAGGGTTGGTCATCCGAAGTTATTTTTCGGGTCCAACCATGATCGGAAGGCAGTGGAGGACCGAAGGCCGATGCAGGAGTCTTTTTAACTGTCTTTTTTGGTGTGACGGGGCTGATGTACTTGGTTATTGCGCCGCTGGAATATCTTGCCTCTCAATATCGGAAGCTGGAATCGAATCGGAATCTGCAATGAAGATGGCTACATGCTGTCCTATTTCTTCCTGCGCGTGTTCTTCTCTGAAGATGTCTGGTGTGTGTTCTGCTGACTTTGACGCCATCTCCATTTGACAAAATGTGTCGTGGCACCGAGGACAGATGTGAAACGGAGTCCGTTCCATCAACCTAACATTGTTCGACTACATGTCGAAGTAGGCCCAAAAAGGCCAAGGTTGGCCCTAAGGGTGTGTAATCGACCTAGACGACTACAATTGGACCGACTAAGAGTGGAAAACTCAATTGAAACTATACAGACGTTTATAAAAAATTAGAGAAAAGTTCAGAGAATACCGAACCGAGAAGAAACACGCCCGAACCAGACAGCAGAAAGAAAACAATCTAACAAAGGACTAGATGCCCACGCGCTGTATTACCGAGGAGGAGGAGTCACTCGATCCTGTGAATTGAAAACCTTCTTGGAAGAAAAACAACTTTTAACATTCCGAGCCCAACACTAGATTGCGGACTTATGCAAAGCATGTGTATCTACAGCTACACATGCCATCAAACTTATCTATTTTCAAGTCAATGCTTGTATTGTGGGATTCCAAAACCTCACTGACCAGGATATTGCAACTTGAATTCCTCATCCATAACTGAGTGTGAGATTAACACTGGATAGTCCCCAAGTTCAGGTCAATTTTCTCTACTTTGCTTCTCTAGAAAAAAGTGGAAGGATCTGTTGTGCATGACTGTCATGCTATATCAAAGTGGAGACCAAATCTATGAACACACGCAAGAAAAACCCTCAAGCACAGCCTCACCTTGATCATCTGTTTACAAACTCTCATGAGTGTGTAGTCGAGCTCTGGGTCCATCATCTCGCTCTCTTGCAGCTTGAATACTTTCTGATGACAGCGTTGGGTCAGCTGTGTCCTTTTCTCCTTCAGACATTCTATGATCTGTAGAAGCAATGGTAAAGGAATGTAGTAGCCCGAGGACAATGAGAGTGCATCCCAAGCCCTCTCAACTGTCAATACATGAAGAATTTAGTCTCAAAATGGGAAGAATACATACAAGTAATCCCAAAAAGAAAGATTTACATCATAGCCTAGTTTGATAGGGACCAGTAACAGCTTAATATGCAGTTATGTTTAGAAAGGTACTTGCTTTTCAGTCTACAAAAATGAAGGAAACCAGCGACAACAAGGTTTTAGGAATAATTAAATGAAGCAATGGGGTTGTGTAGGCAAGAGACCTGAATTCATCATATTTCCTTTCAAGGGTCCAGAGAAGACTTACAAATGCATTTGCTTGCGCTCTGCTAGTTAGAAGTTAGTGAAAATTACCTGAGCATTCCCATAGGGTATATTCTGGCAAAGGTTGTGGATGTCAGTTTTACAAGACTCGTACAACTCTGGCTCCAGGCGAATGTCTTCAGACTACAAAGCAAAGTGTACCATTGAAAGGAAAATTCAATATGCATTGTACAGGAGTAAAGACATTCCAACTTGGCACTGTTATCTACATCTTTCTTGTTCCTCCCCAGCAAACCCCCTGCCCCCACCTCCTTCCCCCATAAGCCCAACTCACAATTTCTTCATAAATGTTTGTCAATAAATGACACTCGAAGAAATTTAAAACCAATTTAGAAAAATAACATTTTTATATTAATTCAGACATCAAGACCTACAAGATCAGGTAAGTACTTTGAGTTAGCAATTTATAAAGGTACAGTAAATACAGCTGTCAAATCTGAGGCATGAGCCTCAACCCTGTAATGTTATCCTATGGTGAAAACATACACTGCATAGAGTCACTTGCAAACTACTTAAATGACTGTTCTTCTGGACGTAAGGTAAGTAGGTGTCAAGGTCCAATGAAGTACCAAGGGCTTGGGTTTACCTGCCCTGGTGTGTCCAGGTGCAGAGGGGCTTACAGCGGAGGTAGCCTTGAACACTACTGGTTGAAGTCAATGGCGAAAAGTGTCTGTATGAAAAGGACAAAACAGGGACTGGAGGGACCAGTCCGGCAGAACCCAAAGGGGGCTCAGCTCTTGAGGGTCTCAGAACCACAAACAGTTTCAATGGCCCCTCTCAAAGTCACTCAATGCGCAGGTACGTTTTTGTAGCAGTGGTGTCCTGGCTGAACACAAACAAGCCTTGGTACTTGCAACTGGCTGTGGTACCCCAGATATTGGTGCAGGGAGGCTCCGGGCAGACACAGCATCTCAAAAACTGAATGGGTCAACCAGCCAGACCCTTGGTCATTCTGAATACATTTCTTAGCGAGAATCTCCCATGGTGGACGTGATTTTCAGAAAAATGGGGGACCAGGACGTTGAAACCGGTGTCTGCTGGTATAGGGAAATAGCTCCTTTACCCAAGGGAGATGCTGGCTGGTTGGCGAGGTGCTGGTAGTCTTCCAAGGATTTAGGCAGATGCACAGCTGCAGGATGAGTCAGGTCTTTGCAATTGTCAAGACAGGAGAAGGCAAGCAGGGTTTTGCACCAAGTCCACAATTCTTGCATCTTCGGCTCTTCTATGTGCTTCCTCTTCTTTGTAGTTGGTGAATCTGAGTTCTTGGTGTCGGGGGCCACCTATATACTGAATTTAGGTTTGTTAAGGGGAGTGTGGAGTAATAGCTTATGGGCTACTTAGCCCTGGGCTGACTACACCCCCTAGATGACCACTTCCTGTGGGGAGGGGGCATTGTCCTGACCCAGAGTTCTCAGTTCCACCAAAAACAAGATGGTGGAACCCTTTCCTTGTGGAGCACATCAAGCAGCCCACCTTAGGGGTGTCTCTAGCCTGGAGATGCAACGTGCCTACCACACAGCTAATTTCCTGCCTGTCCTAGAGGCAAATGGGCCTCAGGGCTGGGAACAGCATTCCCCAGGTCTGGGAAAAGCCAGGGTCGAATATCAACAGGCGGCAGAAGCTTTGAAGTCTCCAGCCCAGATATGCTGATTTAATAGCCATCCTGCTGGACGAGGTAATAACACCTTCCTCCGAAACAGGCATTGTTTCTAGCCTCTGACAACAAAAGCTCTCACTGGAAGACGAGTAGGTTTTAAGGGGCACATCTAAGGTGCCCTCTTGGTGCAGGTCATAATAAATCCAATACTGGCATCAGTATGGGTTTAAGACGGGGTGTTGGATATCAAACACCATACGTTTTCAGCGAAGCCATTATGTAGCTGGGTAATTTGTAATGACCAGTGCCCAGTACATACCTTAAGATGGCTTCCCTGTTTAACTGTAATAATCAAACTAGACATTACAGGGGCACAGCTGATCATGCATATACGTCCTCACGTAAAATATAACACCCTGCATTAGGGCTCTAAGGCCTGCTGTAGGGGTGACTTACATAAATCGTATGCAGTGACTTTGGCATGGCACACAATGAGTGTGCCACGTTGAGTTTTTACACGATTCACTATGTCACGCAGTCTACAGTAGCAGTCCGCACATCATTTGTATGGGGTTCCGCAGGGTGCCATAATATATGCTGCAGCCCTCTTGTACCCATGCCCTAGGTAGCAGGAGGTACCATTTACTAGGGACTTAGAGGGGAGCTAAAGTGTGTACCAATTGTGTTACAATTGAGTACTTCATTTTTAGGGGGAAGAACACTGGCACTGGAGCCTGGATGGCAGGCGTCAGTGCACGGTCAGTCAAAAAACTGCATCAGTTGGTACCAATTTGATTTTGCTGCATTTGTGCCTTTCATATACAAGCCAGTGTATAAGAAAGATGGCATTCTGAAAAAAAACATCTAAATCATATGCTAGTACGAGCACACCAATAAAGAGAAGTAGAAATAACCATTGCTCCTTAACTGTCTATATTGTGCCCATTTCAGAAATACTTAAGTTTCCTTGATACCCATTTTTCACTCTATTTCATTATGAGAATTGGATTACACTTGGTACTCAATGAAAAACCATTGTATGGTGCAGCTGAGTTGTTGGCTATGAGTACCTTGGCTCTTGGAGAATCTACTAACTCCTACCCTTACAACCAGAACCATCTAGTGGACTTAAGAATGTAATACTTTTGTCAATCAGCCATCGTGACGAAAAGTTTCAGATGAAAATGTCACAAATGCCTGTTTTTCCTACTCAATTTGAATATTGCTTTATTTCAGTTATTTTCCTTGGGGAAAACCTTGAGCGATTTGGAATTTTGTCTGCTTGTCATAACTCTATAGCTTTTCTTGATCACTCAAGGGTCTCACACTGCTTTCCGCCACAAACTGGAAGTTGAGAGCACAAAAAAATAGGGAAAATGGGCTACCTCTTAGAAAAATGCCATAACTGTGGTACAAACTTAGTTTTTTTTTTTTTTGATTCAGCTCTGCATGGTCTTGAAAGTCGGGGATATGGGGACTTTAGTACAGCAAACAGTTTGTGGCTGCCATTTTTAGGGAAAGAACAGACACTTTTTCTGGAGCACTTTTCCATATATATTTAAAAAAAAAAAAAAAAAAAAAAAAACAAGCCTGTAACATGTTGCTACATTTTTCCTATTTTCTCAGTCCCCAGCAAGGGGAATCCACAAACCCTGGGTACTTTTACAATCCCCAGGATTCTGGCAAAAAGGACACAAATTTGGTTTTGATAGCTCATGTGGGAAAAGAGTTATGGAGCCCTAGGCTGAACAAGAGCTCAGCACGTTGTTGGCCCAGCAGCTAAGTGGCTAACTTTGTTCCAGATCTGGAATTGGTGCATCTGGAGCTGTTACAGGCAAGAACCAGTCAGAACCAGCATGGCATGTACCCAAGGAGTCAAAGCACAGCCTGGTGCCAGCAAGGAGCTAGGTAGATAAAACGGGGTCAGTCAGCACTGAGGAAGGAAATGTAAAACTGGTTGTTTTCAAGGCAGACATCCATAGATCACTTTCATTTAGGAAAAATATAACTTGACAAAAAATAGATAAGTTGGGAGTTGAGCTCAGATAAGTCTTGCAGGGCAAGGAAAAGGAACTGACAACACACAAGGCTGACACCTATATGCAGCACCATGTTGTCACTTCTGAAAGCAGACCAGGCTGATGTGGAGGAGCATGAAGGCACCTCCTTCTAGGAGTTCTTGCAAGAATAAATTCCAGAAACAGTCTTGCGCCTCTGGGATTCAAAAGCTGAATTATCTGAGATTGGAGGTATCCATCAGAAGTAGTGAATTGAGAAAAGATTATTTGAGAAAATGGAGGAGGTATATTAGGAGAATAACGGTCAAAAAAATGCACACAAAAGATAGAGAAAAGATTAAGATGGGAAGCAGATTGTAAGGCTGTTGAGTTGGGGGGGGGGAGGAGAGCAAGGCAAAGGAGTGGTGAAGAGCATACACAAGAGGGAAAGTAGTGGGGCAGAGAAGAGGCAATAGGGAGAAGACGAGAAGGATGGGAGCAGAAGTGAGTAGAGGAAAGAAAGGTGCAGGGAAAAGGAAAGGAGGAGGCAGAGAAAGAGAAAAAAGTGGTTGAAGGAAGAGAGGAAGATGAAAGAAAAATATTAAGAGCTTGACAAAACCAGAGACCTAGGTAGTCAAAATCTGGGTTTGCTTGGAAATGGCAAATGGTCCTCTGAAAACATTAATTCACTCTAGTCAAACAGCAGGTCCAGCACTTCAAAACAGGGACATTCATTCACAGGGGACAGTGGTAGTCTCAAATAAGTCCTACCACACCATTAAAATTATGAAGAAATGCAAAGTAATGAAATGGTTACTTACCAGTAGGATTAGTTTTGCAGCTTGAAGTGTATTCTGGATTCACATGCCATGAATTATTCCACCCTGGTTGATCCCGGAATTGGCTTTTCCTTTTTTTTGTGGGCATTGACCACCATTTAGTGGTATGTCGTTCCCCTTGTGTGACATCAGACAGTGCCCCCAAATGTTCCTAGGTAAAGTCACCATTTTTAGATTCTTTTTTCTTACTTTCCTCGTTTACTTCTTTCTTACCTTCCACTTGTTGCTTCCCCCTCCCATTTCTTGGGAGGTGGGTGGGTTGCATGTGAATCCTGAAAACTTGTGAAGCTGTAAAACTACTCCTACTGGCAATTAACCATTTAGTTTTATTGCATGAATCCTTTTCTGAATTCACACACTGTGCATCAGATTATATAGCGTTATCTCCTCTCCTAGGTTGGTTGGGATGAAATGAAGAGGTCCTAGCAAACCAATGTTGTATTTTGTCCCACCTGTGCTTTCTTGTTCTTTTGGATATCCACCCAATGTTTTGTGAATGTGTGTGGTGAAGTCTGTGTTGGTGCAGCACAGAGTACCTCCACTGGGCGTTTGATAGAGTGCCAGAGTTGATCCCTTCTTTCATGTTGAATGCGCTCCTGGGAGTGCGAACAGTGTCATTCCTACTGAAGCATAGCAAGTCTGTATTGATTCACCAATCCATCCTGAGAAAGTTCCTTTAGATACCTGGGAGCCCTTGACTGACTTGGCTAATGAGACTAACAACTGAGTTCTTTTATGGAACTCTTTCTTGTAGATAGTAAAGCCATACTTGCATCCTAAGAGTGTTGGGCGTCTTTTTGGTTCCTTGAAGAATAAAGGTAGTTAAATACTTTGATATGAAAATGAGTTACCACCTTTGGCAAGAACTGTAGATTCGTCCTGAGAACCACTTTGTCCTTGTGTATTTTAAAGTATGGTTTCTGTATTGTTAGTGTCACAATTTGCTTACTCTGCATAGCGATGTGATTAAGATTAGAACGCTGTCTTGAGTGTTAGTGATTTTAGATCAGCTTTGTGCATAGGTTCAAAGGCTTTGTCAATTTAATTAGCATGGCGTTTAGATTCCATAAAGGCACTGGAACTGATCTTGGTGAAGCAATTATTTCTGCTCCTTCTAGCAATCGCCTCACAAATGGGGATGTGAAGAAGCTCCTGTATGAAGTGTCTACTGTAGGCCACTATGGCTGCCAGATGTACTTCTAAGGATGAAAAAGTTATTCTGGTGTCTAATAGAGTTTGATATGTTAAATTTTCTGTAGAGTCCTTGTCTCCAAACGTTTATTTGTGCACCTGTTAATGCATCTTCTCCATTTTGCTGCATAGCATTACCTTGCAGTACCTTTTCCAGCATCCTTAAGGATCTCAATTGTCCTAGGTAATAGTTGGGGGTGTTTAGAATTTAAGTCTTCAGGAGCCTGGCAGCTAGGCTGAGTGTTGCTGGTTCCTGGTGGTACACTCACCTGAATCATTAGGTCTTGTTCTGCTGGACATTTCCAGTAGGTCTGAGTACCAAGTCTGTCTGGCCCACAGGGACTCTATGAGAATGAGATTGTCTTCTGTTGTCTGGCTTTCTCAAGCACCTTTGGTATTAGGAGTATTGGAGGAAAGGCGTAAGCTAATATCTGGCCAGTTTATTAACAGGGTATTTACCTCTTATTGGTGGTGTTAAAACCTGGAGGCGAAACATTGGCATTTTGTGTTTTTTGCTGTTGTGAACAGGTCTATTTATGGTCTTCCCCAGACCTTGACGATCTCCTCTAGTACCTGTTTTAGCTCCCATTCATGAGAACTTCTTTGTCTACTCAATTTGTCTGCCTCAGTTTTCTTTTCCCTATAGATATATAGCTTGCAGTGGGATCTTCCTTGGAATCGCCCCTACCTCTTGGGCTAGTCTGCTGAGGACGAATGATGTTGTTCCTCCCTGTATGGTGATGTAGAACATCGTTGTTGTGCTGTGGGTTTGTAGTAGTACAGTTTGACCTATGATGTGTGTTTGGAATGCCTTCAGGGCTAGGAAAACTGTTTATTTCCAGGTAGTTGATGTGTTTCAAAGAATCTGTCTTGTTCCATTGTCCTCGTACCTTGAGGTTGTCTTTGTGCTCCCCAACCCTTGTGGGATGCATTTGTTGTAATGGTCACTACTGAGTTGGTGTCTTGAATGGTCTTCCTACTGTCACATTTTTGAATTTCTGCCATTGTGCTTCCTTTTGTACCTTTGCTTTGACAGCCACTAGATCCTTTCAACCACCATTTGTTGTAGATCCATTCTAGGAAAGAGCACCTATGCAGTCTTGCACGTTTTACTAGTAGTATAGGAAACTGCTTATTTTGTTACAGTACCCTCCTCCCACACATACATTTTTTGCACCCTTTTTAGCTACTAGATTCTAGTTTTCAACTTTGACAGTGAACTGAGATCTGCTAACCAGACCTCAGTGGAAGTGTGCTTCCCTTTACAACAATGTATTACAACTTGTACAGGACTTTAGCACCCCTAAAAGGTCCTAGTAAATGGTACCATGAGTGCCTAGGGTATGGGAACTATAGAGGGTCCCTAAGGGCTGCAGCATATCTTATGCCAACATAAAGGACCCACACACAAATAGCACACGGCCTGCCACGGCATACTGCGTGTCCTGGTGCAAGTCATGAGTGAAAACACGACATGACACACTGTGTGCCATGCCAAAGTCACTGCACTTATTATATGTAAGTCACTCCTACAGCAGGCCTTAAAAGCCCTAAGGCAGGGTGCATTTTACAACATGTGAGGCGGGTATGTGTGCATGAGAAGATATGCCCCTGTAATGTCTGTAGGAAAGTCTCCCTTTTTTACATGGTCACCCCCACTTTTTGCCTGGTATTCGATGCAATTTTGACTGAACGTGCACTGGGATCCTGCTAACTAGGTCCCCAGTGCCAGATATCTTTCCATAAAACTGTGCAATTGTTTCCCCAATAGGAAGTACCTTTGGCCCTTCTGCAGGTCTCTAGTAACTGGTATCCCTGGTACCCAGGGCATGGGTACCAAATAGGATTCCCAAGGGGTGAAGCATGTACTGCACCAACTCTAGGGACCCCTCACCAAACACATGTAGACTGCCATTGCAGGCTGCGTGTCTTGTACCTAGGTACTGCAGAGGATCCCCAAGAGCTGCAGCACAACTTGTGCCACCCTGAGGGACCCAGCATCAAACACCTGCAGACTGTATGACAAGGTGGTCCCTAAAAGTAAAAACATTGCACCCAGCCCGAGAGCCATGTCCCCGAAACACAACAAATAATATTTGTAAGTCACCCCTACAGCAGGCCTTACAGCTCTAAGGCGGGGTGCATTATATGTGTGGCCATATCTGCAAAATCAGATATGCCCCTTGTAAGGAAATGCCTCCTTGGCATAGTTACCCCCTGGCTTTTTGCCTTTGCTGATGCTAAGTTTTGATTTGAAAGTGTGCTGAGGCCTGCTAATCAGGCCCCAGCACCAGTGTTCTTTCCCTAACCTGTACCTTTGTTTCCACAATTGGCACACCCTGGCATCCAGGTAAGTCCCTTGTAACTGGTACCCCTGGTACCAAGGGCCCTGATGCCAGGGAAGGTCTCTAAGGGCTGCAGCATATCTTATGCCACCCTGGGGGCCCCTCACTCAGCACAGACACTGCTTGCCAGCTTGTGTGTGCTAGTGGGGATAAAAAGACAGTTGACATGGCACTCCCCTCAGGGTGCCATGCCAACCTCACACTGCCTACAGGTATAGATAAGTTACCCCTCTAGCAGGCCTTACAGCCCTAAGGCAGGGTGCACTATACCATAGGCGAGGACATAAGTGCATGAGCACTATGCCACTACAGTGTCTAAGCCAAACCTTAGACATTGTAAGTGCAGGGTAGCCCTAAGAGTATATGGTCTGGGAGTCTGTCATGCACGAACTCCACAGCACCATAATGGCTACACAGAAAACTGGGAAGTTTGGTATCAAACTTCTCAGCACAATAAATGCACACTGATGCCAGTGTACATTTTGTTGTAACATACACAGAGGGCACCTTAGAGGTGCCCCCTGAAACCTTAAACTACCCGTGTAGGCTGACTGGTTTTAGCAGCCTGCCACACACCAGACATGTTGCTGGCCACATGCGGAGAGTGCCTTTGTCACTCTGTGGCTAGTAACAAAGCCTGTACTGGGTGGAGGTGCTTCACACCTCCCCCTGCAGGAACTAACACCATGCGGTGAGCCTCAAAGGCTCACCCCCTTTGTTACAGCACCCCGGGGCACTCCAGCTAGTAGAGTTGCCCGCCCCCTCCGGCCACGGCCCCACTCTTGGCGGCAAAGCTGGAGGAGATAATTAGAAAAACAAGGAGGAGTCACTGGCCAGTCAGGACAGCCCCTAAGGTGTCCTGAGCTGAGGTGACTGACTTTTAGAAATCTCCATCTTGCAGATGGAGGATTCCCCCAATAAGATTAGGGATGTGCCCCCCTCCCCTCAGGGAGGAGGCACAGAGGGTGTAGCCACCCTCAGGGCTAGTAGCCATTGGCTACTAACCCCTCAGACCTAAACACACCCCTAAATTCAGTATTTAGGGGCTCCCCAGAACCTAGGAACTCAGATTCGTGCAACCAAAGAAGAAGAGGACTGCTGAACTGAAAAACCTGCAGAGAAGACGGAGACACCAACTGCTTTGGCCCAAGCTCTACCGGCCTGTCTCCCCACTTCCAAAGACACTGCTCCAGCGACGCGTTCTCAGGGTCCAGCAACCCCTGAAGCCTCAGAGGACTAACCTGCATCTAGAAGGACCAAGAACTCCCGAGGACAGCAGCTCTGTTCCCCAAAGACTGCAACTTTGCAACAAAGAAGCAACTTTGAAACAACACACGTTTATTGCCGGAAGCGTGAGACTTTGCACTCTGCACCAGACGCCCCCGGCTCGACTTGTGGAGAACAAAAAACCACAGGGAGGACTCCCCGGCGACTACGAGACCATGAGTACCCAGAGTTGACCCCCCTGAGCCCCCACAGCGACCCCTGCAAAGGGAATTTGAGGCTCCCCCTGACCGCGACTGCCTGCTTCAAAGACCCGACGCCTGGTAAAGACTCTGCACCCGCAGCCCCCAGGACCTGAAAGATCCGACCTCCAGTGCAGGAGCGACCCACAGGTGGCCCTCTACCTTGCCCAGGTGGTGACTACCCCAAGGAGCCCCCCCCCCCCTTGCCTGCATCGCTGAAGAGACCCCTTGGTCTCCCATTGATTTCTATTGCGAACCCGACGCTTGTTTGCACACTGCACCCGGCTGCCCCGTGCCGCTGAGGGTGTACTTTATGTGTGGACTTGTGTGTCCCCCGGTGCCCTACAAAACCCCCCTGGTCTGCCCTCCGAAGACGCGGGTACTTACCTGCTGGCAGACTGGAACCGGGGCACCCCCTTCTCGATTGAAGCCTATGTGTTTTGGGCACCACTTTGACCTCTGCACCTGACTGGCCCTGAGCTGCAGGTGTGGTAACTTTGGGGTTGCTCTGAACACCCAACGGTGGGCTACCTTGGACCCAAACTTGAACCCCGTAGGTGGTTTACTTACCTGCAAAAACTAACCAACACTTACCTCCCCCCTGAACTGTTGAAAATTGCGCTGTCTAGTTTTAAAATAGCTATATGTCATTTATGTGAAAACTGTATATGCTATTTTGCTAATTCAAAGTTCCTAAAGTACCTACCTGAAATGCCTTTCATTTGAAGTATTACTTGTAAATCTTGAACCTGCGATTCTTAAAATAAACTAAGAAAAGATATTTTTCTATACAAAAACCTATTGGCCTGGAATCGTCTGAGTGTGTGTTCCTCATTTATTGCCTGTGTGTGTACAACAAATGCTTAACACTACCCCTCTGATAAGCCTACTGCTCGACCACACTACCACAAAATAGAGCATTAGAATTATCTCTTTTTGCCACTATCTTACCTCTAAGGGGAACCTTTGGACTCTGTGCATTCTATTCCTTACTTTGAAATAGTGCATACAGAGCCAACTTCCTACATTGGTGGATCAGCGGTGGGGTACAAGACTTTGCATTTGCTGGACTACTCATCCAATACCTGATCACACAACTAAAAATTCCAAAAATTGTCATTAGAAACTGATTTTTGAAATTTGAGCTATTTTTCTAATTTTTTAAATGTCCTGCTAGGGCCTTGTGTTAGTCCCTGTTAGCATTTCTTTTAGAGTTTAAACGTTTTGTAAAAGTTTGAATTAAGTTCTAGAGATAGTTTTAGATTCTTAAAAAGTATTCCAACTTTTAGAAACATAATGTCTAATGCAGAAGAGAATGTGATGGAACTTGACATCACCCCTTACCTCCATCTTAGGATGAGAGTGTTAAGGTCTCTCTGCAAATTAATAAGTATTACAACTGGTTCAAACCCTACCAAATTACAGCTCCAGGAGCTTTTGGCAGAGTCTGACAAAAACAACCCCTCTGAGGATGACCTCACAGAGGAGGAAACTAGTGATGTGGAGGAAGTCCCACCTCCAGTCCTAGTTAGGGAAGTCAGGTTGAAAATCCCTAAGGGGATTGTAACTAAATATGAAGATGGTGAGGACATCACCAAATGGTTCACAGCTTTTGAGAGGGCTTGTGCAACCAGAAAAGTAAACAGATCTCACCGGGGTGCTCTCCTTTGGGAAATGTTCACTGGAAAGTGTAGGGATAGACTCCTCACACTCTCTGGAAAAGATGCAGAATCCTATGACCTCATGAAGGCTACCTTGATTGAGGGCTTTGGATTCTCCACTGAGGAGTATAGAATTAGGTTCAGGGGGGGTCAAAAATCCTCGAGCCAGACCTGGGTTGATTTTGTGGACTACTCAGTCAAAACACTGGATGGTTGGATTCAAGGCAGTGGTGTAAATGATTATGATGGGCTGTACAATATATTTGTGAAATAACACCTGTTAAGTAATTGTTTCAATGATAAACTGCATCAGCATCTGGTAGACCTAGGACCAATTTCTCCCCAAGAATTGGGAAAGAAGGCGGACCATTGGGTCAAGACTAGGGTGACCAAGACTACCACAGGGGGTGACCAAAAGAAAGGGGTCACAAAGCCTCCCCAGGGGAAGAGTGTTGAGACATCCAAAGGGAAAAATAGTAAAGAGTCTTCTACAGGCCCCCAAAAACCTGCTCAGGAGGGTGGGCCCAGAACCTCTTCACAATCCAGTTTTGGGCACAAGGGTAAAAACTTTGATCCCAAAAAGGCCTGGTGTCGTAGCTGTAATCAGCCTGGACACCAAACTGGAGAAAAGGCCTGTCTCAAGAAAGGTTCCACTTCAAACTCTACTCCAGCTAACACTGGAATGGCCAGTCTCCAAGTGGGATCAACAGTGTGCCCAGAGCAAATCAGGGGCCTCACTGAAGCTACATTAGTCTCTGAGGGTGGGGTGGATTTAGCCACACTGGCTGCCTGGCCCCCTAACATGCAAAAATACAGGCAACAGCTCTTAATTAATGGGACAAGTATAGAAGGCCTGAGGGATACAGGTGCCAGTGTCACCATGGTGACAGAGAAACTGGTTTCCCCTGGTCAATACCTGGCTGGACAAACGTATCCAGTCACCAACGCTGACAATCAGACTAAAGTACATCTCATGGCTATGGTAACTTTAGAATGGGGAGGGGTCAATGGCCTGAAACAGGCGGTGGTCTCCTCAAATATCCCTGTAGACTGTTTGCTTGGAAATGACCTGGAGTCCTCAGCATGGGCTGAGGTAGAACTCAAAACCCATGCAGCCATGCTGGGTATCCCTGAACTGGTGTGTGTCAAGACAAGGGCACAGTGCAAGGCTCAGGGTGAAAGTGGTGTTGGAGCCTGGAAAAAGAGCCCAACCCACCAGGAGAAAAGGAAAGAAGACTGGGGAACCAGCTTCCACACAACAAGTAAAAGAGAACCTCTCTTCTCAGGAAGAAGTTCTGCCCTCTGAGGGAACTGGGCCTCTGGAGTTAGAACCTTATCAGGTTGAGCTCCTAGGCCCAGGGGGACCCTCAAGGGAGCAGTTGTGTAAGGGGCAAGAAACCTGTCCCTCTCTTGAAGGCCTTAGGCAGCAAGCTGCTGAAGAGTCCAATGGAAAAATAACAGGAACACATAGGGTCTATTGGGAAGATGGACTCCTTTACACTGAGGCAAGAGATCCCAAACCTGGTGCCACTAGGAGAGTGATGGTGCCTCAGGAGTTTAGGGAGCTCATTCTGACCTTAGCCCATGATATTCTTCTTGCTGGGCATTTGGGACAGACCAAGACGTGGGAGAGACTAGTCAACCACTTCTATTGGCCCAACATGTCCCAGAAGGTCAAGGAGTTTTGTGTCTCCTGTACCACCTGTCAAGCAAGTGGTAAGACAGGTGGACACCCAAAGGCCCCCCTCATTCCACTTCCAGTGGTGGGGGTCCCCTTTGAAAGAGTGAGTGTGGACATAGTGGGTCCACTTGAACCTCCCACAGCCTCAGGGAACCAATACATACTAGTAGTAGTGGATCATGCTACTAGATACCCTGAAGCAATTCCCCTTAGGTCGACTACTGCCCCTGCAGTAGCCAAAGCACTCATTGGTATTTTTACCAGGGTGGGTTTTCCTAAGGAGGTGGTGTCTGACAGAGGTACCAACTTTATGTCAGCATACCTGAAACAGATGTGGAGTGAGTGTGGGGTGACTTACAAATTCACCACACCATACCATCCACAAACCAATGGTCTTGTAGAAAGGTTTAACAAGACATTGAAAGGCATGATCATGGGGCTCCCTGAAAAGCTCAAAAGGAGATGGGATGTCCTCTTGCCATGTCTGCTTTTCGCTTAGAGAGAGGTGCCTCAGAAGAGAGTAGGGTTTTCCCCCTTTGAACTTCTGTTTGGCCATCCTGTAAGGGGACCACTAGCTCTTGTGAAAGAAGGCTGGGAGCGACTTCTTCATGAGCCTAAGCAAGATATAGTGGACTATGTACTAGGCCTACGTTCAAGGATGGCAGAGTATATGGAAAAAGCAAGCAAAAACCTTGAGGCCAGCCAACAGCTCCAGAAGTTTTGGTATGACCAAAACGCGGCTATGGTTGAGTTTCAGCCAGGTCAGAAAGTCTGGGTTAGGGAGCCTGTGGCTCCGAGGGCACTTCAGGACAGATGGAGTGGCCCTTACCCAGTGCTAGAAAAGAAGAGTCAGGTCACCTACCTGGTAGACCTAAGCACTAGCAGGAGCCCCAAGAGGGTGATCCATGTGAACCGCCTCAAACTCTTCCATGACAGGGCAGATGTGAATCTGTTGATGGTAACAGATGAGGACCAGGAAGCTGAGATCGAACCTCTCCCTGACCTCCTCTCCACAGACCCAAAAGATGGCTCAGTTGATGGAGTGATCTATTCAGACACCCTCTCTGGCCAACAGCAATCTGACTGTAGGAAGGTCCTGCAACAGTTTGCTGAGCTCTTTTCCCTAACCCCTGGTCAGACACCTGTGTACCCATGATGTGGACACAGGACACAGCATGCCTGTCAAAAACAAAATAGTTAGACAGTCTGACCAAGTTAAGGAAAGCATCAAGGTGGAAGTCCACAAGATGCTGGAATTGGGAGTCATTGAGCACTCTGACAGCCCCTGGGCTAGCCCAGTGGTCTTAGTCCCCAAACCTCACACCAAAGATGGAAAGAGAGATGAGGTTTTGTGTGGACTACAGAGGACATAATTCTGTCACCAAGACAGATGCCCATCCCATTCCAAGAGCAGATGAACTCATTGACAAACTAGGTGCTGACAAATTCTTAAGTACCTTTGACTTGACAGCAGGGTACTGGCAAATCAAAATGGCACCAGGAGCAAAAGAAGAGACAGCATTCTCCACACCTGATGGGCATTATCAGTTTACTGTTATGCCCTTTGGTTTAAAGAATGCCCCTGCCACCTTCAAAAGGTTGGTGAATCAAGTCCTTGCTGGCTTGGAGTCCTTTAGTGCAGCTTATCTTGACGCTATTGCGGTCTTTAGCTCCAGCTGGCAGGATCACCTGGTCCACCTGAAGAAGGTTTTGAAGGCTCTGCAAGCAGCAGGCCTCTCTATCAAGGCATCCAAGTGCCAGATAGGGCAGGGAACTGTGGTTTACTTGGGTCACCTTGAAGGTGGAGGTCAAGTTCAGCCACTCCAGCCTAAGATCCAGACTATTCTGGACTGGGCAGCTCCAAAAACCCAGACTCAAGTCAGGGCATTCCTTGGCTTGACTGGGTTCTACAGGAGGTTTGTGAAGGGATATGGATCCATAGTGACAGCCCTCACAGAACTTACCTCCAAGAAAATGCCCAAGAAGGTTAACTGGACTGTAGAATGCCAACCGGCCTTTGACACCCTGAAACAAGCAATGTGCACAGCACCAGTTCTAAAAGCTCCAGATTACTCCAAGCAGTTCATTGTGCAGACAGATGCCTCTGAACATGGGATAGGGGCAGTTTTGTCCCAAACAAATGATGATGGCCTTGACCAGCCTGTTGCTTTCATTAGCAGGAGGTTACGCCCCAGGGAGCAGCATTGGAGTGCCATTGAGAGGGAGGCATTTGCTGTGGTTTGGTCCCTGAAGAAGCCGAGACCATACCTCTTTGGTACTCACTTTGTAGTTCAAACTGACCACAGACCTCTCAGATGGCTAATGCAAATGAAAGGTGAAAATCCAAAACTGTTGAGGTGGTCCATCTCCCTACAGGGAATGGACTTTATAGTGGAACACAGACCTGAGACTGCCAATGCAGATGGCCTTTCCAGGTTCTTCCACTTAGAAAATTAAGACTCTCTTGGGAAAGGTTAGTCTCATCCTCTTTCGTTTGGAAGGGGGGGTGGGGGGGTGGGGGGGGGGGGTTGTAGAAGGAAATGCCTCCTTGACATGGTTACCCCCTGACTTTTTGCCTTTGCTGGTGCTAAGTTTTGATTTGAAAGTGTGCTGAGGCCGGCTAATCAGGCCCTAGCACGAGTGTTCTTTCCCTAACCTGTACTTTTGTTTCCACAATTGGCACACCCTGGCATCCAGATAAGTCCCTTGTAACTGGTACTCCTGGTACCAAGGGCCCTGATGCCAGGGAAGGTCTCTAAGGGCTGCAGCATATCTTATGCCACCCTGGGGACCCCTCACTCAGCACAGACACACTGCTTGCCAGCTTGTGTGTGCTAGTGGGGATAAAACGACTGAGTCGACATGGCACTCCCCTCAGGGTGCCATGCCAACCTCAAACTGCCTACGGAGTATAGATAAGTCACCCCTCTAGCAGGCCTTACAGCCCTAAGGCAGGGTGCACTATACCATAGGTGAGGGCATAAGTGCATGAGCACTATGCCCCTACAGTGTCTAAGCGAAACCTTAGACATTGTAAGTGCAGGGTAGCCATAAGAGTATATTGTCTGGGAGTCTGTCATGCACGAACTCCAAAGCACCATAATGGCTACACTGAAAACTGTGAAGTTTGGTATCAAACTTCTCAGCACAATAAATGTACACTGATGCCAGTGTACATTTTGTTGTAACATACACCCCAGAGGGCAACTTAGAGGTGCCCCCTGAAACCTTAACCAACTACCCGTGTAGGCTGACTGGTTTTTAGCAGCCTGCCACACACCAGACATGTTGCTGGCCACATGCGGAGAGTGCCTTTGTCACTCTGTGGCTAGTAACAAAGCCTGTACTGGGTGGAGGTGCTTCACACCCCCCCCCCTGCAGGAACTGTAACACCTGGCGGTGAGCCTCAAAGGCTCACCCCCTTTGTTACAGCACCCCAGGGCACTCCAGCTAGTGGAGTTGCCCGCCCCCTCCGGCCACGGCCCCACTTTTGGCAGCAAGGCCGGAGGAGATAATGAGAAAAACAAGGAGTCGTCACTGGCCAGTCAGGACAGCCCCCAAGGTGTCCTGAGCTGAAGTGAGACTGACTTAGAAATCCTCCATCCTGCAGATGGAGGATTCCCCCAATAAGATTAGGGATGTGCCCCCCTTCCCTCAGGGAGGAGGCACAAAGAGGGTGTAGCCACCCTCAGGGCTAGTAGCCATTGGCTACTAACTCCCCAGACCTAAACACACCCCTAAATTCAGTATTTAGGGACTCCCCAGAACCTAGGAACTCAGATTCCTGCAACCTAAGACGAAGAGGACTGCTGAACTGAAAAACCTGCAGAAAAGACGGAGACACCAACTGCTTTGGCCACAGCTCTACCGGCCTGTCTCCCCACTTCTAAAGACACTGCTCCAGCTACGCATTCCCAGCGTCAAGCAACCTCTGATGCCTCAGAGGACTACCCTGCATCTAAAAGGACCAAGAACTCCCGAGGACAGCGGCTCTGTTCCCCAAAGACTGCAACTTTGCAACAAAGAAGCAACTTTGAAACAACACACGTTTCCCACCGGAAGCGTGAGACTGCACTCGACGCCCCCGGCTCGACTCGTGGAGAACAAACACCACAGGGAGGACTCCCCGGCGACTAAGAGACCGTAAGTAGCCAGAGTTGACCCCCCTGAGCCCCCACAGCGACGCCTGCAAAGGGAATTCGAGGCTCCCCCTGACCGCGAATGCCTGCTTCAAAAACCTGACGCCTGGTAAAGACTCTGCACCCGCAGCCCCCAGGACCTGAAGGATCCGACCTCCAGTGCAGGAGCGACCCACAGGTGGCCCTCTCCCTTGCCCAGGTGGTGGCTACCCCGAGGAGCCCCCCCCCCCTTGCCTGCATCGCTGAAGAGACCCCTTGGTCTCCCATTGATTTCTATTGCGAACCTGATGCTTGTTTGCACACTGCACCCGGCCGTCCCCGTGCCGCTGAGGGTGTACTTTGTGTGAACTTGTGCCCCCCCCGTGCCCTACAAAACCCCCCTGGTCTGCCCTCCGAAGACGCGGGTACTTACCTGCTGGCAGACTGGAACCGGGGCCCCCCTTCTCCATTGAAGCCTATGTGTTTTGGGCACCACTTTGACCTCTGCACCTGACCGGCCCTGAGCTGCTGGTGTGGTAACTTTGGGGTTGCTCTGAACCCCAAACGGTGGGCTACCTTGGACCCAAACTTGAACCCCGTAGGTGGTTTAGTTACCTGCAAAAACTAACACTTACCTCCCCCTGAACTGTTGAAAATTGCACTGTCTAGTTTTAAAATAGCTATATGTCATTTATGTGAAAACTGTATATGCTATTTTGCTAATTCAAAGTTCCTAAAGTACCTACCTGAAATACCTTTCATTTGAAGTATTACTTGTAAATCTTGAACCTGTGGTTCTTAAAATAAACTAAGAAAATATATTTTTCTATACAAAAACCTATTGGCCTGGAATTGTCTCTGAGTGTGTGTTCCTCATTTATTGCCTGTGTGTGTACAACAAATGCTTAACACTACTCCTCTGATAAGCCTACTGCTCGACCACACTACCACAAAATAGAGCATTAGAATTATCTCTTTTTGCCACTATCTTACCTCTAAGGGGAACCCTTGGACTCTGTGCATACTATTCCTTACTTTGAAATAGTGCATACAGAGCCAACTTCCTACACCCCTGCTACGTCTTTGTAGATTCATAGGCATAGTAAGTGAGCAGGGAAGCCATTTTGACCACTGGGCCAAGACAACTCATGGTGGGGGTGACCAAACGAAAAGGGTTGCTGGAGTGTGTGTGGGGGGGGGGGGGGGGTTACTGGACAGAAAAAGGTGGTGGTGGTATCCTCAGCAATTCCTGTAGCCTGTCTGCTAAGAAATGACCTGGAGTCCACAGCATGGGCTGAGGTCGAAAGAAAGACCCATGCAGCTATGCTGGTTGTATTTCAACTGATGTGTGTGAAAACACTCTGGTTCCCTCTCCTCAGGGAGAAGACCTGTCAGTCCTTGAGGAAACTGAGCCACATGAACTTGCGCCCTACACGGCATGGCTCCTAGGCCCGGGGGTTCGTCTAGGGAAGAGCTGTGCCGGTAACAGAGGACCTGTTCCACTCTTGAGTCTGAGATCGCAAGCTGCCGACCAGGAAAAGGGAGATGTCAGTGTTTTCCACAGAACCTATTGGGAGGAGGGACGGAGGCCAGAGACCCCAAACGTGGTGCCACTAAGAGTGGGTCTTCCTCCAATGTACAGAGAGTTCCTGCTCACTTTGGTTCATGACATCCCCCTTAGCTAGGCAATGTGGCCAGACCAAAACTTGGCAAAAGCTAGTTCCTCACTTCTACTGGCCAGGCATGTTTCGACCCCCCACAGAATGATCTACATTTCAAGGCAGGACGTTTCAAAGAAGCCTACCGCCTCTGGTGTGCTGAACGGCTTTACTCCGAGGGAGATGCCGACCCTCCTGCTTCAGGGCCCATTCTGGCACCTGGACAGGAGGGAAAATTATCTCTGCAGGAGGGATGATGCATTTCCATGCCAGGCACACCCCTAGGATGAACAGCCTGAAATGAACAGCTGCAGGAATTCCGCCACCTTGTGTACAGTGGAATTAGGAATTCTGGGACAGGGTGATGACCAGTAACCAAAATAAGGGGTCATCTACGGCATGTGGTGACCCTAGGGTAGGTAGCCCATTGCCTACTGCCCTTCCCTTACTGCCCTCTAAAGAACAAGTTACTTACCTTCGGTAACGAGGTATCTGGAAGAGACTATCTAGCTGCAGATTCCTTATCTTAGAATTCCGTGGCGTCAGCTTCGAATCCGGAGTTTTTTCTGAGCAGTACCCTGCACGCGCGCGCCGCTGGACAGCATCGTTCAGATCCGCGTGCGACCAGCTCCGCGTGCGTCGGAGCCGTCTATGACGTCACGGTTGTCTATACAGACGACATCTCGGCGCGCGTATGTCAGTTCTTTTCCACAACGCCCCACGCCAGAAGCACAGAGTCATGGAAGAACCAACCAATACACACTTAACTTCTTTGACTGTTTGGAGTAAAAACACTTTCATGCCTGTAAGAAAGGCAAAAGTTGCTAAAATCAAAAAATATACATATGTACACATTGATACATATATACACATATCCACATGAGAAAAAAATTCCCCAGAGCAGGGAGGCTTGGGCGGGTGTAAGGAATCTGCAGCTAGATAGAGTCTCTGCCAGATACCTTGTTACCGAAGGTAAGTAACTTGTTCATCTGATAGACTTCTAGCTGCAGCTTCCTTACCTTAGAATAGATACCCAAGCTATAACCCATGGTGGTGGGTCTGAAGGAGATTATTTTTTATTTTTTTATATAAGGAAGTCCTGCAAGACAGAATGGGCAAAATGCCCCTCTCTTCTCACCTGGCTATCCAGGCAGTAGTGCTTCGCAAACGTTTGCAAAGAAGCCCACGTTGCGGCCTGACATATGTCCACCACCGGTACGCCACGTGCTAACGCAATGGTAGCAGCTTTCCCCCTAGTGGAATGAGCTCTCAAGCCCTCAGTAGCCTGCTTCTTCGCCAAAGCGTAGCCTATTTTTATACAGAGAACGACCCAGCGCGAAATGGATCGTTTCTGTACTGCCCGACCCTTCTTTGCACCAACCTACCCCACAAAGAGTTGGTCGTCGACCCGGAACTCTTTATTGCGGTCAAGGTAGAACGATAAT
Organism: Pleurodeles waltl; assembly: GCF_031143425.1. Lineage (NCBI taxonomy): Eukaryota > Metazoa > Chordata > Amphibia > Caudata > Salamandridae > Pleurodeles > Pleurodeles waltl. Next base: position 536,915,697 of record NC_090451.1, read on the forward strand.
GCTCTTTTTGGGTCCAGTCGATGGAGACGCTCCTCTTCCTTAGAGGGATGCGGTGGTGCAAAGAAGGTGGGCAGGGTGATATGTTGACCCAGATGGAAAGGGGTCACCACCTTGGGTAGGAAAGAGGCACGAGTTCTTAATACCACCTTGTCAGGATATATCATGAGATAAGGAGGTTTAGAAGATAAAACCTGCAGCTCACTCACTCTCCTGGCAGATGTAATTGCCACCAAAAAGGCTGCCTTAATAGTGAGCAGCCGGAGAGGACAGTTATGCAAGGGCTCGAAAGGAGCACACATAAGGAAGGTAAGAACCAGATTAAGATCCCACTGGGGCATAACGAAAGGCACAGGCGGGAACAGATGTACAAGCCCTTTCAAAAACCTCTGTACTATGGGTGATTTAAACCGAGATGGTTGATCAGGCAACTGAAGAAAAGCCGATAAGGCTGCAAGATAGCCCTTAAGAGTTCCCAAGGAGGAACCGTGCTGGGCGAGAGACAAATTAACAAATGGATATTAGACAGAAGAAAGAGGATCAATAGACCTCTCTGAACAATAACAAACAAAACGTTTCCAACAGCAGGCGTAGATCGACTTAGTAGAGGGACGCCTGGCTGCCAGAATTACGTCACAGACCTCGGGAGGGAGGTCCTAAACCATCAACTGTCGCCGCTCAATCTCCACGCATGAAGGCGCAGAGTTGACAGGTTCGGGTGGAGAACCTTCCCCTGCTGCTGTGACAGAAGATCCTCCCGAAGAGGCAGCCTGATTGGAGGACCGATGCTCATTTTGAGAAGCTCTGAATACCAAACTCTCCGTGCCCAATCCGGAGCCACAAGGATTACTTGGGCCCGGTCGTTCTTGATTTTCTTGAGAACTCTGGGCAGAAGTGGTATAGGCGGAAAAGCGTACAGGAGGCCTGAACTCCACTCGTGACTAAAAGCGTCGCCTAGCGATAGCCCCCTTGGAAACTCCAACGTGCAAAACTGCTGACATTGCGCGTTCTCTGCGGAGGCGAACAGATCTAACCAAGGCTCTCCCCACTGCTGAAAGAGTCCTTGCACCACCTCCGGATGGAGACACCATTCATGATACTCTAAGCATTTTCGGCTGAGTTCGTCTGCTCTGGCATTCAGAGAACCTGCCAGGTGTTGAACCACCAGGGTCATGCCCTGCTGTTCCAGACATGTCCAGAGGTGTAAAGCCTCTTGACAAAGGGTCCACGACCCCACACCGCCCTGCTTGTTGCAGTACCACATTGCGGTAGTGTTGTCCGTGAACACCTGCACCACCTTCCCTTTCACAACAGGAAGAAATGCTTTTAATGCTAGCCGGATCGCCTGAAGATCCAACAAGTTTATATGGAGCCCAGAGTCCGCCAGAGACCAGTGACCTCTGATCTCCACCTCCCCAGATGGCCGCCCCATCCTAGAAGTGACGCATCTGTCACTACCGTTAGTTCTGGTTGGGGAAGGGAGAGGGGTCTGCCCTTGACCCCCTCGCAGTTCACTAACCACCACTACAGATCTTCTGCAGTCCTCTCCGAGATCTGAACCACATCGGTAAGATTTCCCTGATGCTGTGCCCGTTGGAACTTCAGGTCCCACTGCAGAGCCCTCATGCGCCATCTGGCATGCTTGACCAATAGGATGCAGGAAGCCATGAGTCCCAGCAGCCTCAAAGTCTGTCTCACCGAGATCCAGGATAGAGGCCGAAACATCGGAATCATAACCTGAATATCCTGAACCCGCTGATCGGGAGGATAAGCCCAATACTGCACTGTGTCCAGAACAGCTCCGATGAAAGAGCTTCTGAGAGGGAGTCAGGTGTGACTTCGGCACATTTATAGTGAACCCCACTGAATGCCAGAGGTCTGCCGTCATCTGGAGGTGGGTGACGAGAGCCTGGGGCGTAGGACGCTTCAACTGCCAATCGTCCAGGTAGGGGAAGACTGAAATCCCTGACCTGTGCAAATGAGCTGCCACCACCGCCATCACCTTTGTGAACACCCGAAGGGCACTAGTGAGACAGAAAGGAAGCACTGTAAACTGAAAGTGCTCGTGGCACACCTTGAACCGCAGGTAACGCCTGTGGCTTGGCAGGATAGCAATATGGGACCTGGAGCAGCACTTGCGCCACCGTATCCCATAAAGTATGGGAATAAAGGCCCAAAAGGCAAGAGGTGTTTACAGACCTCAATGCCAAGCTGGAGGAAGAAAAAATCTTCCCAAGCTGATCCAGCCTCTTGGATTCCCTATCGGGGGGAGCGGAAGGGAAGGCACCACAGGAAGTAGAGGCTTGGACAACCAAGCTCTCAGGAGTGGGGTGTTGTGTCATGAAACTAGGGTCGCTGGGAGCGGGTCTATGGCGACAGCCGACCGTCCTATTCACAGGAGCCCCTGTGCTGGGTTTGGACCACGTACCCAGAAGGACGTCTGTAAGAGCCTCATTGAAGGGCAACAACGGTTCCGATGTTGACACACCCGGCTGAAGCACTTATGTCAGGATATTCGTCCTGACTGGCACCGTAGGCAAATCTAGGTCCAAGACCTCAGCTGCCCTACGCACCACCATAGCGAAAGAAGCCCCCTCCTCCGTAGCCACATTAGGAGGAGAGAGCATACCAGTATCTGGAGATGTGTCCAGTCCACTGGCCTCCCCTAGATCCTCATACCAGTCCTGTTGCAATAATAATTCTAAAGGGTCCACAGACCCCTCCCATTCCTCTCCTGCGTCTGGCTGTTCCAAAGAATGCTCAGACAATGACCTGGGCTGAATCGGCTCCGTCGAAGTCTACGTCGTACGACGTCGCTCTGGATCATCCGGAATAAGGATGGGGCTGCCACCGGTGGGCGCCGGTGACTGAATCGTCGACATCGGACCCGGCGCCGAAGGAGGTAGACTGTGAGAGACCGGCGCCAGTCCACATCAGTTATCAGATCCTGAGGTCCCCAACGGCGCCGAGACCGAAGCTGCCGGCGTCTAATCCGAAGGAGCCCCTGCTGACCCTGCGGGGCCCAAAGACCCACCCGAGGGTACAGCCTGCTCAAAGACGAGACGCATGGCCTCGCAGAATTCTTTTATTTGAGCGGGGGTCGATCCGGTCCCCGGAAAGGGGGGAAGACGCGGATTCGACCCTGGCGACGGCTCCGCAGAACCGCACTCAGAACGTAGACGTTCCCTAGACGCCTCGTCGGTCGACGGGCGTGGCGAAGACGAAGTCCGCTTGGACTTCTTCTTCTTGTGCCTCATACCTTCCGATGACCTTGAATGCGAGGAAGAGGACTTGGGGCTCTGGAAGCGGTGCCGCGACCTCCTCCTACTGCGGGACCGTGACCTCTGGAGTCGTGCCAACCGAAGACGAATGTCAGGCCGCAAGAAGCCTAAAGGATCTCTCCCTCAAGGCCTTCGGCGCCATGGCCCGACAATCGGGAGCACAAGGTGGAATCGTGGTCCTTGTCCAGGCACCAGAGAAACTCGGTGCGGATCCGTCACCGTCATGGTGCGATGACACGCACCACACGGCTTGAATCCTGTCTTTCTCGAAGACATGACTCCAAACAGCCAAAAAAGCGTCAAACCGTCGAAGCAGGGTAGCTCTTTCCAAAACTGCGCACCGAGATGGCGCACCGGGATTGGCTGAACTCTGCACAGTGTAATTTTGGTCCACTATATAAAGAACCAGCTTCCTATAGAACTGCAAAAGCCCACACTGGAAAGCACCACTGCACCCATGCCACCTAGCCAAGCTGAAGTAGGCCAATGGTGCCAACATGGTCCCCCAGCCCTCCAGACACAAAGCCCACCTAGGACTTTCAAACTCCCTCAACCCTGACAGCATGAAAACCCGACTACTCAGGACACCTCTGCACCCGTCACTCCTGGCCTATGCAGAACAGGACTGAAGGTGTCCCTCAAGACTTTAACCCCACCTATTGGTTCTCCTCGACTCCCTGTTCAAACCTGCAGCCTCTTTTCAACAGGGCTGATCTCCCTTGACTAACCTTGGGCACCCGACGCCGTACTAAACCTCTGCACCCGGCCACTCCAGAAATGCATGGTGTGGCCTGTTGGTGTGGTCCTGACCCTTGCGCAATACTTACCTTAAGTCCAGAAGATTGGTTCTGTAAGACGCTGTATTATACCTGAATGCAATACTTGTTCTTCTCCCTATAGGATAACATTGCCGATTCTGAAAATGCACCAAGTGTCCACTTTTGAAACCTGAAAATATTTTTCCTGCACCGAGTGACTCCTCCCTTTCGGCTCCATTGTGCATGGGGGTCGACTCCATCTTAGATTGTTTTCCCCACACAGGGTGAGGTAGGAGTTGGTAAAGTAAGGATATTAGAGGTGCCCATGCAATGGAGTAGAAATATATGTACATAGTGTGTAGTAAAAGAATATTTATTTACATATTTACAATTGACATGCAACTAAAACGGCTACAGGCTCCCGGGGAGGTGGGAGGGCGCATGTGAATCTGCAGCGTATCATGCCACGAACTGGGTAAGTGACATTTTCCGTTCGATGGCATGTGTAGCTGCAGATACACATGCTGTGCATAGACTACAAAGCAGTAATCTCCCCAAAAGCGGTTGTCAGCCTGTAGGAGTTTAAGTTGTCTGAAATAATGTTCTTAATGGAGCCTGCCCTACTGTGGCTTGGTGTGTTGCTAACACATCTACACTGTAATGCTTAGTAAATGTATGGGGCGTAGACCAGGTGGCTGCCTTACAAATCTCGGTCATTGGTATATTACCAAGAAAAGCCATTGTGGCACCTTTCTTTCTAGTTGAGTGTGCCCTTGGTGTAATGGGTAATTCTCTTTTAGCTTTAAGGTAACAGGTTTGAATGCATTCAACTATCCATCTGGCAATGCCCTGTTTGGATATAGGGTTACCTGCATGAGGTTTTTGGAAAGCTACGAATAATTGTTTTGCTTTACGAAATTGTTTCGTTTTGTCAATGTAATACATTAGCGCTCTTTTTATGTCTAATGTATGCAATGCCCTTTCAGCTACTGAGTCTGGTTGTGGAAAGAAGACTGAGAGTTCCACAGTTTGGTTTAGATGGAACAGTGATATGACTTTTGGTAAAAATTGTGGATTTGTGCGGAGAACCACTTTATGTATTTGTATAAAGGGTTCTTGAATAGTGTAGGAAGTTGGCTCTGTAGGTGCTATTTCAAAGTAAGGAATAGCATGCACAGAGTCCAAGGGTTCCCCTTAGAGGTAAAATAGTGGTAAAAAGAGATAATACTAATGCTCTATTTTGTGGTAGTGTGGTCGAGCAGTAGGCTTATCCAAGGAGTAGTGTTAAGCATTTGTTGTACATACACATAGACAATAAATGAGGTACACACACTCAGAGACAAATCCAGCCAATAGGTTTTGTTATAGAAAAATATATTTTCTTAGTTTATTTTAAGAACCACAGGTTCAAATTGAACATGTAATATCTTGTTTGAAAGGTATTGCAGGTAAGTACATTAGGAACTTTGAATCATTTCAATTGCATGTATACTTTTCAAGTTATTCACAAATAGCTATTTCAAAAGTGGACACAGTGCAATTTTCACAGTTCCTGGGGGAGGTAAGTTTTTGTTAGTTTTACCAGGTAAGTACGACACTTACAGGGTTCAGTTCTTGGTCCAAGGTAGCCCACCGTTGGGGGTTCAGAGCAACCCCAAAGTTACCACACCAGCAGCTCAGGGCCGGTCAGGTGCAGAGTTCAAAGTGGTGCCCAAAACGCATAGGCTAGAATGGAGAGAAGGGGGTGCCCCGGTTCCGGTCTGCTTGCAGGTAAGTACCCGCGTCTTCGGAGGGCAGACCAGGGGGGTTTTGTAGGGCACCGGGGGAGACAAGCCCACACAGAGATTTCACCCTCAGCGGCGCGGGGGCGGCCGGGTGCAGTGTTAGAACAAGCGTCGGGTTCGCAATGTAAGTCAATGAGAGATCAAGGGATCTCTTTAGCGCTGCAGGCAGGCAAGGGGGGGCTTCCTCGGGGAAACCTCCACTTGGGCAAGGGAGAGGGACTCCTGGGGGTCACTTCTGCAGTGAAAGTCCGGTCTTTCAGGTCCTGGGGGCTGCGGGTGCAGGGTCTTTTCCAGGCGTCGGGACTTAGGTTTCAGAGAGTCGCGGTCAGGGGAAGCCTCGGGATTCCCTCTGCAGGCGGCGCTGTGGGGGCTCAGGGGGGACAGGTTTTGGTACTCACAGTCGTAGAGTAGTCCGGGGGTCCTCCCTGAGGTGTTGGTTCTCCACCAGCCGAGTCGGGGTCGCCGGGTGCAGTGTTGCAAGTCTCACGCTTCTTGCGGGGAGTTGCAGGGTTCTTTAAAGCTGCTTCTTGAGACAAAGTTGCAGTCTTTTTGGAGGAGGTCCGCTGTCCTCGGGAGTTTCTTGTCGTCGTCGAAGCAGGGCAGTCCTCAGAGGAGTCAGAGGTCGCTGGTCCCTTTGGAAGGCGTCGCTGGAGCAGAGTTCTTTGGAAGGCAGGAGACAGGCCGGTGAGTTTCTGCAGCCAAGGCAGTGGTTGTCTTCTGGTCTTCCTCTGCAGGGGTTTTCAGCTAGGCAGTCCTTCTTCTTGTTGTTGCAGGAATCTAGTTTCTAGGTTCAGGGAGAGCCCTTAAATACTAAATTTAAGGGCGTGTTTAGGTCTGGGGGGTTAGTAGCCAATGGCTACTAGCCCTGAGGGTGGGTACACCCTCTTTGTGCCTCCTCCCAAAGGGAGGGGGTCACATTCCTATCCCTATTGGGGGAATCCTCCTTCTTCAAGATGGAGGATTTCTAAAAGTTAGAGTCACCTCAGCTCAGGACACCTTAGGGGCTGTCCTGACTGGCCAGTGACTCCTCCTTGTTGCTTTCTTTGTTCCCTCCAGCCTTGCCGCCAAAAGTGGGGGCTGTGGCCAGAGGGGGCGGGCAACTCCACTAAGCTGGAGTGCCCTGCTGTGCTGTGACAAAGGGGTGAGCCTTTGAGGCTCACCGCCAGGTGTTACAGCTCCTGCCTGGGGGAGGTGTTAGCATCTCCACCCAGTGCAGGCTTTGTTACTGGCCTCAGAGTGACAAAGGCACTCTCCCCATGGGGCCAGCAACATGTCTCTAGTGTGGCAGGCTGCTGGAACTAGTCAGCCTACACAGACAGTCGGTTAAGTTTCAGGGGGCACCTCTAAGGTGCCCTCTGGGGTGTATTTTGCAATAAAATGTACACTGGCATCAGTGTGCATTTATTGTGCTGAGAAGTTTGATACCAAACTTCCCAGTTTTCAGTGTAGCCATTATGGTGCTGTGGAGTTCGTGTTTGACAAACTCCCAGACCATATACTCTTATGGCTACCCTGCACTTACAATGTCTAAGGTTTTGTTTAGACACTGTAGGGGTACCATGCTCATGCACTGGTACCCTCACCTATGGTATAGTGCACCCTGCCTTAGGGCTGTAAGGCCTGCTAGAGGGGTGACTGACCTATACTTGCATAGGCAGTGAGAGGCTGGCATGGCACCCTGAGGGGAGTGCCATGTCGACTTACTCGTTTTGTTCTTACCAGCACACACAGGCTTGTAAGCAGTGTGTCTGTGCTGAGTGAGGGGTCTCTAGGGTGGCATAATACATGCTGCAGCCCTTAGAGACCTTCCCTGGCATCAGGGCCCTTGGTACCAGAGGTACAAGTTACAAGGGACTTATCTGGATGCCAGGGTGTGCCAATTGTGGAAACAATGGTACATTTTAGGTGAAAGAACACTGGTGCTGGGGCCTGGTTAGCAGGGTCCCAGCACACTTCTCAGTCAAGTCAGCATCAGTATCAGGCAAAAAGTGGGGGGTAACTGCAACAGGGAGCCATTTATTTACAAATAGTAAACGCCTGTATTTCACTAACTCTTCGAAGTGATGTGATGGCTATTAGAAAGGCTACTTTCCAAGTAAAAAATTGGATTTGACAAGAATGCATGGGTTCAAATGGTGGGCCCATGAGTCGTGTTAATACAATATTAAGATTCCACAAAGGTACTGGTGGTGTCCTTGGGGGTATGATTCTTTTTAGTCCTTCAATAAAGGCTTTAATACCTGGGATTCTAAAAAGCAATTTTGTATGTTTAATCTGCAGATAAGCAGATATTGCAGTGATATGGAAGTTAATGGAAGAAAAAGCTAGATTTGACTTTAAGTGTAGTAAATAACTTGCAATGTTTTGTGTGGAGGCGTCTAATGGCATAATTTGATTAGCCTGGCAGTAGTAAACAAATCTTTTCCATTTTGTTAGTTTAACAATGTCTTGTGTGTTTTCTTGTTTGTTTAATGACCTACATACACTCTTTTGAAAGGTTTAAATATCCGAATTCTAAGACTTCAGGAGCCAGATTGCTAGGTTGAGCGATGCTGGATTTGGGTGTCTGATCTGTTGTTTGTGTTGTTGTAAAGAAATGGCTCCCTGTTGCAGTTACCCCCCACTTTTTGCCTGATACTGATGATTTGACTTGACTGAGAAGAGTGCTGGGACCCTGCTAACCAGGCCCCAGCACCAGTGTTCCTTCACCTAAAATGTACCATTGTATCCACAATTGGCACACCCTGGCATTCAGATAAGTCCCTTGGAACTGGTACTTCTAGTACCAAGGGCCCTGATGCCAAGGAAGGTCTCTAAGGGCGGCAGCATGTCTTATGCCACCCTAGAGACCCCTCACTCAGCACAGACACACTGCTTACAAGCTTGTGTGTGCTAGTGAGGACAAAACGAGTAAGTCGACATGGCACTCCCCTCAGGGTGCCATGCCAGCCTCTCACTGCCTATGCAGTATAGGTAAGACACCCCTCTAGCAGGCCTTACAGCCCTAAGGCAGGGTGCACTATACCATAGGTGAGGGTACCAGTGCATGAGCATGGTACCCCTACAGTGTCTAAACAAAACCTTAGACATTGTAAGTGCAGGGTAGCCCTAAGAGTATATGGTCTGGGAGTCTGTCAACCACGAACTCCACAGCACCATAATGGCTACACTGAAAACTGGGAAGTTTGGTATCAAACTTCTCAGCACAATAAATGCACACTGATGCCAGTGTACATTTTATTGTAAAATACACCACAGAGGGCACCTTAGAGGTGCCCCCTGAAACTTAACCGACTATCTGTGTAGGCTGACTAGTTTTAGCAGCCTGCCACAAACCGAGACATGTTGCTGGCCCCATGGGGAGAGTGCCTTTGTCACTCTGAGGCCAGTAACAAAGCCTGCACTGGGTGGAGATGCTAACACCTCTCCCAGGCAGGAATTGTCACACCTGGCGGTGAGCCTCAAAGGCTCACCTCCTTTGTGCCAACCCAGCAGGACACTCCAGCTAGTGGAGTTGCCCGCCCCCTCCGGCCAGGCCCCACTTTTGGCGGCAAGGCCGGAGAAAATAATGAGAATAACAAGGAGGAGTCACTGGCCAGTCAGGACAGCCCCTAAGGTGTCCTGAGCTGAGGTGACTCTAACTTTTAGAAATCCTCCATCTTGCAGATGGAGGATTCCCCCAATAGGGTTAGGATTGTGACCCCCTCCCCTTGGGAGGAGGCACAAAGAGGGTGTACCCACCCTCAGGGCTAGTAGCCATTGGCTACTAACCCCCCAGACCTAAACACGCCCTTAAATTTAGTATTTAAGGGCTACCCTGAACCCTAGAAAATTAGATTCCTGCAACTACAAGAAGAAGGACTGCCCAGCTGAAAACCCCTGCAGCGGAAGATCAGAAGACGACAACTGCCTTGGCTCCAGAAACTCACCGGCCTGTCTCCTGCCTTCCAAAGATCCTGCTCCAGCGACGCCTTCCAAAGGGACCAGCGACCTCGACATCCTCTGAGGACTGCCCCTGCTTCGAAAAGACAAGAAACTCCCGAGGACAGCGGACCTGCTTCAAGAAAAGCTGCAACTTTGTTTCCGGCAACTTTAAAGAACCCTGCAAGCTCCCCGCAAGAAGCGTGAGACTTGCAACACTGCACCCGGCGACCCCGACTCGGCTGGTGGCGATCCAACACCTCAGGAGGGACCCCAGGACTACTCTGATACTGTGAGTACCAAAACCTGTCCCCCCTGAGCCCCCACAGCGCCGCCTGCAGAGGGAATCCCGAGGCTTCCCCTGACCGCGACTCTTTGGACCTAAAGTCCCGACGCCTGGGAGAGACCCTGCACCCGCAGCCCCCAGGACCTGAAGGACCGGACTTTCACTGGAGAAGTGACCCCCAGGAGTCCCTCTCCCTTGTCCAGGTGGAGGTTTCCCCGAGGAATCCCCCCCTTGCCTGCCTGCAGCGCTGAAGAGATCCCGAGATCTCTCATTGACTTCCATTACCAACCCGACGCTTGTTTCTACACTGCACCCGGCCGCCCCCGCGCTGCTGAGGGTGAAATTTCTGTGTGGGCTTGTGTCCCCCCCGGTGCCCTACAAAACCCCTCTGGTCTGCCCTCCGAAGACGCGGGTACTTACCTGCAAGCAGACCGGAACCGGGGCACCCCCTTCTCTCCATTCTAGCCTATGTGTTTTGGGCACCACTTTGAACTCTGCACCTGACCGGCCCTGAGCTGCTGGTGTGGTGACTTTGGGGTTGCTCTGAACCCCCAACGGTGGGCTACCTTGGACCAAGAACTAAGCCCTGTAAGTGTCTTACTTACCTGGTTAACCTAACAAATACTTACCTCCCCTAGGAACTGTGAAAATTGCACTAAGTGTCCACTTTTAAAACAGCTATTTGTGAATAACTTGAAAAGTATACATGCAATTTTGACGATTTGAAGTTCCTAAAGTACTTACCTGCAATACCTTTCGAATGAGATATTACATGTAGAATTTGAACCTGTGGTTCTTAAAATAAACTAAGAAAAGATATTTTTCTATATAAAAACCTATTGGCTGGATTTGTCTCTGAGTGTGTGTACCTCATTTATTGTCTATGTGTATGTACAACAAATGCTTAACACTACTCCTTGGATAAGCCTACTGCTCGACCACACTACCACAAAATAGAGCATTAGTATTATCTATTTTTACCACTATTTTACCTCTAAGGGGAACCCATGGACTCTGTGCATGCTATTCCTTACTTTGAAATAGCACATACAGAGCCAACTTCCTACATTGGTGGATCAGCGGTGGGGTACAAGACTTTGCATTTGCTGGACTACTCAGCCAATACCTGATCACACGACAAATTCCAAAATTGTCATTAGAAATTGATTTTTGCAATTTGAAAAGTTTTCTAAATTCTTAAAAGACCTGCTAGGGCCTTGTGTTAGATCCTGTTTAGCATTTCTTTTAGAGTTTAAAAGTTTGTAAAAGTTTGAATTAGATTCTAGAACCAGTTTTAGTTTCTTAAAAAGTATTCCAACTTTTAGAAGCATAATGTCTAGCACAGATGTGAATGTGGTGGAACTCGACACCACACCTTACCTCCATCTACAGATGAGAGAGCTAAGGTCACTCTGTAAACTAAAGAAAATAGCAATGGGCCCCAAACCTACCAAAGTACAGCTCCAGGAGCTTTTGGCAGAGTTTGAAAAGGCCAACCCCTCTGAGGATGGCAACTCAGAGGATGAAGATAGTGACTTGGAGGGAAATTCCCCCCCTCCAGTCCTACTTAGGGAGAGCAGGGCTTCTCAAGCCCTGACTCCACAAATAATAGTCAGGGATGCTGGTTCCCTCACAGGAGGGACCAACAACTCTGAAATCACTGAGGATAACTCCAGTGAAGAGGACATCCAGTTAGCCAGGATGGCCAAAAGGTTGGCTTTGGAAAGACAGATCCTAGCCATAGAGAGGGAAAGACAAGAGATGGGCCTAGGACCCATCAATGGTGGCAGCAACATAAATAGGGTCAGAGATTCTCCTGACATGTTGAAAATCCCCAAAGGGATTGTAACTAAATATGAAGATGGTGATGACATCACCAAATGGTTCACAGCTTTTGAGAGGGCTTGTGTAACCAGAAAAGTGAACAGATCTCACTGGGGTGCTCTCCTTTGGGAAATGTTCACAGGAAAGTGTAGGGATAGACTCCTCACACTCTCTGGACAAGATGCAGAATCTTATGACCTCATGAAGGGTACCCTGATTGAGGGCTTTGGATTCTCCACTGAGGAGTACAGGATTAGGTTCAGGGGGGCTCAAAAATCCTCGAGCCAGACCTGGGTTGACTTTGTTGACTACTCAGTGAAAACACTAGATGGTTGGATTCAAGGCAGTGGTGTAAGTAATTATGATGGGCTGTACAATTTATTTGTGAAAGAACACCTGTTAAGTAATTGTTTCAATGATAAACTGCATCAGCATCTGGTAGACCTAGGACCAATTTCTCCCCAAGAATTGGGAAAGAAGGCGGACCATTGGGTCAAGACAAGGGTGTCCAAGACTTCAACAGGGGGTGACCAAAAGAAAGGGGTCACAAAGACTCCCCAGCAGAAGGGTGATGAGACAACCAAAACTAAAAATAGTAAAGAGTCTTCTACAGGCCCCCAAAAACCTGCACAGGAGGGTGGGCCCAGAGCCTCTTCACAAAACAATGGGTACAAGGGTAAAAACTTTGATCCCAAAAAGGCCTGGTGTCATAGCTGTAAACAGCATGGACACCAAACTGGAGACAAGGCCTGTCCCAAGAAAGGTTCCACTCCAAACTCCCATCCAGGTAACACTGGTATGGCTAGTCTCCAAGTGGGATCAACAGTGTGCCCAGAGCAAATCAGGGTCCACACTGAAGCTACTCTAGTTTCTGAGGGTGGGGTGGATTTAGCCACACTAGCTGTCTGGCCGCCTAACATGCAAAAATACAGACAGCAACTCTTAATTAATGGGACTAGAATAGAGGGCCTGAGGGATACAGGTGCCAGTGTCACCATGGTGACAGAGAAACTGGTTTCCCCTGGCCAATACCTGACTGGAAAAACTTACACAGTCACCAACGCTGACAATCAGAGAAAAGTACATCCCATGGCAATGGTTACTTTAGAATGGGGAGGGGTCAATGGCCTGAAACAGGTGGTGGTCTCCTCAAATATCCCAGTGGACTGTCTGCTTGGAAATGACCTGGAGTCCTCAGCATGGGCTGAGGTAGAGCTAAAAACCCATGCAGCAATGCTGGGTATCCCTGAACTGGTGTGTGTGAAAACAAGAGCACAATGCAAGGCACAGGGTGAAAAAGTAGAGCTGGAGTCTGGAAAAATGGCCCAGCCTACCAAGAGAACAGGAAAGTCAGTTGGGAAACCAACTGCAACACAGCAAAAGAAAGGGAACCTCTCTTCTCAGGAAGAAGTTCTGCCCTCTGAGGGAACTGAGCCTTTGGGGCTTGAACCTTATCAGGTTGAGCTCTTAGGCCCAGGGGGACCCTCAAGGGAGGAGCTGTGTAAGGGACAAGAAACCTGTCCCTCTCTTGAAGGCCTTAGGCAGCAAGCTGCTGAAGAGTCCAAGGGCAAGAAAAATGGAACACATAGGGTCTATTGGGAAGATGGACTCCTGTACACTGAGGCCAGAGACCCCAAACCTGGTGCCACTAGGAGAGTGGTAGTGCCTCAGCTGTTCAGAGAGTTCATCCTAACATTGGCCCATGACATTCCCCTTGCTGGACATTTGGGACAAACCAAGACGTGGGAGAGGTTAGTCAACCACTTCTACTGGCCCAATATGTCCAACATGGTTAAGGAGTTTTGCCTCTCCTGCCCCACCTGTCAAGCCAGTGGTAAGACAGGTGGGCATCCAAAGGCCCCCCTCATTCCACTTCCAGTGGTGGGGGTTCCCTTTGAAAGAGTGGGTGTGGACATAGTTGGTCCACTGGAACCTCCCACAGCCTCAGGAAATATGTATATCCTGGTAGTAGTGGATCATGCTACCAGGTATCCTGAAGCTATTCCCCTTAGGTCAACTACTGCCCCTGCAGTAGCCAAGGCCCTCATTGGTATCTTTACCAGAGTGGGTTTCCCTAAGGAGGTGGTGTCTGACAGAGGTACCAACTTCATGTCAGCATACCTAAAGCACATGTGGAATGAGTGTGGAGTGACTTATAAATTCACTACACCTTACCATCCACAAACTAATGGCTTAGTTGAGAGATTCAACAAGACATTAAAAGGCATGATCATGGGGCTCCCAGAAAAACTCAAAAGGAGATGGGATGTCCTCCTGCCATGTCTGCTTTTCGCTTACAGGGAGGTACCACAGAAGGGAGTAGGGTTCTCACCCTTTGAACTTCTGTTTGGTCATCCTGTAAGGGGACCACTTGCCCTTGTTAAAGAAGGCTGGGAGAGACCTCTCCATGAGCCTAAACAGGACATAGTGGACTATGTACTTGGCCTTCGCTCTAGAATGGCAGAGTACATGGAAAAGGCAACCAAAAACCTTGAGGCCAGCCAACAGCTCCAGAAGTTTTGGTATGACCAAAAGGCTGCACTGGTTGAGTTCCAACCAGGGCAGAAAGTCTGGGTTCTGGAGCCTGTGGCTCCCAGGGCACTCCAGGACAAATGGAGTGGCCCTTACCCAGTACTAGAGAGGAAGAGTCAGGTCACCTACTTGGTGGACCTGGGCACAAGCAGGAGCCCCAAAAGGGTGATCCATGTAAACCGCCTTAAGCTCTTCCACGACAGGGCTGATGTCAATCTGTTGATGGTAACAGATGAGGATCAGGAGGCAGAGAGTGAACCTCTCCCTGATCTTCTGTCATCAGACCCAAAAGATGGTACAGTAGATGGAGTGATCTACTCAGACACCCTCTCTGGCCAACAGCAAGCTGATTGTAGGAGAGTCCTACAACAGTTTCCTGAACTCTTCTCCTTAACCCCTGGTCAGACACACCTGTGTACCCATGATGTGGACACAGGAGACAGCATGCCTGTCAAGAACAAAATCTTTAGACAGTCTGACCATGTTAAGGAAAGCATCAAGGTGGAAGTCCACAAGATGCTGGAATTGGGAGTCATTGAGCGCTCTGACAGCCCCTGGGCTAGCCCAGTGGTCTTAGTCCCCAAACCTCACACCACAGATGGAAAGAAAGAGATGAGGTTTTGTGTGGACTACAGAGGGCTCAATTCTGTCACCAAGACAGATGCTCATCCAATTCCAAGAGCTGATGAGCTCATTGATAAATTAGGTGCTGCCAAATTTCTAAGTACCTTTGACTTGACAGCAGGGTACTGGCAAATAAAAATGGCACCTGGAGCAAAAGAAAAGACAGCATTCTCCACACCTGATGGGCATTATCAGTTTACTGTTATGCCCTTTGGTTTAAAGAATGCCCCTGCCACCTTCCAAAGGTTGGTGAATCAAGTCCTTGCTGGCTTGGAGTCCTTTAGCACAGCTTATCTTGATGATATTGCTGTCTTTAGCTCCACCTGGCAGGATCACCTGGTCCACCTGAGGAAGGTTTTGAAGGCTCTGCAATCTGCAGGCCTCTCTATCAAGGCATCCAAATGCCAGATAGGGCAGGGAACTGTGGTTTACTTGGGACACCTTGTAGGTGGAGGCCAAGTTCAGCCACTCCAACCCAAGATCCAGACTATTCTGGACTGGGTAGCTCCAAAAACCCAGACTCAAGTCAGGGCATTCCTTGGCTTGACTGGGTACTACAGGAGGTTTGTGAAGGGATATGGATCCATTGTGACAGCCCTCACTGAGCTCACCTCCAAGAAAATGCCCAAGAAAGTGAACTGGACTGTGGACTGCCAACAGGCCTTTGACACCCTGAAACAGGCAATGTGCTCAGCACCAGTTCTCAAAGCTCCAGATTATTCTAAGCAGTTCATTGTGCAGACTGATGCCTCTGAACATGGGATAGGGGCAGTTTTGTCCCAAACAAATGATGATGGCCTTGACCAGCCTGTTGCTTTCATTAGCAGGAGGTTACTCCCCAGGGAGCAGCGTTGGAGTGCCATTGAGAGGGAGGCCTTTGCTGTGGTTTGGTCCCTGAAGAAGCTGAGACCATACCTCTTTGGGACTCACTTCCTAGTTCAAACTGACCACAGACCTCTCAAATGGCTGATGCAAATGAAAGGTGAAAATCCTAAACTGTTGAGGTGGTCCATCTCCCTACAGGGAATGGACTTTATAGTGGAACACAGACCTGGGACTGCCCATGCCAATGCAGATGGCCTTTCCAGGTTCTTCCACTTAGAAAATGAAGACTCTCTTGGGAAAGGTTAGTCTCATCCTCTTTCGTTTGGGGGGGGGTTGTGTAAGGAAATGCCTCCTTGGCATGGTTGCCCCCTGACTTTTTGCCTTTGCTGATGCTATGTTTACAATTGAAAGTGTGCTGAGGCCTGCTAACCAGGCCCCAGCACCAGTGTTCTTTCCCTAACCTGTACTTTTGTATCCACAATTGGCAGACCCTGGCATCCAGATAAGTCCCTTGTAACTGGTACTTCTAGTACCAAGGGCCCTGATGCCAAGGAAGGTCTCTAAGGGCTGCAGCATGTCTTATGCCACCCTGGAGACCTCTCACTCAGCACAGACACACTGCCTACCAGCTTGTGTGTGCTAGTGAGGACAAAACGAGTAAGTCGACATGGCACTCCCCTCAGGGTGCCATGCCAGCCTCTCACTGCCTATGCAGTATAGATAAGACACCCCTCTAGCAGGCCTTACAGCCCTAAGGCAGGGTGCACTATACCATAGGTGAGGGTACCAGTGCATGAGCATGGTACCCCTACAGTGTCTAAACAAAACCTTAGGCATTGTAAGTGCAGGGTAGCCATAAGAGTATATGGTCTGGGAGTCTGTCAAACACGAACTCCACAGCACCATAATGGCTACACTGAAAACTGGGAAGTTTGGTATCAAACTTCTCAGCACAATAAATGCACACTGATGCCAGTGTACATTTTATTGTAAAATACACCCCAGAGGGCACCTTAGAGGTGCCCCCTGAAACTTAACCGACTACCTGTGTAGGCTGACTAGTTTTAGCAGCCTGCCACAAACCGAGACATGTTGCTGGCCCCATGGGGAGAGTGCCTTTGTCACTCTGAGGCCAGTAACAAAGCCTGCACTGGGTGGAGATGCTAACACCTCCCCCAGGCAGGAGCTGTGACACCTGGCGGTGAGCCTCAAAGGCTCACCCCTTTGTCACAGCCCAGCAGGGCACTCCAGCTAGTGGAGTTGCCCGCCCCCTCCGGCCAGGCCCCACTTTTGGCGGCAAGGCCGGAGAAAATAATGAGAAAAACAAGGAGGAGTCACTGGCCAGTCAGGACAGCCCCTAAGGTGTCCTGAGCTGAAGTGACTCTAACTTTTAGAAATCCTCCATCTTGCAGATGGAGGATTCCCCCAATAGGGTTAGGATTGTGACCCCCTCCCCTTGGGAGGAGGCACAAAGAGGGTGTACCCACCCTCAGGGCTAGTAGCCATTGGCTACTAACCCCCCAGACCTAAACACGCCCTTAAATTTAGTATTTAAGGGCTACCCTGGACCCTAGAAAATTAGATTCCTGCAACAAGAAGAAGGACTGCCCAGCTGAAAACCCCTGCAGCGGAAGACCAGAAGACGACAACTGCCTTGGCTCCAGAAACTCACCGGCCTGTCTCCTGCCTTCCAAAGATCCTGCTCCAGCGACGCCTTCCGAAGGGACCAGCGACCTCGACATCCTCTGAGGACTGCCCCTGCTTCGAAAAGACAAGAAACTCCCGAGGACAGCGGACCTGCTCCAAGAAAAGCTGCAACTTTGTTTCCAGCAGCTTTAAAGAACCCTGCAAGCTCCCCGCAAGAAGCGTGAGACTTGCAACACTGCACCCGGCGACCCCGACTCGGCTGGTGGCGATCCAACACCTCAGGAGGGACCCCAGGACTACTCTGATACTGTGAGTACCAAAACCTGTCCCCCCTGAGCCCCCACAGCGCCGCCTGCAGAGGGAATCCCGAGGCTTCCCCTGACCGCGACTCTTGGAATCCCAAGTCCCGACGCCTGGGAGAGACCCTGCACCCGCAGCCCCCAGGACCTGAAGGACCGGACTTTCACTGGAGAAGTGACCCCCAGGAGTCCCTCTCCCTTGCCCAAGTGGAGGTTTCCCCGAGGAATCCCCCCCTTGCCTGCCTGCAGCGCTGAAGAGATCCCGAGATCTCTCATAGACTAACATTGAAAACCCGACGCTTGTTTCTACACTGCACCCGGCCGCCCCCGCGCCGCTGAGGGTGAAATTTCTGTGTGGACTTGTGTCCCCCCCGGTGCCCTACAAAACCCCCCTGGTCTGCCCTCCGAAGACGCGGGTACTTACCTGCAAGCAGACCGGAACCGGGGCACCCCCTTCTCTCCATTCTAGCCTATGTGTTTTGGGCACCACTTTGAACTCTGCACCTGACCGGCCCTGAGCTGCTGGTGTGGTGACTTTGGGGTTGCTCTGAACCCCCAACGGTGGGCTACCTTGGACCAAGAACTGAACCCTGTAAGTGTCTTACTTACCTGGTAAAACTAACAAATACTTACCTCCCCTAGGAACTGTGAAAATTGCACTAAGTGTCCACTTTTAAAACAGCTATTTGTGAATAACTTGAAAAGTATACATGCAATTTTGATGATTTGAAGTTCCTAAAGTACTTACCTGCAATACCTTTCGAATGAGATATTACATGTGGAATTTGAACCTGTGGTTCTTAAAATAAACTAAGAAAAGATATTTTTCTATACAAAAACCTATTGGCTGGATTTGTCTCTGAGTGTGTGTACCTCATTTATTGTCTAGGTGTATGTACAACAAATGCTTAACACTACTCCTTGGATAAGCCTACTGCTCGACCACACTACCACAAAATAGAGCATTAGTATTATCTCTTTTCGCCACTATCTTACCTCTAAGGGGAACCCTTGGACTCTGTGCATGCTATTCCTTACTTTGAAATAGCACATACAGAGCCAACTTCCTACACGGATGTATGGGTATGTGAAAATATGCATCCTTGAGGTCTAGTGTTGTCATGTATTCCCCTTTTTTTTTTAATAAGGGAACTACGTCCTGAAGTGTTACCATGTGGAAATGATCGGATTTGATGAAGAGATTCAGTGTTCTGAGATCTAAGATAGGCCTTAATGTTTTGTCCTGTTTTGGAATAAGGACATACAGGGAGTAAACGCCTGTTCCTTTCTGTTGATAGGGTACTAGCTCTATGGCTTGTTTTTGTAGCAGTGCTTGGACCTCTATATGTAATAGGTCTAAGTGTTGTGGAGACAATCTGTGCTGTTTTGGAGGAACATCTGGAGAGAAGGTTGTGAATTCTATGCAATAACCATGTTGGATAGTTGATAGTACCCACGTGTCTGTGGTAATGTGTGTCCAATTGTGGTAGTATTTGGTTAGCCTCCCCCCCCACTGGTGACAAATGTTGGGGGTAGTGTGACATTGAAGTCACTGTTTGCTAGGGCTTGGTTTGGCGGGCTGGAATTTCCCTCTTACTCTTGGGAATTGTCCTCTATAGGAACCACGAAACCCCCCCTCTTTGGTATTGTGACTGGTAGGTGGGTTTTGTTTGGGAGGTGGATGGTTCAGATGCCTGTTGTCGAAGCCCCCCCCTAAACTGTTTTCCTAAAAGTGCCTCTGTACTGTGGGGAGTAGAGCGCGCCCATGGCTTTGGCCTTGTCTGTCTTTTTTCATCTTCTCAATCGCGGTATCCACTTCCGGCCCAAACAACTGATATTGGTTAAACAGCATATTTGGTACTGCCTGTTGTATTTCTGGTTTGAATCCAGAACAGCTGTGTTGACAGTCCGTGCTGCTGTATCTGCAGAGTCTAATGCAGACCGTATTTGATTGTTCGATATGGCCTGTCCCTCTCAACTACTTTTTAGGTATGTTTTTGGCATTCCTTGGGCAAACGCTGGATGATGTCTTGCATTTCGTCCCAGTGTGCCCTGTCGTAGCGTGCAAGTAGGGCTTGCGAATTTGCAATTCGCCATTGATTGGCTGCTTGTGATGCCACTCTTTTGCCCGCTGCGTCAAACTTTCGACTTTTTATCAGGTGGTGGGGCATCCCCTGATGATTGTGAGTTCGCCCTTTTTCTTGCAGCCCCCACAACCACTGAGTCTGGAGTGAGCTGTTGCGTTATAAACACTGGGTCTGATGGGGGTGGTTTATATTTCTTTTCCACCTTCGGCGTGATAGCTCTCCCCTTTACAGGCTCTTGGAAGACCTGCTGTGCGTGCTTGAGCATGCCCAGTAGCATTGGCAGGCTTTGATAGGATGCGTGAGTGGATGCCAGAGTGTTGAAAAGGAAGTCATCCTCCACTGGTTCAGAGTGCATTGTTACGTTGTGGAACGTAGCTGCCCTGGCTAGTACTTGCGTATATGCTGTACTGTCCTCTGGTGGTGAAGGCTTGGTTGGATAACACTGTGGGCTGTTGTCCGATATAGGTGGATCGTATAGATCCCAGGCATCCGCATCATCTTGGGTCATCCCAGTATGTGTGGGTGACTGCGTTATCGGTGTACCCACTGGTGACAAGTGTGGTGATTGCAGTGGGGATGGTTGTGGTGAGAGCTGTGGTGGTGGTGACTTGTCTCTAACCACTTTGGCTTTCGGTTGCATTTCTGATTCATGAAAGACTAGTTTTCTTTTCGATTTGAGTGGAGGGATTCTTCCCTGTATCCTTATGAAGTTGTAACCTTTGTTGCGTTTGGTCAGGTTCTTTTACATCCAGATCTTGCTCAAATCTGAGCCTCTCTTTGAGCTGCATAGAAAGCCCTTGCTCCTCAGTGTATGATAAGCGTTTCGGCTCCGAAGCTGGTTTTTTCGGTACCGAAATTCCTAATGTAATTGTCTTTTTCGGCTCCGAGGAGCTTTTTCGAGGCTTGCTTGAATCGACAACTCGAAGCAAAAAAATTTCGGTGCCAGAATCTAGACCGGAGTCGGAAGTCTTCAGCAACTCTTTGTCCTTTTTCAGTGCCGATGTAATTTTGGCACCTTCCTTTCTGTGGGTTGAGCCATGGCCTGCTGGCGGTGGCGTCCCAGTGGCCTTGAATGATTTGGTGTGACCCTGGGTTTGAGACGGGGCAGGCTTACTCACAGTTTGTTGCACCATCGAGGGTCGTTCACCATCGGATTCATCAGAGTCCGTTTCTTGGATGGAAATTCTTTCTTCCTCCTCGACGTCGAGATCTTGTTTTGGCTTCAACGCCATCTGTAGTCTTCTTGCGCGTCGCTCTCTCAATGTTTTCTCCGATCGAAACACTCGGCAAGCATCACAAGTATCCTCTCTGTGTTCGGGCGACAAACACAGGTTACAGACCAGGTGCTGGTCTGTATAAGGATACTTGGCGTGACTCTTAGGACAGAAACGGAAGGGGGTCCGGTCCATTAGTCTTGGCTGACGGGTGTGGTCGGGCCGACCCGGGCTCGATGAAGAGTGGAAGCCCCGAAGCGGTCTTGATGTCGGTGCCGATACACTAAAACTAAACCAGTACCAAACGAGAACAATACCGACGAATTCGATACTTAGCTAGCTTTCCCGATTCGAAATATGGAGCGAAGAGGAACACGTCCGAACCCGATGACGGAAAGAAAATCTAAGATGGAGTCGACGCCCATGCGCAATGGAGCCGAAAGGGAGGAGTCACTCGGTCCCGTGACTCGAAAAGACTTCTTCAAAGAAAAAACTTGTAACACTCCGAGCCCAACACTAGATGGCAGGAACAATGCACAACATGTGTATCTGAAGCTACACATGCCATCGAACATATACACATATATATATATATATATATATATATATATATATGTTACTTACCCAGTGTATATCTGTTCGTGGCATTAGTCGCTGCAGATTCACATGCTGTGCACATCCCGCCATCTGGTGTTGGGCTCGGCGTGTTACAAGTTGTTTTTCTTCGAAGAAGTCTTTTCGAGTCACGAGATCGAGGGACTCCTCCCATTTCGTCTCCATTGCACATGGGCGTCGACTCCATCTTAGATTGTTTTCCCCGCAGAGGGTGAGGTAGGAGTTGTGTATGCTGGTAATGGTGCCCACGCAATGGAGTGAATACGTATGTACATAATGTAGTTTAAAGTAATATATTTACAAATTTTCAAGATCAACTTCTAAACGGTTACAGGCTCCCGGGGAGGCGGGTGGGCGCATGTGAATCTGCAGCGACTAATGCCACGAACAGATGTACACTGGGTAAGTAACATTTTCTGTTCGATGGCATGTGTAGCTGCAGATACACATGCTGTGCATAGACTAGTAAGCAGTTATCTCCCCAAAAGCGGTGGTTCAGCCTGTAAGAGTTGAAGTTGTTTGAAACAATGTTCGCAAGTACTGCTTGACCTACTGTGGCTTGTTGTGCTGTTAAAATGTCCACACAGTAGTGTTTGGTAAATGTATGAGGCATAGACCATGTAGCTGCCTTACATATTTCGGTCATTGGAATGTTTCCTAGAAAGGCCATGGTAGCACCTTTCTTTCTAGTTGAGTGTGCCTTTGGTGTAATAGGCAGTTCTCTTTTTGCTTGAAGATAACAGGTTTGAATGCACTTAACTATCCATCTAGCAATGCCTTGTTTAGAAATTGGATTTCCTGTATGAGGTTTTTGGAAAGCAATAAATAATTGTTTTGTTTTTCGAATTTGTTTTGTTCTGTCAATGTAGTACATTAACGCTCTTTTGATGTCTAATGTATGTAGTGCTCTTTCAGCTACAGAATCTGGCTGTGGGAAGAACACTGGTAATTCTACGGTTTGATTCAAGTGGAACGGTGATATGACTTTTGGTAAAAATTTAGGATTTGTCCGTAGAACTACTTTATGCTTGTGTATTTGAATAAATGGTTCTTGTATGGTAAATGCTTGAATCACACTTACTCTTCTTAAAGATGTGATGGCAATTAAAAATGCAACTTTCCATGTTAAGTATTGCATTTCACAAGAGTGCATGGGCTCAAAAGGTGGACCCATGAGTCGTGTTAAGACAATGTTGAGGTTCCATGAAGGAACTGGTGGTGTTCTTGGTGGTATAATTCTCTTTAGGCCTCCCATAAACGCTTTTATGACTGGTATCCTAAATAGTGAAGTTGAGTGCGTAATTTGCAGGTAAGCTGAAATTGCGGTAAGATGTATCTTAATGGAAGAAAAAGCTAGCTTTGACTTTTGCAAATGTAGTAAGTATCCTACAATGTCTTTGGCAGATGCGTGTAAGGGTTGAATTTGATTATTATGGCAGAAATAAACAAATCTTTTCCACTTATTTGCATAGCAAT
Source organism: Pleurodeles waltl (assembly GCF_031143425.1). NCBI lineage: Eukaryota > Metazoa > Chordata > Amphibia > Caudata > Salamandridae > Pleurodeles > Pleurodeles waltl. Next base: position 536,938,867 of record NC_090451.1, read on the forward strand.
GTCTAGTGGTAGGTTTCCTAGCTTGTTTTATGACCTCCATACATTCCTGTCTAAGGTCTAAGTGTCCGAACTCTAGGACTTCAGGAGCCAAATTGCTAGATTCAGCGATGCTGGATTTGGGTGTCTGATCTGTTGTTTGTGTTGCGTTAACAGATCTGGTCTGTTTGGCAGTTTGACATGAGGCACTACTGAGAGGTCTAGTAGTGTTGTGTACCAAGGTTGTCTTGCCCATGTTGGTGCTATTAGTATGAGTGAGTTTGTTTTGACTCAACTTGTTTACCAGATATGGAAGGAGTGGGAGAGGGGGAAAAGCGTAAGCAAATATCCCTGACCAACTCATCCATAACGCATTGCCCCGAGACTGATCTTGTGGGTACCTGGATGCGAAGATTCCGCATTTTGCGTTTTCTTTTGTTGCAAATAGATCTATTTGTGGTGTTCCCCAACTCTGGAAGTAAGTGTTTAGTATTTGGGGGTGAATCTCCCATTCGTGGATCTGTTGGTGATCCCGAGAGAGATTGTCTGCTAACTGATTCTGAATTCCTGGAATAAATTGTGCTATTAGGCGAATGTGGTTGTGAATCGCCCAATGCCATATTCTCTGTGCCAGGAAACACAACTGTGTTGAGTGTGTCCCTCCTTGTTTGTTTAGGTAATACATTGTTGTCATGTTTTCTGTTTTGACAAGAATGTGTTTGTGGCTTATTATGGGTTGAAAAGCTTTCAGCGCTAGAAATACTGCTAATAGTTCTAAGTGATTTATGTGAAACTGTATTTGCTGAGTGTCCCATTGTCCTTGGATGCTGTGTTGATTGAGGTGTGCTCCCCACCCTATCATGGAGGCATCTGTCGTCATTACATATTGTGGCACTGGGTCTTGGAAAGGCCACCCTTGGTTTAAATTTATACTGTTCCACCATTGAAGCGAGGTGTATGTTTGGCAGTCTACCAACACCAGATCTGTAAGCTGACCCTGTGCCTGTGACCATTGTGATGCTAGGCACTGTTTTAAGGGCCGCATGTGCAACCTTGCGTTTGGGACAATGGCTATGCATGAGGACATCATGCCTAGGAGTTTCATCACCATTTTGACTTGTATTCTTTGTTTTGGATACATGGTCTGTATTACATTGTGAAATGCCTGAACCCTTTGTGGGCTTGGAGTGGCAATCCCTTTTTCTGTGTTGATTGTCTCCCCCAAGTATTGCTGTGTTTGACACGGCAGAAGGTGTGACTGTGTAGTTGATTGAGAAACCTAGTTTGTGGAGGGTTTCTATGACATACTCTGTGTGTTGTGAACACCGTTCTAGCGTGTTGGTTTTGATTAACCAATCGTCTAGGTACGGGAACACATGTATTTGCTGCCTTCTGATATGTGCAGCTACGACTGCCAGGCATTTTGTAAAAACCCTTGGCGCAGTTGTTATTCCGAATGGCAACACCTTGAATTGGTAATGTATCCCTTGGAATACAAACCTTAAGTACTTTCTGTGTGAAGGATGTATCGGTATATGGAAATATGCATCCTTTAGGTCTAGTATTGTCATTTAATCTTGTTGTTTGAGCAGTGGGATTACGTCCTGTAATGTCACCATGAGAAAGTGATCTGATTTGATGTAGGTATTTAATGTTCTGAGATCTAATATAGGTCTCAGACTCTTGTCTTTTTTGGGTATGGAAAAGTACAGAGAGTAAACTCCTGTTCCTTTCTGTTGGTTTGGTACTAATTCTATTGCTTCTTTCTAAAGCAATGCCTGAACTTCTAATCCTAGAAGATCTATATGTTGTTTTGACATATTGTGTGTTTTCGGTGGGACGTTTGGAGGGAATTTGAGAAATTCTATGCAATAACCATGCTGGATAATTGCCAGTACCCAAGTGTCTGTTATCTCCTCCCAATGATTGTAAAATTTGCTTAGTCTCCCCCCACAGGTGTTGTGTTGGGGATGTGTGACTTGGAAGTCACTGCTTGTTTTGAGGAGTTTTGGGGCTTTGGAACTTCCCTCCACTTTTTTGGAACTCTCCCCCTCTATATTGTCCCCGAAAACTTCCCCGCAGATATTGGCTCTGATAAGTGGGCCTTGTTCGTGAGGTCGTGGGTTCTGTGCTTTGCCCTCGAAACTGTGTTTTTCTAAATGTGCCTCTGCTCTGTGGGGAGTAGAGTGCTCTCATGGCTTTGGCCGTATCAGTGTCTAAGTTTTTCGATAGCAGTGTCCACCTCCGGCCCAAACAACTGCTGTCCGTTAAATGGCATATTCAGCACAGCTTGCTGTATTTCTGGTTTAAATCCTGATGTACGCAGCCATGCATGTCTCCTTATTGTCACTGCTGTGTTGACAGTTCTAGCAGCTGTGTCTGCTGCATCCATTGCTGTCCGTATGTGATTGTTGGAGATACTCTGTCCTTCTTCTACTACTTGCTGTGCTCTTTTCTGGAACTCCTTGGGCAAATGTTCTATAAAGTGTTGCATTTCGTCCCAATGAGCCCTATCGTATCTGGCCAACAAAGCCTGTGAATTTGCAATACGCCACTGGTTTGCTGCCTGTGCCGCCACCCTTTTGCCTGCTGCGTTGAATTTTCGACTTTCTTTATCTGGAGGTGGTGCATCTCCTGAAGTATGTGAGTTCGCTCTTTTGCGAGCCGCCTCTACTACAACGGAGTCCGGTGTTAGCTGTTGTGTGATGTACACGGGGTCTGTTGGTGCCGGTTTATATTTTTTCTCCACTCTTGGAGTAATGGCCCTTCCTTTTACAGGCTCCTCAAACACTTGTTTGGAGTGTTTTAGCATTCCGTATAGCATGGGAAGACTCTGGTACTGGCTGTGTGTGGACGACAGTGTATTAAATAGAAAGTCGTCTACAATGGGCTCTGCATGCAGGCTGTCATTATGAAATGCCGCTGCCCTCGACACCACCTGTGCGTAGGCTGTACTATCTTCTGGTGGCGACGGTCTAGCTGGATAACAGTCAGGACTATTATCTGACACTGGCGCATCATAAAGGTCCCACGCGTCAGGGTCATCTTGACTCATCCCTGTATGAGTCGGGGATTGCATCATAGGTGGAGTGGCTACCGGTGATGTTTGAGGTGAGCGTTGGAGACGGTGGCGGGCTTACTTGTTTAGCCACCTTTGCCTGTGGCTGCTTGTCTTTCTCCTGGAAGGCAAGTTTGCGTTTCATCCTAATAGGAGGGAGAGTGCTGATCCTTCCAGTTTTTTTTTGGATGTGGAGCCTTCTTTGGGTGTAGTCTGGCTCCATTGTCTCTAATTCCTGTCCAAATCTATGTTTTCATTTGTGAGAACAGTCCTTGTTCCTCTGTGTAGGAACTTGATTTCGGTTCAGAGGCCGGATGTTTCGGTATCGAAACCTTTTCGGCTACTTTTTTCGGTTCCGACGAAACCTTTTTTATTTTCGGCGTCGTTGTCTCTCGGTGCCGACTCATTTCGGTGCCGCTGTCTCAGTGCAGAACTTGCTCTGAGCCGCTATCTCGGGACCGAGATTGCTGTGTGGCGGTATCTCGACCGGAGTCTGATGAATGACACCAGCGTGCCCTTTTTCGGTGCCGATGATCAGTCACCTATTTTTCGGGTTAAGCCATGGCCTGTTGGCGGTGGCGTCCCCTGGGCTTTTGTGGTCTTCTCGTGAGTTTTATGTTTCGACGTCTTACTCGCGGTTTTCGGCGTTTCTTCAGGATCGATCTCATCAGAGTCCGATTCCTGGATGGAGAAGGTTTCTTCTTCCTCCTCGAAACGCCCTTGTCCTGTCGGCGCCGACGCCATTTGCAGTCTTCTTGCTCTTCGGTCTCTTAGTGTCTTCCTGGACCGAAACGCTCGACAGGCTTCACAAGTATCTTCCTTGTGTTCTGGCGACAAACACAAGTTACAGACCAGATGCTGATCTGTATATGGATAATTGTTATGGCATTTTGGGCAGAAGCGGAATGGGGTCCATTCCATCAGCCTTGAAAAGACACGTGGCCGGGCCGACCAGGCCCTGACGGGGGATCAAAAAAAACCCGAAGGGCCACCGGAGCTCTGCAAAAGTCGGTGTTGATTTGTTGTAACTAACCCGATACCGAACGCAAACAATACCGACGATTTTTCCGAGATTCTAACTAACTTTCCGACCCGAAACACGGAGCGAAAAGGAACACGTCCGAACCCGATGGCAGAAAAAAAAACAATCTAAGATGGAGTCGATGCCCATGCGCAATGGAGCCGAAATGGGAGGCGTCCCTCGATTTCGTGACTCGAAAAGACTTCTTCGAAGAAAAACAATTTGTAACACTCCGAGCTCAACACCAGATGGCGGGATGTGCACAGCATGTGTATCTGCAGCTACACATGCCATCGAACACACACACATATATATATATATATATATACATACATACACATATACATATACATACACATATATATACATATACATAACACTTGTTATTTTTGAAAATTTGTGTTGATGTCCTTATTGAATTGTGTATCTCATTTATTGACTACATTTGCAGGTGTCCCAACACTCCTCTCTGATAAGCCTAAGGCTGCTCGACCACACTAACCCCTAAAAGAGCAAGCCACTGTCCATTGGTAAGGGAACCTCTAGACTCTGCACAATATATCTAATTTTGATTTATCATATAAAAAGCCAGCTTCCTACAATGAAGGACTCCATCTCGTCCTATTGCTGGTGGCCATATTCATTTAAAAAGGGCAGTGGAGTTGGTAATCTGCCACTGGATTGCAGCCTCCCTTTTTCTCTCCATGTCCAGTCTCTTGCTTTTTTTGTCTGGTGGCGGTCCTGTGGAGATCTGTGCATTGTTCTGCTTTCTTGCGGTTGCCACAATGACATTCGAAATGTATTTCGGGTCTTGAGTGGATGCCTTCTATTTCTTTTTTTTTTTTTTTTTTTTTTAAATCAACTCTGGGGGTTATTGCCCCTGACCTAATATACTTGGAAACATTGGTAGATATTGGCTCCCCTTGCTGACTTGCAGTGTCTGGAGGAGAATCTCCCTTCTCTTCCTCCAGCTGGACTCCATATGTTTCTGCAGCTCTTAAGTTATGGTACATGGAGAGTTCTCTGGTGGTGATGGCCTCGAAGGGAAGCTGTCTACACCTTCCTTAGGGGAACAGGCTTTGAGATTATGCCAGGATTTGTCCTTGAACCCGGTTACTTCCTTGACATCCTCAAGTTCATAGAACTCCTCTTGCTCTTCCTCATGGGACTCTGGTGTTGCTGGAGTCTCCAGGGCAGACTGGCTGTCTTCGGTGTCTAAAGAGGTTGACGTTTTTTATGAGATCTGAAACTTTTAAAGGAGTTGTCAAACTCCTTCCTTTGCAGGAGTGCCGCCATTTCAGACTCAAGTCTTTCCTTTCTCTCAGCCTAGAGTATTTTTCTCTTTTGCCTCAAGCGCCAGCAAAGTCCTGTTTTTCAGCATCCATTGCTCGGCTGATTTCAGAGACTTGGTATTCTTGCGCTCCCTTTCAAGTGGAAGGAAATGTCGAGGACTTTCACAGTCTTGTCAGCATCGGTATCCCTTGGTTGGAATCCGTGTGGCTCCTTTGTCTTTGGCTGACCTTCAGTCGACCAACGTTTTGACGCTGAGGCTACCTTTTGGAACTTATTGAGTGTTTTGACTCTGAGCTCTTTGGTGGTTATTACCGAGTGCCTTGGTTTTTTGGCATACTTAGACGGTTTCTTCACCACCTGTTCCTTTTCATCAGTCGCATACGTTTTGACGTTCGATCGCGCACCATGAGCTGTCTCCTCTGCATTGATGTCTTCCTAGTTATCACAAGAGCCCAAGGTGCTTCAGCAAAACCAAAAGAAGGGCACAGGCATGAGTTATGGTGTGGCTCTACTTAACAGAGTAACTGGTTACTTGCATGGTGTCTTTGGTGTTAGGTCTGCAGGATCACATTTACCTACCAGAACCCATCCTGCATTTTGCAGAGCATTCAGGAAGGGCCTGTGACCCACTAACAGCCATGTGCAGTGGGGTTTAGTAATACAATCTCCAGGAGCTTGCATTGGGTGAGATTTGCGGTTTGTGACATTTCATGTAGGTTACTCAAACTGCACCAAAGTTATAAGTGAATGAAAGTTGCATTGCTACTCATTTATCTTTGATGTCCCCCATCAATGAATCTGCTCTAAACCTGAAGCAAACAGAAAGCTAGACGTGCTAAACTTCTACCAGAAGAAAAATCAAGGCTTTCAAGCTTCTGACAAATGTTGAAGATTCGAGAGTAGACTAAACTATCAAGCTACCTACTTTCAGTAACTGGTGGATACTATAACCACAGATTTCTCACCTTGAGAATATACCCAAGGCGTCTGACTAGATCTGGAAACTTCAAGCCAGTACTCCTGAGCTTCAGCAGGTGGTGCTGTAGGACTCTGCACCAACATCGTCCTGCTCGGGAAGTGACAAGAGTTGCACACAAGCACCACCAGGTGCGCAGATGTCAGTTGCTTTCTTAAGCAGTCCACACCCTCAAATGAAGAGCTAATTGGCAGATTGGCATGACCATTGTGCAGATTTCTCAATTGGGAACTTAATAAGGAAAAAGAGTTCAGTTCTCAGAACGAGGGAGGCACTGGGTCAGTGAGGAATCTGCCGTTTGAGTACCCATCAGAAAGCTAGTTATCGAAAGTAAGTAATTTGCTCTTGTGATAGATACTTCTAATCACAGATTACTCCCCTTGTGAACTGATACTACAGCAGAACCTCCCCTTGTCTTGGGTCTGTAAAACAACGCAAAACAAAAAGACCTGAAGGACCAGGCAACATGCCCCTCAACAGACTTGAGGTAGTAGAGCTTTGTGAACATGTGTACTGAGGACCACGTAGCAGTCAGACAAAGCCCAGGACTGCCACTATATGCCAAAGCAGTGATACCAGCTTTGGCCCTGAAGGAATACGCCCAGAAGTCTTCTTGGGCTGCTTCTTTGCCAGTTTGTAGCATAGCAGTATATAGACAATTTATCGAAAGATGGTCTTTTGCGCTGCTCTGCCTTTCTTTGCTACTGTAAATCTTACAAAGAGCTGATCATCCACCCGATGTTCTTTGGTGCAATCAATGTGAAAGCTAAAAGCCTTCTTAGGGTCTAAACAATGGAGTCTTTCTCCTTAAAGGGATGAGGTGAAGCAATAAATGCCATAAGAGTAAGCCTGCCACTATGAAATACAGTAACCACTTTAATTAGAAAGGAAGTTAGAGTCCTTCGTACCAGTTTATCTAGAAAGAACGCAGTGAAAGTAGGGTTGACAGAAAGAGCCTGCATCTCACCCACACACCTAGCCAATGTTAGGATGAGAAGTAAGCATCTGTTCGTGGCATGTCATGCTGTAGATTCACATGCTCTGCATACTCCTGCCATCTAATGCTGGGTCCAGAGTGGTGCAAGTTGTATTTCTTCGAAAATAAAGTGTTTTGAGTCACGAGATCGAGTGACTCCTCCGCTCAGTGATATTGCACATGGGCATCGGCTCGTTTGTTAGATTATTTTCCTGCAGGCAGGTTGGAAAGGAGAGGAAGGAAAGTTTAGAGAAAGAGGTCTATGAAAGCAAAATATATATAAGAGAATAATGTAACTGCAACAACCACAGGAGTCTGAGGAAGAGGAAGGGCACATGTCAATCTACAACACCAAATGCCACAAACAGATGCTTACATGGTAAGTAACAATCCATTCAATAGCATGTGTGGCTATAGATACACATGCTCTGCATAGACTGTAAAGCATAAAAGCGGTGGCTAGCCTGTAGGAATTGCAATAGGCTAGAAAATTGTTCGAAGCACAGCCTGACCTACATTGGCTTGTGGCATGCTAGCACATCCGCACAGTAGTGTTTTGTGAATGTGTGTGGTGTAGACCATGTAGCTGCCTTACAAATGTCAGTTACAGGGATGTTTTCAAGAAAGGCCATACTAGCACCTTTTTTCCTATCAGGATATGCTCTAGTGGTAACAGTTATAGCTGCAAGATGTAGGTGAATGCAAGTGTAGGCTAGATTTGCTTTTTGTAAATGGAGCAAATAAAGAATCTCTTGAACAGTAGTTTTCTTGGGGTCAATGTGTTTGGGTTGACAGCAAACAAAAGTTTCCATTTTGCAGCATATTAGGCTCTAGTTTTGGGTCCACCAGTTCCCCTGAGAATATCTATATATTCTGCAGGTACCCCTAAATAACCTATGACCTCAGGAGCCATACAACAAGGTTGAGTGATTTGGGGGTCTGGGTGTCTGATTTGTTCTTGGTTTTGAGTTAGAAGGTCCGGCCTATTTGGGAGCTTCAAGTGGGAGACTATTGTGAGGTCCAGAAGTGTTGTGAACCATGGTTGACTTGCCCAAGTGGGAGCTACAAGCATCACAGTGAGAGATGTTTGCCTGTTCCTCCGAACCAGAAATGGAATGAGAGGAAGAGGTGGAAAAGTGTAGGCAAATATCCCTGACCAATTCATCTATAGAGTTATGCCCTTGGATACAGAGGGTGGATACCTAGAGGCGAAGCTTGGGCATTTTCTAGTTTTTTGCTGTAGCAAAAAGGTCTATGTGAGGGGTTCGCAATTTTACAAAGTAGGATTGAAGGATTTGTGGGAGGAGTTCACACTTGTGGACTTGCTGCTGCATCCTGCTGTGCAGTTCTGCAAAGTTGTCTGTCCCTGGTAGAAACTCTGGCACCAGGTGTATGCGGTGGTGGAGGCCCACTTCCATATTGTCGGAGAAAGTTATGGTAGTTGAGATGACCGGGTCCGCACCCCGTTTCTGTATGTAATACAAGACTGTCATGCCATGTGGGCTAAGATAACCTTGTGAGACAAGTGAGGAAGAAATACTTTTAGGGCTAGAAACCTTGCTTGAAACTCAAGGTAACTGATGTGTATGGACTGGAGATTGGGATCTCAGAAGCCCTGTACTGTGAAGTCTTGCACGTGAGCACCCCAACCTGTGAGTGATGCATTTGTGGTTAATGTGACTTGAGGCACAGGGTCTAAAAATGGCCACCCTTTCAAGTGGTTGGTGGTATTCCACCATCGAAGAGTGAGTTTGGCTGTCTACCAACACTATCTTCCAGGTGAGCCCACTGACGAGACAGACACTGCTGCAGGGGACACATGTGAAGTCTGGCATGGGGAACTATGGCAATACAAGACGCTGTCATGCCCAACAGATGCATAATGCTCTTGGTTGTGCAAGCATGGTTCTTCTAAAATGGAGAGAGTAGAGTCTGACAGTTCTAGACACAAGTCGGGTAGGGGTATGATGACGATAGCTCTGCATTCAAGACAACCCCTAAATAAGACTGTACCTGAAGAGACTGAAGTTGAGATTTGGAAATGTTGAGTGAAACCCAGGTTGTGGAGGTGATCCAATGTCAACAGTGCGTTATTGGCACCAGTGTAACATGCTGGCTTTAAAGAGTCAGTAGTCGAGGTAGGGGAACATGTGAATGTTTTGCTTTCTGTTGTGGCAACTACTGCTAAGCACTTTATGAAAACTCTGGAAGCGGTAGTGACTGAGTGGAAGGACCTTGAGTATTTATGTTGTGCAGTCTGAACTGGAATATGAAAGTAGGTATCCTTTAGATCTAGATCTGTCGTGTCGCCTTGATGTAAGAGTGGAATAACTTCCTGAAGGAGGATCATGTGGAAATGTTCTGATAGAATATATCTGTTTAAAGGTCCAAGGTCGAGTATCTGCCTGAGAGAGCCGTCCTTTTGGGAATGAGGAAGAGTAGGGAGTATACTCCTGTCCCTTGTTGTAGTGGAACAGGCTCTATTGCCCCTTTGAGAAGAAGGGACTGGACCTCTTGTTTGAGAAGGGTCAGTTGTTCCTGAGATAGACTGAGTGGTAGTAAGCTCCAAACAACCATGATGGATAATGAAGAGTAATGTTGTCCAGTGTGAGTAAAAAAATGTTGGGAGTCTTCCACAGACAGGTGTTGGATGGTGGAGGTAGTCACTACTTGGCAGTGGAAGAGCCGCATGAGGTGGTGCTCTTTCCTCATCCCTTATTACTGCTACCTCCAATTCAGCCTCTCTAGAATAGGCAGATTGAGGCTGCCTAGGATGTGAGGTGGATGCCTCAGAGATCGAGGGTTTTAGGAACCTCCAACGAAAAGTGCCCGTTTGTGTAGGGGGACTGAAGGGCACCCTTGCCCTTAGCGGTGTCTGCATCTTTTTTTTAAGTTTATTAAGTGTGGTGTCTACTTGAGGCCCAAACAGATGCTCCTTATCAAAAGGCATATTAAGGACTGCCTGCTGGAGCTTGGTTGAAAACCAGAGCAATGCAGCCAAACCTGCCCCTGGAGAAGGACGCGGATATTAATGCTGTGAACTGCTGTGTCAGCGGCGTTCAAGACACAGCAAATTAAGTGGTTAGAAATCGCCTGCTCTTCTACAACCATCTGTTGCCTCCTTTAACACTGCTCATCTGGTAAGAACTGGAGGAGCTCCTCCATTTCATCCCAGTGAGCCCGGTGCCGCAACTCTCTTGCTGGCAGCGTCTTTCTTTCTACTCTCCTCAGGGGGAGGAGAGTCCCCAGTGGCCTGACTATTAGGTTGCTACCAAGCTGAGTTAGCTATAATAGTGTCGGTGGAACCTGTTTAGGAAAGTCCCATCTTTGTAGCATAGTTACACCTAATTTTTGCCTTGTGTCAGCATGTTTAGACTGTAGTGCACTGGGATCCTGCTTAACAGGACCCCAGTGCCTGTGTACTCTCCTTTAAATTGAGTTGTTGGTAAACATTACACCCCACACTTGACATACTGGTGCAACCATGTAAGTCCCTAGTATATGGTACTTCGGTACCCAGGGCATTGGTACACCAATATTGTGCCACCCATGGGAGCCCATGCAAATGGTCTGCATGCCTGCCATTGCAGCCTGCATGAAATGGTGCATGCACCCCTTTACCACTGATATAAGGCTTATCTTATATCCTGGTCGCTGCACTTAGAGACTAAGTCACCTCTCTGCTAGGCCCTTCAGCCTAAGAACATGGTGTATGTACCAGAGTGTGAGGGTACCTTTACATGACCAGGCAAACACCATTCTCCCTTCCCTGGACTTTGTAAGTGCGGAGAAGCCATCTTAAGGTATGTAGTGGACTCTGGTCAACACGAGTGGTCAAACTACAAAATGGCTTCTCCGAACCTAGACATGCTTGGTATCAAACATGCTGGAATTATGCAAATACACTGATCCCAGTGCTAGTTACATGATCCCCTATACTCTGGGAGTCCTTAGAGAATCCCCGAGTACTGCCTGTGCAGCCTTATGAGGTCTGGGTGCCAGCCCACGTTGCTGCTCACCCCTCCTGGTGAGCTGGTCTCAAGCAGCAGAAGGCAGAACATAGGATTTCCTGCAAGGGAGAGGTGTGACACTCTCCCACTTTGCATTAAGCGTCTATATGCTGGTCTCCAAGTGCCACCAGACTGCTTTGAAGGGCACATCATTTGGGGCCCACCTTGCATAATCCGGTTTGCACCAGTTCAGGAACCCCTGGTTCCCGCTCTGGAGCAAAACCACTCAAAGGACATGCGAGTGACTACCCTCCCTGTCCAGCAGCTCTCCTAGGGAAGTGAACAGAGCTCTTCCAGGAGGCCACTTGATTCTGCCATCTTGAAAATAAGATGTGCAGAGGCCCCTGGGAGCATCTGACTGGTTAGGCCAGATATAGGATGTCCCAGACCCCTTCTGATAGGTGGGTGACCAACCTCATTTTAGGGTTACTTAATGGCTCCCCCCGAGGGTGGGTCCTCAGATTCGTCGAGCAAGACTCTGCAAGACATCTTCTACTCCCTGCCACTGGAACTGCTGCTGGTCTGCGTTGGAACCAAAATAAGTCTGCTTCTGGTAGGAAGGCTCCCATTGCAATATTGTTTCCTTGGATCATCCCAGCCTTCTTTTACAAGTGCTAGTGGTCCCCTTACATGATGGCCAAACAGAAGGTCAAAGGTGGAAAACCCTACTCCCTTCAGTGGCACCTTTCTGTAGGTGAAAAGCAGGCATGGCAGGAGGACAGCCCATCTCCTTTTGAGTTTTTCAGGGAGCCCCATGATCATGCCCTTCAATGTCTTGTTAAATCTTTCCACAAGACCATTGGTTTGTGGATGTTATGGTGTGGTGAATTTGTAAGTCACCCCACACTCATTCCACATGTGTGAGGTAAGCTGACATGAAGTTGGTACCTCTGTCAGAAACCACCTTCTTAGGCAAACCCACTCTGGTAAAGATACCAATTAGGGCCTTGGATTCTGCAGGGGCAGTAGTTGACTGAAGGGGAATTGCTTCAGGGTACCTGGTAGCATAATCCACTACTACCAGTATGTACTGGTTCCCTGGGGCTGTGGGAGGTTCCAGTGGACCAACAATGTCCACACCAACCCTTCAAAGGGGACCCCCACTACTGGAAGTGGAATGAGGGGGGCTTTCGGATGGCCACCTGTCTTGACACTTGCTTGACAGGTGACACAGGAGCAAAACTTCCTAACCTTCTGGGACATATTGGGCCTATAGAAATGGTTCACTAATCTGTCCCAAGGCTTTGTTTGTCCCAAATGCCCAGATAGGGGAACGTCATGGGCTAAGGTGAGGATGAACTCTCTAAACTCGTGAGGCACCAACACTCTCCTACTGGCACCAGGTTTGGGATCTCTTACCTCAGTGTAAAGTTAATCCTCCCAATAGACCCTGTGGGATCCACTGACACTTCCCTTTCTTGCTCAGCTGCTTGCTGTCTCAGGCCTTCAAGAGTGGGACAAATCTTTTGTCCCTGGCACAGCTGTTCCCTGGAGGGTCCCCCTGGATCCAAGAGCTCTACCTGGAAAGGCTCCAGCTCCATGGACTCGGTTCCCTCGGGGGATAGGACATCTTCCTGAGAAGAGTGGTGCTGTTTCTATTGCTGTACAGAGGCTGGTCCCTAGTCCTCTTACCTTTACTCTTGGAAGGTTCGGCCATTATTCCAGGCTCCAACACTTCTTTTTTACCCTGTGCTCTGCGCTCTTGTCTTACACACCAGTTCAGGGATCCCCAGCATGGCTGCATGGGTCTTGAGCTCTCCAGATCATTCCCTAGCAATCACTCCAGTGGAATTGCAGAACAGACCACTAACTGTTTCAGACCAGTAACCCCTCCCCATTCTAAAGTCACCATTGCCATGGGATGGACTTTAGTTTCATCATCAGCACTGGTGACTCGATATGTCTGTCCAGCCAGATACTGTCCTGGGGAAACCAGTTTGTCTGTCAACATGGTGACACTGGCACCTGTATCCCTCAGGGATTCTACCTTTGTCCCATTTATCAAGAGCTGCTGCCTGTAATTTTGCATGCTAGGTGGTCAGGCAGCTAGTGTGGCTATATCCACCCCACCCTCAGAAACTAAAGTAGCTTCAGCATGAACCCTGATTTGCTCTGGGCACACTGTTAATCTCACCTGGAGTCTTGCTATTCCAGTGCTAACTGGAGTAGAAATTGTGGGACTTTTCTTGAGACAGGCCTGGTCTCCAGTTTGGTGTCCATGCTGTCTACAGGTGTGACGCCACGCCTTCTTGGGAATCAAAGTTTTTACAATTGTACCCATTTGTGGCTTGTGAAGAGGCTCAAGGCCCACCCTCCTCAGCAGGTTTTTGGGGCCCTTGAGAAGACTCTAGTTTTATCCTTGGATGTCTCACCACCCTTCCCCTGGGGAGGCTTTGTGACCCCTTTCTTTTGGTCACCCCCTGTGAAAGTCTTGGTCACCCTTGTCTTGACCCAGTGGTCTGCATTCTTTCCCAATTCTTGGGGAGCGAGAAATTGGATCTAGGTCTACCAGATGTTGATGCAACTTGTCATTGAAGCAGTTACTTAACAGATCTTCTTTCATATAAATTATACAGCCCATCATAGTCATTCACTCCACTGCCAGTTATCCAACCATCTAGTGTTTTGTCTGAACTCAACAAAATCAAACCAGGACTGGCTTGAGGTTTTGCAGTTACTTAACAGATCTTCTTTCATATAAATTATACAGCCCATCATAGTCATTCACTCCACTGCCAGTTATCCAACCATCTAGTGTTTTGTCTGAACTCAACAAAATCAAACCAGGACTGGCTTGAGGTTTTGTGAGTCTTCTCCCCCCCCCCCCCCCCCCCCCCCCCCAAACAGGTCCTCGGGGGGGGGGGGAGGGGGGGGGGGGGTTGTTTGTTGTTGTTAAGTTTTGGTTACTTTCTCAGGTACGTAAAGCACTTACACCGTCAGTCTCCTGGGCATGGGCAGCCCACTGTTGGGGGTTCAATGCAACCCCAAAGGCACAGCACCAGCAACACACACAGGGCCGGTCAGGTGCAGAGGTCACAGGGCCCAAAACACATAGGCCCCTATGGAGAACAGGGGTGCTCCGGTTCCAGTCTGCTCGTCCTCGGGTAGCAGACCAGGGGGGCTTTGTAGAGGGGGGAGGGGGCAGCTTGGTAATGGGGGGAGGGCACACAGGCACACCCTCAGCGGCACGGGGGGGGGGGCCGGGTGCAGTGTGCAAAGTAGGTGTCAGGTTTATCGTAGAAATCAATGGAGCGACCCGGGGGTCACTTTGGCGATGCAGTCAGGGCACAGGGGGACTTCTTGGGCCAGCCACCGACTGGCTAGGATGAGGGCCGTCTGTTTGGCACTCCTGCACTGGTAGTTGGTTCCTCTCATTCCTGGGGGCGGCGGGTGCAGTGCTTGGTCTAGGCGTTGGGTTCCTTTGTTACCAGGCAGTCGCGAACAGGGGGAGCCGCTGGATATTCTATGCAGGCGTCGCCGCGGGGGTGCAGGGAGGTCGACTCAGGGTGTCCACGTCGCTGGAGTCGCCTGGAAGTCCTCACTACAGTGTTGGTTTCTCCAAACTCGAGCCGGGGGTGTCCGGTGCAGAGTGTGAAGACTCACACTTCTGGCGGGAAGTGAGAGTCTCTTTAAAGTTGCTTCTTTGTTGCTGTTTCTGGACAGAGCTGCTGTCCTCAGGAGGTTCTTGGTCCTTTAGGTGCAGGTCAGTCCTCTGAGTCCTCAGAGGTCGCTGGTCCCGCTGGATGCCTCGCTGTGCAGGTTTTTTGAGTCTGGAGACAGGCCGGTGGGGCTGGGGCCAAGTCAGTTGGTGTTTCCGTCATCTCTGCAGGGCTTTCAGGTCACCAGTCCTTGTAGGTTGCAGGAATCTGATTTCCTGGGTTCAGGGTCACCCCTAAATACTGAACTTAAGGTTGTGTTTAGGGCTGGGGCGAAGTAGCTAATGGCTACTGTCCTTGAGGGTGGTTATGCCCTCCTTGTGCCTCCTCCCTGAGGGGAGAGGGGCACATCCCTATTCCTATTGGGGGGATCCTCCAAAACCAAGATGGAGGATTTCTAAAGGCAGGGGTCACCTCAGCTCAGGGACCCTTAGGGGCTGTCCTGACTGGTAGGTGACTCCTTGTTTTTCTCATTATCTCCTCAGGACTTGCTGCCAAAAGTGTGGGCTGTGTCCAGAGGGGCGGGCATCTCCACTAGCTGGGATGCCCTGGAGTGCTCTAACAACAGACATGAGCCTTTGAGGCTCACTGCCAGGTGTTACAGTTCCTGCAAGGGGGGGTGAGAAGCACCTACATCCAGTGCAGGCTTTGTTCCTGCCCACAGAGTGACAAAGGCACTAACCCCATGTGGCCAGAAACAAGTCTGGTTGTGGTAGGCTGGAAGAAACTGGTCAGCCTAACACTTGGAGTCGGACTAGCATTCAGGGTGCATCGCTAAAATGCCCTTGTGTGCACTTTTCAATAAATCCCACTCTGATATCAGTGTGGATTTAACGTGCTGGGAAGTTTGATACCAAACCTTCCAGATTTTAGTGTAGCCATTATGAACTGTGGACTTTGTGTTTGACAAACTCCCAGACCATATACTCTTTATGGCTACCCTGCTCTTACAATGTCTAAGGTTTGGCTTAGACACTGTAGGGGCATAGTGCTCATGCAACTATGCCCTCACCTGTGGTATAGTGCACCCTGCCTTAGGGCTGTAAGGCCTGCTAGAGGGATGACTTACCTATGACACAGGCAGTGGGATGTGGGCAATGCACTCTGAGGGGAGTGCCATGCCGACTTTGTAATTTTCTCCCCACCAGCACACAAGCTGTGAGGCAGTGTGCATGTGCTGAGTGAGGGGTCCCCAGGGTGGCATAATACATGCTGCAGCCCTTAGAAACCTTTCCTGGCCACAGGGACCTTGGTATAAGTTACAAGGGACTTATCTGTGTGCCAGGGCTGTGCCAACTGTGGGAGCAAAGGTACAGTTTAGGGGAAGAACACTAGTGCTTGGGCCTGGTTAGCAGGATCCCACCACACTTTCAATGATAACTAGCATCAACAAAAGGCAAAACGTTAGGGGGTAACCATGCCAAGGGAGGCATTTCCCTGCAGCATTTCAAACCAAACACTAGATGGCATGAGTATTCGGAGCATGGGCATCTATAGCAGAGGTCTTGAAACAGGGAGGGGGGCCTAGGGGGATCCCAAGTGATCCCGGGGAGGGGGTGGGGGGGACATCAGACACTTGCCAAAAGAAGCACTATATAGATAACATGCATTTGTTTTATTCAGAAGCATGTTATTGCATTTTAAAGAAAGCTAACAGTACATAACTGCAATGTTTGAATAGGTCTAGACATTTTTTAACATTACCATCTTTATAAAATAATTGTGAAAAATTCTGAGGGGGGCCTAAAGATTTTTCTTTTTCAACTGGGGGGGCGTAGCATTAAAGAGTTTGAGAACCACTGATCTACATCCAACATGACATCAAACAGATGGTTTTCAGCATCAGATGTCTCAATACTCAGTCCAGTGGCTCAAAGGGGTACATATTAAAAAAGTGAGGACTGACGTCAAGTCTCACTGTGGCATTACAAAGGGTTCTGGCAGAAATAAATGCTATAAACCTAAAAAAAAAAAAAAAAAAAAAAAAAAAAACACACCCAAGCACAACAGGTGATTTAAATAAACATGGTTGATTTGACCACCACAAAAAAGCTGAAAGAGCATTTAAGTAGTCCTTAATAGTTCCCAGAGAAAGTCCATGGATAGCCAGAGGCACACAAATATAGACAACTTCACCTGCAATGGGTAAATTTTTCAAGTGTAGCACCAGTCCATAAAATTGTTCCAATGACTGGCAGACAGAGATTATGTAGAGACATGCCGCCTGCCAAAATGACGACAACCTCAGGGATAAGGTCGCAGGAGGTATACTGCTACTGCCAGCATGAAAGCACAAACTCCAGGCTTGGGTGCAGTACTCTGTCCTGTTGAAGATCGTCTCAGAGCAGTTACTTGATTGGAGGGCAGATGTTCATTCAGATCCAGAGATTCTGGGTACCACACATTCCTGGTCCAATCAGGTGCCACTAGGATGGCTTGGGCCTGTCGTTTCTGATTTTCTTCAGAGCTCTGGGCAAGAAAGGCAGTGGTGGGAAGGTATATGGAAACCCAAGCCCCACTCGACAGAAGGCATCTTCAAGAGAGCTGCCTTGGAAACTCAAATATGCAAAAATGTTGACATTGCGTCTTCTGGGTAGCAGAAAAATACTGAATCAGGATTCTCCTGACTTCTGGAAGAATGCCCATGCCACCTCCAGGAGCAACTGTCATTCGTCATCTGCTAGTTGTCAGCAGCTGAGTTTATGCACCCCTGCATATAAGGATTCCACCACGTGGTTTAACACCAGAGAAATCCCTGGATTGTTAGGCCACTTTTCTGAAGCAGAGAGGCTCCTGAAAGTCCCAAACCCCACTTCACAGTCTGTTGCAGCATCACAAGGCAGTGGTGTTGTCTGATCAACTGCACCAGCCTTCCTTTGATGGTGGGCAGGAAGGCCTTCAACACCAAGTGAATTGCCCTCAACTCAAACAAACTGATAGGAAGTTAAGTCTCTTCTCCCTCCCCCCCCTCCCATGCCTAGAACAGTTTGTATTATTTGTCTAAAAGGACTGTTGGGAATGACCCATAAAACAGGCTTGAGCAGCTTGAAGCTTGGATTACCAGTTTCTCCAGGGAAGGGTGAGCTGAAGAAAAATAAAGCTGGGTTTCCTAGAGGTGAACAATGCCGCCTGGCTACTTGCCTATAGACAGTTGGATCTTAAGAGGGTTCATCCTATGCCACCATGATGGGCTCTGCCAAGACCTCAATGAATGGCAATAATGGTTCAGATGCTGGCTTCACAGGGAGCAGTACTTTTCATGATACTGGTCTTAACATAAATATATGGTATCTAAGTCCAATACCTCTGCAGCCTTCCCGATCAGTAAGTGAAGTGACGACTTCAGGGGCTGGAAGTCCGGCTGAAAATTCAATGTCCATTTCTGTACAAGTGTCTAAACCACTAGCAGAGGATAAACCTGGTACTTCATAGGGGGTTTCTAACCAACAGCATCATCACAGTTAAAAGGGTCTAAGGCAGATTCAAAGGGGTAAGGGGCTCACTGTCTGCAATCTTCCTCTTTTATAAGTCTTTGTGCCTCCCTTCGAGATCTTTTGGGAGGAGGCTGCTCCATGGTAAAAGGTGGTGCCACTTGCCCAAAGTATGGCGCCAGAGGAGTTGTTGGCAGCTTCACTGGCTGTGACAGGAACAATGCCAGTGGGGCTGTGTAGTTGTGCGCTGCTGTGAATGATGGAGGTGCTGCAGGTTTAGTGTCATATGGCAGCACATGCATGAACACAGGGAGCCAGAACAGTGTCCTCTGTTCTAGAGGTGGCCCTGAGGGTTCAATGCCCTGGCGAAGCTCCCGAACACTGTGTTGAGAAACGCAGACGGGTCTGTCACCAGCGCTGGGAACTGGAGGAAATTTAGAGGGGCTCGAGCCAAAGGAAACGGGGATGGAAGGTGATGGCACTAAAAGGTATCGGGATGGAAGGCGTCTGAGTAGGCTCAGAGGTCGGGTCTTGCTGAGGTGCATAGTCACCTGGAGGATCAGCTGGCCCACCATGTCCAACCCTGGCTCCAGAGATGAAAATTCTGTGGGAGACTTACCTCACATTTCTTGTGCTTCCTGTGCTATTTTTTCTTTGTGCTTGGGGAATGAGAGGAAAGGTCTGGATTGAAGCCTAGACCCCCTATGACTTCACCTTTCAGAGGGAATGGCCAGTTCTGCTTTTCACTCTTGGATGGTCTTAGGGTGCATGCTGAGTCATGGGTCACAGGAGTGAGAATTGTGGTTTAATCCCAAACGTTTCAGGAGTGATTTGACACTGCACTGAAGAATTTTCTATAAGGAAAAAAAATCACGTCTCATGAGAGGGCGAGCTCAAGATCCATGTCAAAGGTGGGGAAAAGAGGTAACTGAAGTAGTTATGCAGTGGCCGATGCTATATGGCTTCAGTGACGTCATTTGACACCACTTTCAATGTCAATATGAAGCCAGCACCCCCTACTGAAGACGTGAAAGCTTTAAAGTTTCCAGCTAGAGTCTGGAGCCTTGGATTATTCTACAGGTAAAGTCTACAAGTAGAAATAGCGATCAGAAGCAATTATGAAAACTATAAAAGCAGAACCCGACCTGTCAATTGTTCATTAAAGGCTTTCTTTACATTAATTTTAAAACATGGGAAAATAGGCCAGTGCTATTTAGCTGGGTAAAGTACAAAACCATCTAAATAGTAGTGATTTTAATCTTGAATGCTAAGAAATTTTTGTGAACTATAATATTGGCTTTATGAACTGAAGTTGGTTATGAAAATAATCTTGATTACAAACGCAACAGAAACAAATAATATTCTGATGATTTTAGTTTGTTTTACCATTTCTAACTCCTCCACACGCAGTTGTTTACGGCACTTTAAAGAAATCCGTTGTTCTTTGCCCTCCTGCAGGGTGTCGTTACGAACTGTGGTGCTTAGACAGATCACAACATCTACCCTGTAGAAAAGGAAACCAAGTAAACAAAAATGATAGGAAGGTGATTTGCTTGAGTGTGTGCTTAGTGAGCCATCAAAAGTCAAAACAAGGGACTTATCAAGAATGAATCTCCAGCAATATTCCCTGTTCCTAACCATACATTTGAATATCCCTAGTGATTGTGGGAAAACATTTCACTTACTCACAGTTGACAGATTAAAAAGCCACAGAATAGTCCCTTGAAAAGCTCTAACACATTCCAGTTGTTTTAACAGTTTAGTTGAAATCATTTTTTATTACTGGCAGCTACAACAATGTTAAACTCCAAGGAAAAAAAAAAGAAAACTAATAGAAAGGTAACATGCACAAAGTAATCCGTTCAGTCACATATTCTATTCTATATAATTATCAAAATGTTTATATAGGTCACTAGTAGCCATTACATATAAAACCCCATTGTTTCCCTACTATTGGGAAAATCGGTTTGGAACAGATTGTACTAGCAATTATCTATGCACAAGTTTAAAAAAAAAAAAAAAAAAAAACAGTCACCACTGTCAAGTGGAGAGTACATATTTTTTATTTAAAATGCCCGTTGTGGGATACAGTGGTTTCAAACACCTGCGCTAAAACAATTGGTAATTTCCAGTGTAAATGCAAAAAGAGGCACAGCTTCTGTAATATTATGAATATAATGGTATTCTTGAACACTTGGTACTCTATTCAACCAGTATGTGCTCTACCACCAGAAGGTAAGCTTCCCTATCAGATCTGAAAGCACTTATTTTACTTCTAGAAACACATTTTGTGCGTATAACTTTCCAAGCACGAACCAACTTTAATATGAATGTTGGCAATAACCGGAGCTCTAGAAGCTTAACTTCAATGTTTGACCTTAAATATAATCTGAAAACCTAGCCTTCAGCCTCACCAAGTTCTTTTTAATATACACTTTACTTTTGCCTAGCCTGGACCACATTTTTATGAAAGTATGAATAGGCTTCATGCATGGGGGAAGACTATCAATACAAAAGGTGAAGAGCTAGCTTAGCTGTTCACTAAGAAAAAAAAAAAAAGCTTTGTAACCGAGGCACAGGAGCACCCCATAATTCAATAACACATACAGCTGCTGAAAGGGCTTTAGTTTACTTTCTGTTCATGTTGTACTTATGAATATTAAGTGTAAACTGGAGTGCTAGGTTTCAGGAAGAGAAGGACATGAAATAACGTGTGGGGATGGGTAGGGTGAGAGAAGGGCATGATAGATTTCATCATGGAGCTCTGTGCAGGGTGAACACATTGAGGGGGCAACATGTAGCGCTAGGTGGGGGAGATAAGCATTAGGCGATAGAATGTAGAGCATTGGGAGTGGGCAGAGAGGCAGACAAAGGAGAGAGCTTAAAAAAACAACATACTCTCTCAAGGAGTGCTTTACAGAAACAAAGTTCCTGGGAAGCAAAAACTGGTAGAAACATAGTAAGCAAATAATCAATGAGTTGGTAATCAAACCTATGCTACACAGCAAAGACAGACAAGAAAGTTGGACTTAAGCAAATAAAGTCAACAAATGGATTACAATCAAATAAAAGTGAAAAAACAAATATATAACGGAGAGCAATGGGCAGAGTTGCTTTACAGTTCAGCTATTGACATGTCTGCAAGAAGTATTTCGTAACCAGATGTGCGTGCTGTCTGGCATACTTCAACCAAAAAATCATGCACCATTATACTGCCACCATCACTTACAGGCCCACTACATCACCCCATTATAACGGTGTTCTGGGCTCTTATCGCCTAATAGCAAAGGCTTATCACAGGCTTAAAATCAGAAGACATGTTCTCACTTACTTCTTTTTAATATTGGAGCAATGTTTAAGCACATCCTCTTTGCAGGCCATTTTAAATTTGTAAGAGAATCTGAAATCCTTCATTTGAACCTGAAATGATAACAGCTGAATTAAAATCGAGGACCCACAATGAGCTACTCAGTTTACATGTAAATGGATTAAAAAATTACATGTTTAAATATGGATGCTCTTGTCACAGGAACAAAGTTACTTACCTGTGATATTATGAAAAAAGTGCTTAATCAATGCTGCTTCACTATCTTTTAAAATAGCATTACAGGAATTCCCTTCCTTTAGCATGGAGCCTCACATCCAAGCAAAATTGAACTGTCACTTACAGACAAGGAGCTCCACAAACCTTTTGAAAACCTCAGATAGTTAGTACCCTAGTTCGCTGTAATGGTGGACTAGAGGACATTTGTAAGAAGTTGGCTCTGTATGCACTATTTCAAAATAAGAAATAGCATGCACAGAGTCCAAGGGTTCCCCTTAGAGGTAAGATAGTGGTGAAAATAGATAATTCTAATGCTCTATTTTGTGGTAGTGTGTCGAGCAGTAGGCTTATCAGAGGGTAGTGTTAAGCATGTGTTGTACACACAGGCAATAAATGAGGAACACACACTCAAAGACTTACTCCAGGCCAATAGGTTTTTATATAGAAAAATATATTTTCTTAGTTTATTTTAAGAACCACAGGTTCAAGATTTACAATCAATACTTTAAATGAAAGGTACTTCACTCAGGTATCATAGGAACTTTGAATCAGCAAAATGGCATGTACAGTTTTGGCAAAAATGGCAATAAGCTATTTTAAAACTAGACACTGCAAATTTCAACAGTTCATGGGGGGGGGTAAGTATTGGTTAGTTTTGCAGGTAAGTAAACCACCTACAAGGTTCAAAGTTGGGTCCAAGGTAGCCCACCGTTGGGGGGTTCAGGGCAACCCCAAAGTTACCACACCGGCAGCTCAGGGCGGGTCAGGTGCAGAGGTCAAAGTGGTGCCCAAAACGCATAGGCTTCAATGGAGAAGGTGGTGCCCCGGCTCCAGTCTGCCAGCAGGTAAGTACCCGCGACTTCAGTGGGCACACCAGGGGGGTTTGTAGGGCACTGGGCGGGGGGGGGTACACAAGTCAGCACAAAAAGTACACCCTCAGCGGCACAGGGGCGGCCAGGTGCAGAGTGCAAACAGGCGTCGGGTTTGCAATAGGTTTAAATGGGAGACCCAGGGGTCTCTTCAGCGATGCAGGCAGGTGGGGGGGTAGGGGGGGGAGCCTCCTCGGGGTAGCCACCACCTGGGCAAGGGAGCGGGCCACCTGGGGGGTCGTTCCTGCACTGGAGGTCAGATCCTTCAGGTCCTGGGAGCTGCGGGTTTAGTGTGTTTCCCAGGCATCGGGTTCTTTGAAGCAGGCAGTCGCGGTCAGGGGGAGCCTCTGGATTCCCTCTGCAGGCGTCGCTGGGGGGTGGGTGGGGGGTGGGTGGGGGCTCAACTCTGGCTACTCAGAGGGTCGCAGTCGCTGGGGAGTCCTCCCTGTAGTGTTGGCTCTCCGCAGGTCGAGCCGGGGGCGTTGGGTGCAGAGTGGAAAGTCTCAAGCTTCCGGGGGGAAACATGTGGTCTTTAAATGTTGCTTCTTTGTTGCAAGGTTGCAGTCTTTGTGGAACAGGGCCGCTGTCCTCAGGAGTTCTTGGTCCTTTTAGATGCAGGGTAGTCCTCGGAGGCTTCAGAGGTCGCTGGACCTTGGGGGATACGTCGCTGTTGCAGTTTTTCTTTAAGTGGGGAGACAGGCCGGTAGTGCTGGGGCCAAAGCAGTTGGTGTCTCCGTCTTCTCTGCAGGGCTTCAGGTCAGCAGTCCATCTTCAGGTTGCAGGATCTATCTTCTTGTTCTGGGGGCCCCTAAATACTCAATTTAGGTGTGTGTTTTGGTCTGGGGGTTAGTAGCCAATGGCTACTAGCCCTGAGGGTGGCTACACCATCTTTGTGCCTCCTCCCTCAGGGGAGGGGGGCACATCCCTAATCCTATTGGGGGAATCCTCCATCTGCAAGATGGAGGATTTCTAAAAGTCAGAGCCACCTCAGCTCAGGACACCTTAGGGGTTGTCCTGACTGGCCAGTGACTCCTCCTTGTTTTTCTCATTATCTCCTCTGGCCTTGCCGCCAAAAGTGGGGCCGTGGCGGGAGGGGGCAGGCATCTCCACCAGCTGGAAAGCCCTGTGGTGCTGTAACAAAGGGGGTGAGCCTTTGAGGCTCACCGCCAGGTGTTACAGTTCCTGCAGGGGGAGGTGAGAAGCACCTCCACCCAGTACAGGCTTTGTTACTAGCCACAGAGTGACAAAGGCACTCTCCCCATGTGGCCAGCAACATGTCTGGTGTGTGGCAGGCTGGTAAAACTAGTCAGCCCACACTGGAATTCGGGTATGTCTTCAGGGGACATCTCTAAGATGCCGTCAGGGTGTATTTCACAATAAAATGTACACTGGCATCAGTGTGCATTTATTGTGCTGAGAAGTTTGATACCAAACTTCCCAGTTTTCAGTGTAGCCATTATGGTGCTGTGGAGTTCGTGTATGACAGACTCCCAGACCATATACTCTTATGGCTACCCTGCACTTACAATGTCTAATGTTTTGCTTAGACACTGTAGGGGCATAGTGCTCATGCACCTATGCCCTCACCTGTGGTATAGTGCACCCTGCCTTAGGACTGTAAGGCCTGCTAGAGGGGTAACTTATCTCCCCTGAGGGGAGAGCCATGTCGACTTAGTCATTTTCTCCCCACCAGCACACACAAGCTAGAAAGCAGTGTGCATGTGCCGAGTGAGGGGTCCCCAGGGTGGCATAAGACATGCTGCAGCCCTTAGAGACCTTCCCTCGCATCAGGGCCCTTGGTACCAGGGGTAACAGTTACAAGGGGCTTACCTAGATGCCAGGGTGTGCCAATTGTGGAGACAAAGGTACAGTTTTATGGCAAGAACACTGGTGCTGGGGCCTGGTTAGCAGGCCTCAGCACACTTTAAAATCATAACTTGGCATCAGCAAAGGCAAAAAAGTCAGGGGGTAACCATGCCAAGGAGGCATTTCCTTACAACATTGGAACAAACGACAATTCTG
Organism: Pleurodeles waltl; assembly: GCF_031143425.1. NCBI lineage: Eukaryota > Metazoa > Chordata > Amphibia > Caudata > Salamandridae > Pleurodeles > Pleurodeles waltl. The sequence continues at coordinate 536,963,699 of NC_090451.1, forward strand.
CTTGCTTTGCTGCCTTTAAAAGTTCTGTTTTTCAATTTAAATAATACCCATTACAGAATGGTTACTTTGCAGAAAGGGTAGTTTTGCAGCATGAAGAATTTTCTGGATTCCTGTGCTGTGCATTATTTCACCATCTTGTGGGTTGGGTTCGGAATCTTCTTCTTAGTCCTTTCTTCCCTCTTTTATGTGGCACGTGTCATCTGTAGCCACTTGGTGCCATGTCTATCCTTCCATGACATTAGACGTGCGCCCCAGAAGCCCATGCGTGGTTGCCATCTTCAGATTCTTTTTTCCACTTGGCAATTTGTTCGGTCTTTGCTGGCTTCCTTTAAACCCCCCCCCGGGTGCCCTGGATGAGCTGGTCTCTTCCTCGGCCAGGGTCGCCGTATGCCGAGGACGAGACCACCTCGTCCTGCTATGGGCCCTCCCCTTCGAGGGCCTGGCACCCCCCTCCCCTGGGCAGGGATGGAAGAGGAATCGCTTTCCCTTCCAACCTCGACTCCTCAGTCGGGGGCAGAAACCTCTAGGCACCAAGGATCTTTTTTTTTTTTTTTTTAAAGACAAGGGGTCGTTCCTCATAGGCAAGGGCCGTTCCACTGGTAAACAGTTTTATTTTAGGCCATTTCTAGCCCCTCTGGGGGCAGATCGTCCTATTTGTATTAGGCCAATCTGCCCCCAAGGGCCAATTCCATGCAAGGTGAGCAACTCCTTAGGCAAGGGTTGCTCCCATGGGGGTGGGAAGCAAATTCATTTTAGGCCATTTCTGCCCCTCTTGGGGGCAGAAACCACTTAGGCACCAGGGATTGGTGTGTTTTGTTTGGGGAGAACGAGAGCAGCCCCTTGGGCAAGGGTCACTCCCCATTGGAGCACCTTACTGTTGGCCATATCTGCCCATCAGCCTGTTTTTGGAAGGCCCATCTGCCCCCAACGGGCAGAAAGCCCACCAGAGACCAGGGAAGATTTGCCCCCCCTAAAAAAAAAATTAAGGGGGTGGTGGTATGGCTATACCCCCATCCAACATAAATGGGGCCAAAGTTGTTCTGACCATTGGTGGGCAGATGGGGCAATTACTCCAAACCTGTGGTTCACATGCACCCCGCACCATTTTCTTACCCAAAATGCCCTGCAAACCTCAAACTTTGCTGTAAATCACACATTTGTCCCATATTTTTGTGATGGAACCTTCCAGAATCTTCAGGAATCCACAAAATTCCTACCACCCAGCATTGTCGCATCTATATCGATAAAATTCTGCCCCACTTGTCAGCCTAAAAAATGTTTTTTTCCAAACTGCCCTTCTGGACCCGCTTTGGGTCCCCCTCAATTTTGACAATTTTTTTGATCTTCCCTGTCACAGGCACTTGGCCCACCCACACAAGTGAGGTATAATTCTTTTTACCGGGAGACTGAGGGGAATGTTAGGTAGTAGGAAATTTGTCCCTGTGCGGTGATCCCACACAGAAATGTGGGAAAAATGTATTTTTTTTTTAAAGCTAAATTTGAGGTTTGCTGAGGATTCTGGGTAAAAAAAGAAAACACTTGGGGATCCACGCAAGTCACACCTCCCTGGACTCCCTTGGGTGTCTAGTTTTCAGAAATGTTTGGGTTTGTAGGGTTTCCCTATATGGCTGCTGAGCTCAGGACCAAAACCACAGGTAGGGAGACTTGGGGGGACGCTGGGTGGAAGGAAATTTGTGGCTCCTCTCAGATTCCGGAACTTTGTCACCGAAACGTGAGGGAAGTGTTTTTGGGCCAAATTGAGGTTTGCAAAGGATTCTGGGTAGCAGAACCTGGTGAGAGTCCCACAAGTCACCCCATCCTGGATTCCCCTAGTCTAGTTTAAAAAAATGCACAGGTTTGGTAGGTTTCCCTAGGTGCCAGCTGAGCTAGAGGCCAAAATCCACAGCTAGGCACTTTCCAAAACACAGGTCATATTTCAATGTAAAAATGTGATATGTCCATGTTGCGTTTCCTGTCGCAGGTACTAGGCCTGCCCAACCCAAGTAAGGTACCATTTTTTTGTTTTTAAATCGGGAGACTTGGGGGAACACAGAATAGCAGAACAAGTGTTATTGTCCCTTGTCTTTCTCTACATATTTACCTTCGAAATGTAGGACACTGTGTAAAAAAGACGTCTGAGAAATGCACTGTAATTCACACGCTAATATGGGGACCCCGGAATTCAGAGATGTGCAAGTAACCACTGCTTTTCAACACCTTATCTTGTGTCCATTTTGGAAATACAAAGGTTTCCTTGATACCTATTTTTCACTGTTTATATTTCAGCAAATGAATTGCTGTATACCCAGTATACAATGAAAACCCATTGCAAGGTGTAGCTCATTTATTGGCTCTGGGTACCTAGGGTTCTTGATTAACCTACAAGCCCTATATATCCCCGCAACCAGTAGAGTACAGCAGAAGTAACAGTATATTGCTTTCCAAAATCTGACATCGTAGGAAAAGGTTAGAGTAAAAAGTGGAGGAAAATGGCTTTTTTTTCACCTCAATTTAAATATTTTATTTCAGCTGTTATTTGCTGTAGGAAAACCTTGTAGGATCTACACAAATTACCCCTTGCTGAATTTAGACTTTTGTCTACTTTTCAGAAATGTTTGGCTTTCCAGGATCCAGCATTGGTTTCACACCCATTTCTGTAACTAACTTGAAGGAGGCTAAAAGCACAAACTATAGTAAAAATCGAGTATGGCCCAGTAAATGCCAAAATTGAGTTGAAAAATGTGGTTTTCTGATTTAAGTCTGTCTGTTCCTGAAAGCTGGGAAGATGGTGCTTTTAGCACCGCAAACCCTTTGTTGATGCCATTTTCAGTGGAAAAAAAAAAAACCACAAGCCTTCATCTGAAGCCTTCCTCCCCACCCCCCACCCATTTGTTTAAAAAAAAAAACTACATTTTCCCTGTATTTTGGCTAATTTCTTGGTGTCCTCTTGGGGAACCCACAAACTCTGGTTACCTCTAGAATCCCTAGGATGTTGGGAAAAAAGGACACAAATTTGGCATGGGTAGTTTATGTGGACAAAGTTATGAGGGCCTAAGCACGAACTGCCCCAAATGGCCCCAAAAAGTCCTGCCACCTGAGGGGGAAAAGGCCTGGCAGCGAAGAGGTTAAACTATAAAGTATTTTACCGTCTTTGTTTAACTTCATTATACAGGCAGGTGAAGGGTTGCATGTAAATCCAGAAATTTCTTCCAGCTGTAAAACTACTCCTACGGGTAAGTAGCCATTTTGTTTTGGAGGATGAAACCTTTTCTGCATTCCCATGCTGTGCATTGATTTTGTGGTGGTATCTCTGGTGACTCTTGGCTGTGGTATTAAAATGAGGCTAAGTTTGCAAATAGGTGTTTTAACACACTGTTCCAACTGTGGCTGTTTACCCAGGTGTCCATATAATAGTGTTTTGTGAGGATGTTGACTGATGACCATTTGGCCGTTACACATATGTCGCTTACTGGCACGTTTGCTGGAAAGCCAAGATAGCTCCTTTTATCTTCTTGTGGAATGCGCTTTGGTTCTTGCTTTTAAGCAGACGCCTGCCTTTTGGAAGCATAACTGGACAGTTTGCACTATCCATCTTGCAATGGTGCACTTAGTCACTGGTAATTAAGTCCGTAAATGATACTAAGAACTGGGTTTCCTTTGTAACCTCCCTGGTCTCTCCTAGGTGGCACATAACAAGCCTGTATATGTTCAGCATTGGCAGAGCTCTTTCAGCGTGTGTATTTGGTTGCTGGAAGATGTTTGGAAGCTGGATTGTTTGATTTACATGGAACTGTTACTACCTTTGGGACGTAAAGTGGGTTAGTCCACATGACTACTCTTCGTGTATTTGCAGGTAGTGTACTTGGTGGTTAGCACTTGCCGCTCACTCACCCTGCACAGAGATTTGAGTGCAATTAGGAAGGCAGTCTCCAAGGTCAATAACTATAGTTCTGCTCTGTGTAGCAGTTTGACAAGTGCCGTCATAACTCGGACGCGGTAATGTTATCTTATGGAGGAAGAACAAACACTGCATACAGGAATAGTACATCAACTTACAGGGCCAATCTCCTGGAGTTAGGGTATAGGTCACCTTGGGTGGCACTGGGGCGATCAGGTGCAGTTCAGCTTCGGGTGCCCAAGTCAATGAGAATCGGTCCAGTCACAAAGTTGGTGATGGGAGACTGGTCCAGTCTGGGTGAACCACCAAGGGGACTCAAGTCTTGTGAGGCTCACAGACGTAGCCAAACAAGTGGTCCTGTTCTCCTTAGTTCGGGTGCAGAGATGGTTTGGACCGTCAGGTTTACCATTACAGGGGGGCGGTCATGGTGGAGTGGGCCCATAGAAACAGGCTGCAGGCAGGGACTGGGTGTCTAGTCTGGCTGAACAAACAAGTGGGCTTGGGTCGCACAAGCGTGGGTCACCAGTAATAACACCATTGGTCCTCTTCTCAGTTTGGGAGCGTTCGGATGCAAAGGTGCAGTGGCCTGTCCGTTCTCCATCACCAGAGGCAGCCGCTGTAAAGGGGAATCTGCAGAATCTGGCTACACACGCTGTTGGGAAGTCCACTGATGGCAAGCGTGGGTGGGCTTATTCTCTGGAGGGCCTGGGAACCATGCTGGCACTGTTGGCCCACTTTAGCTCAAGCTAGGCCGCTTGGGTGTTGTGGTGCTGGCCAGCATTGTTTTTTTGGTGGTCCAGGTCCTCAGTCATTTCTTTGGGTGCCCTCAGATTCAGGGAAGCAGCTACTCTGCTCCAAGTGTCGTTCTTGTTGATCTGCTAAGCACCAACAGCTCTCCCAGTTTCTAGGAGGCTGCAATGGCATGACCGATCAGTTACTCCTTGAGGATCAGGTGCTGCAGGTAGGCTGGCAGGGTTGGTGCCAAAGCAGTAGTGCTCCTCTGTTCACTGGTACAGCAGACTTCTTGTCCACTCCTCCTTTTATGTCCAGTAAAGATCTGAGGATCTGGTATCAGGTGGTCCTCTAAATATTCAATTTAAGGGATATTAAGGGGAGTGAAGGGTAGTACCAAAGGGGTTCTTACCCTTGGGACCAATACACTGCCTAGATGACCACTTTCTGTGGTGCGCGGGCATCACCTTGTCCAGGTGACCTGAATTCCACCACACACAAGATGACAGAATTTCCTAGGCGGTGTCCACTCCAAGCTGGTTACTCTAGAGGTGTGTCCAGTCTGGAAATGTGATGCCTCCTGCATAGATAATTTTCCTGTCTATCCAGGTACCAGATGGGCCCTGGGGCAGGGCGAAATCGGCACCCTTCTCTAAGGAAGGCCAGCTCTGCATGCCAAGGGCGGCAGGCTTCTTAGAAGCTCCCTGCTTTGGAATGCAGGTCATCCTGTGGGAAGGGGTATGTAACACCACTGCCTGAGCAGACCATTTCTGCCCTCCATAGAGCAAAAGCTCTCACCCTTCAGGGTCAGATTCTCATTTGTTGGTGGCTAGAACTAGTCTTTAGACACACCAGCAGTGTGTAGGTTTACAGGCGGCACCTCTAAGGTGCACTCTGGGTGCATGTATTAATAAATCCCTCACTGGAATCAGTGAGGGTTTATTAATACGAGATGGTTCATACCAAAAATCCCTATTTTCAGTGAAGCCATCATGTAGCTGGGGACCTCTTATAACCAGTGTCTAAAATGGCTTCACTGCACACTTGCTATGTCTAAGAATAGGCAAAGGCATAGCAGAGGCAAATCTGCTCTTGCAGATATGTTCACACATGTAATATAATGCACCAGGCCTTTGGGTTGTAAGCCTGCTAAAGGGGTGACTTACAAATATTACATCCAGGTTTTAGGGGACATTAGGGAGAACCTGGTCATAAAGCCTGCATGAGGTGGTGCTGGGTCCCTTAGAGGCCCTCTTCAGTACCCATGCCCTAGGTACCAGGGGTACCATTTTCTTAGGACTCACAGAGGAACAAGTGACTAGGTGTCTTGTTTTGGGGAAGGAACACTGGCACTGGGGACCTGGTTAACAGGAACTTAGTGTTTTTCAGTCAAAGCGGAACCAAAAACCTGGCACAACGGTGTGTGTTGTACTGCAACCAGAAACCAGCTTCCTTCACATTGGCATCAGACATGGTATGGGTGGAGCTATTCATTTTACTCCTTCTAGAAACATTTTAGTAATTGGTGCTGTGTAGATGTTCTTTCCTACGTGCCCTCTTGTGTAGGCCATTACCACCAAATGTGTGTAGTGAAGCACATGGTAGACTTACTGATCACTGTTGAGTCCAGTGTTTGTTGTGGAACAATTCCTTGTCTCTGCACCACAGGCCATTCTGCTGTGTACTATCCTCTTGTGCTTGGCCTTCTAGCTTCATTTCGTTTGTCCATGAACCATTTTGGAAGGTTCAAGTGCATAAAGTCTATATCCTCAGGAGCCAGGCCGCTAGGCTCAGGCTGTTTGCCTTAATATGGTAAATCTTGCTTCTCTACGTGGAAAGGAGGTAATTTTTTGACAGCAGCCTTCTTTACTTGTGCCATTTTCACCATTTCTAAGAACCACATCTGTTTTGAACCTTGTGAAGCAATCAAAAGTAATCTGACTGTTTGCACTTTATCATTAAAGAAATGAGGGTTCAATCGGTGGAAAAGCACATGCAAATGTCCTTGATGAGTATCGACTGGGCATTCACTTTAGAATGGTGGTGCGGGTGTCTGGATGCAAAGTCTTGGCACTTAAGTGTTTTCTGGGGTTGCGAACCGATCAATCTTTGTGGAACCTAACAGGTGGAAGACCTCTTGGAGCACTAGTTCTTTTAGCTCCCATTTGCGGGACAGATGCCTATCTGCTCCTTCGTTTTCCATGTCCGGCAAATGTATTGTTATTAAGGTTATTCCTCTCTGAAGGGCAGATCTCCTGGGCTAGCTTTGACAGCACATGAAACCTTGTCAGTCCTTGCTTGTCCAGTTAGAACATAGTGGTTGTGTTGTCCATCTGGATTTGCACAGTCTCTCCCCTCAATTGTGTGTGAAATGCCTTGAGGACCAGTAAGACTGACTATCTCCAGGAAATGTATATGTTGGACCGCGTCTTCTTTCAACAGCCCTTTGATTTTTAGTTCACCTATGTGCGTTCCCCAGCCAGTGTGAGAAGAGTCTGTGGTGATCGCTGGTGGTGTGAAAGGTCTGTTCATTGTTCTCAATTTTCCACCAGGTCCCCCTCTTCCTACACTCTCTGCATTACAACCACTAGATCTTCCCAACTCCCAGGTGCCTGTGACCATTAGTTTTGGATCCTCTTGCAGTGGTCTTGTGTAGTTTTGCGTGTGGAATCAGCATGAAACATGGTCATTATGCATGTCATCTTTCCCACAGTTATCACTGTCAGACTGACCCTTGCAGTAGTGGTGAGCCTGTTTTGTGATTGTGGAGGAGAGAGCCTTCCCTACCCTCAGGAGGATTCAAGAAGTGTTGATACTTGCTCCTAAGAAAATCATCTCTCTGGCTTTGTAGAAAACTTCCCTGGTGTCTTTTTTGCATTGAGAGTACGAGCTTCCTTTGATTAGCCAGTCATCTAGTCACAGGTAGATATGCAACTCTTCTTATGTGGGCTGCCACTGCTAGACATTTTGTCAACACTGGGTGCTGCCTTGATTCCGTAGGGGAGCACTGAATTTGAAGTGGTTCTTGTTGATTACGAACTGCAGGTACCTTTTTTGTTTGCAGTACAAAGGTAGGTGTAACATAAGCGTCCTTTCAGTCTATGGTTGCCATATTGTCCTTTTCCAATAGCCAAGGGAGGACCTCCTGCAGTGTGGTCATTTTTAATTTGTGAATCTTTATGAACTTGTTTAAGAAGCAGTGGTCCACAAATGGTCTTAGAGACGTGTCCGGTTTTGGGATAAGGAAGTAGCCGAGTAGTCTATTTGATCTGTAATGTAAATGTAATCTCTGTTGTGGGAACTCTATTGCCCTCTTTTCTAGAAGTTCCTGCACCTTGGTTGGAGGTAGTGCCTCTCCTCCACCAACAGAGATCTCTTCTTTGGTCTGACTCCAGGGTGAATCTTTGTAAGTTCTATGAAGTAACCATGTTGGACGATGTTGAGGATCCATTTGTCTAAAGTGACCTTACTTCACACTCCTGAAGGAAAGTGCTATTCTGGTCCCAAACCCTCAACTCGTACTATGTGGGGGGCGGTTGGTAAGTGGAGTCTCTAGCTGGAGGAGCTCATTCGCCTGGAAAGCTGACACCCAAGACCCCCACCCCACCACTGTGGTGTTACTGCAAAATGGCTGATGCTGTTTTATTGGAAACTGCCACTGTTACTGTAGACCCTGGTGCGGAGCTGGCTGCTGTTAAAATGGCTCTGGTGCTTAGCTGTGAAAGCTTTCTCACCTCGCGGGTTCTTCTCACTTAGGTCGCTCCACTTCTTGGTTGACCCTAGAACTGTAGCACCTACAAAGGCTTTGCAGTGTATCTTTTTCAATCTGCTCCAGTGTCTCAAGTACAGTAGTTCTGAACAGGTTGTCTCCTGAATAAGGTGTATTCATGATGTTCAACTGAACCTCGTTCGGAAACTGGATATCCACAACCAGGCATGTCTCTTCATGGATGTTGTCATTACCAGCTGCTTGCTGGCTGGCCGGCCATGTCTGCTGAATCCGATGCAGATTCTAAGCATGTATTTGTGATTTTTTTTGCCCTCCTCTACCAGTGCAGCTCCCCTTTACTGGTATTGCTCTGTGAGGTGTTTTAAGAGTTCCCCAGCCTCTTCCCAGTGGCTGTGGGCATAACTGTTGAGTGATTTGAATTTGTGATCCTAAATTGTGCGTGAGCTCCCCCACGACTTCACAGCCTGCCATCTCTGCTCTTACGTTTTCTCTATGAGTGGTCCCATGGATGCTAGGATGTTGGCGCTCTACCTAGCCATGCCACAATGATGGAATCTGCCATCTCATTGCCCTTGATGTACACAGTCCCTGGAGGAGTGCTTATACATCTTCTAAATTCTCAGTGTTACTGCTTTGCATGATGCTGGTTCTATGAAAACTTCCCTTTCCTGATCAAGGATACTTGGAAGCTAGGGAAGGTACAGGTTATTGCTCTTGGACAGTAGGAGTGTTTCTAGGAGGACGAAGGCCTACGGCTTCTCCTCTTTCAATTGTACCCTGGGCTGCTCTTTCTACAACAGCATTATATGTTGCAATGTCGTTGGGCGTCTATTGTCTTGAGGGGTATGTGTTGACATCCTCCTCCAATAAATCAGTTTCGAGGTCTTGCCACTGCTAGTCGCTTCTTTCAGTGCCTTGGCAGATACTCTGGTCCTCAGTATCCTCCTCAAATTAACATATTTTGTTCCTCCTCTAACAGCTCAGGGGTTGTTGGAGGATCAAGCTCACTGTGCTCTTCTTTCTCCCTGCTCCTCGTTTTTTGTAGGAGTAGCCTCCATTTCAGTTTCAAGCAGTTTCTTCTCTTGACTGAGGGCTTGTTCTTCAGCGTTGAGCGCTTTCAATGCTATTTTCTTGGAGTCCAGTGTATCCAGAGTCTTCGTTGGCCCACTATCACGTTTTGATGTCTAAGGTTTCGCCAAAGAGAAACCATCAGTGTCTTTCAGGACCTGTGGGGTTCTTTTGGTTTTGACTTCCGTTTGCTTGCAGACTGCTTAGCCACCAAGTCAGTACTGAGCAGCTTCGAGTCCAGTCTTCAGCTCCGCTCCAGAATCTTTTTTCGATGTTACCTGGGTAGGTTTTTAAGGCTGCCCCCTCATTGGTGGTCTTTCTGGCTGTTCTGCCTTGACTTCACTGACTTCTACGTCAGTCTTCCGCTTGAGCCACTTCTGCGTCCTAGATGTTTTTTTCCTCTTCAGTGACGAGATCCTTTTCTTTTATGTCTTCATGACTGTTCTCTCATCTGCTTATCCCTTACTCTCGAGGTTTTCACCTTCAAATTAAGCACACACTTTGCACCTTTTTGGGTCTTGATCCCTCAGCAGGCAGAGGTTGCAGAGTTTGTGCTTCTAGGAAAGTCTCAATGGCACTTGTGGCAGAACCCAAAGAGTATTTTCCATTTATCTAGGTTGTTCTCTCCACATCCAAGCATTTACTGGCAGCAGGGTCCACTACTTATGCAGTCTTCTCCCTTCGCCGTTGATCTTTGGACATTCTCCAGAGGTTTGGGGGTTTTCACCTTCTGTTTTTCTCTACTTCTCAGTTTTCATTCAACAATCTATTGCTGCTTCTTGGCAACTTCTATCACCATCTGCAGAGCTTCAGCTGTTTCCACACTAAACAATCTAAAAAGAAGAATCTGAAGACTGCAACCTCACAAGTGCTTCTGGGGCGCACGTCTGACGTCATGGCAGGATTCTAATAGCACCAAATGGCTACAAGTGATTCCCAACACAAAAGGGAGGGAGAGAAAAAAAAAAAAAAAACAGATCAGAAGATTCCTGACCCAACCACAAGCTGGGGGAATAATGCACAACATGTGAATTCAGAAAAGTAGTAATGCTGTAAAACGGGTGTTAAGAAAAAAGAACAAGTTATTTAAAAAGAACAAGTTATTTAACGGTAAGTATGCGTTTGCAACCTTAAGTTCTTCTAGACTCGCATGCTGTGCATATTCGGCCATCCAGTGGTTGGAATCAAAGTTCTATTTGTTTCAACTTTTTTAGGGTCGAGCGCACAAATCGCTCTGTCCCTAGTGTAATCTCTCCATGGGCTTTTAACCACGCCCATCAGTTTGGTTGGTTCATGGGCTTGCCTTTTAAAATTCACTTGATTTAATTAGTGAAAGGCATGCATGCGTCATGCCTTTTCCAATGTTTAACCTGCCTTGAACACACCAGCCAACTACTGAAAACATACGTGCTCCATGTTTTCCGTATAGATTCTGGACTACTTTCTCTATTACGCAGGCAGTGCGATCTCGCTGGGCAGTAGTCGGGCGCTTTGCATGATATCAACCCTGTTACACTGCCGGTTACATGGATAATTGCACTTTTGCCAATACATTTCACTGCGAGTAAACTTCTGTTTCACTTTGTGTCTGCTTTGCGCTCATGGCGGCTATCGGCACGCTTATGTGAAACTGTTTTACTTTTCATTTTCAGTTTGTGTGGCAAGAAAAGTCAAGTTAGGAGTTAACAACGCTAATAGCTCCTCTTGAAGATGGGTGTCCTTAGTGAAAACAGAACACTTGAGAGTAGGCCATTAAACCCCTCTCTAACATGGTATTTTCCATCATTAGTCATGAACACTATACAAAAGTGACTCTTTTTGACATTGTAGGTAGCTGTCCCTTTACGTGGTATGTAAAAAAACGTGTAAAGGGTCCAGGAATTCCCCACTGAGTGAACAGGGCTAGCTATGCAATCACAAACTGCTCTATTTAGAGGTAGTGTGGTCGAGTAGCCTTAGGCTTAACACAGAGGAGTGCAAGACATCTACAAATACACACAATAGTCAATAAATGAGAACTCAGGAAGAAGATCCACACCAATTTATACAAATAACAAGCATCTGTGTGTGTTTAGGTATCAGAAAAAATGTTCAGGTAAGTATGTATTTAAATAGGAATTATTTTTAGTTTAAAAAAATAGACCGTGCAATTTTTGAGATCTGCAATGTTAACCTATGGGAGGAAAAAGTTTTGCAAACAGGTAAAGTACAGTAAGTCATCACAAGACCAATCTCCTGGGATCAAGATGAGTAGTGGGCCAGGTCCAAGGCAGCACCCATAGTCCACCCTCGTGGCACAGGGCCACCGGGTGCAGAGTACAAAACAACATTGGGTGCCCAACGCCTGGAGATTGGTCACTGTGAAAAGAGGCTGCAGGTGTCGGTGTGAAGGCTGCAGTTGAGAAACCCAGGATTGATTGTTTCTGGAGAGGCTGCAGACCAGGTTGCCACTGTTGGCCCACTTCAACACTGGCTAGAGGTTCAGGAGCAGTGGTGCTGTCCAGCAGCGGTTTTGGCGGTCCAGAATTCTCTTGAGTGATACTTTGGTGCCTGCCAGGATGCAGAGAAGCAGCTCTACTACTCGACGGAAGTTCCTTGTTCTGGGGTGAAGGCTGGCACTCTTCCCAGGCTTTTGGACGTGTCAGAAGCTGGGGAACAAGGCACCTTTCCTGAGTCCATCACAGATCTTCAGTTCTTGTCTTTTGTGTCTGAGAAGGATCTGCTTCTCTGGTGCCAGGGGCTTCCCTAAATACTGAATTTAGGGGCATTAAGGGTGTGTAGGGTAGTAGCCAATTGATTACTGATCCTTGGGATCACTATGCCCCCATATGACAACTTTGTGGGAAGTTAGAATAACCCTGTCCCAGAATTCCTACGTATGCCATCACAAAATATACTACTTCTGAAAATGCATGTCTACCTCAGAATACCTCACTTTAAGGGTGCTACTAACGTGGGGGGTGGCACAGCACACCTACCCGACTAGCTAATCTTTTCACCTGTCCTAGTGCCAAATGGGCTCTGGGGGCCAGAACAGTGTCTCGGTGGCAGGCTGGCAGAAAATGGTCAGCAAGCACACCACATTCTGGTACGGTTTCAGGGACACCTCTAAGGTGCCCTCTGGGTGCATGTATTGGTAAATCCAACACTGACATTAGTGTGGTTTCACCAATATAAGATGTTTGATACCAAACATCCTTTTTTTCAGTGAAGCCATCATGTAGCTGGGAAACTCTTACTGACCAGTGTCCAGCACATGCTTCCCTGGTCACCTACTATGTCTGAGAATAAAAGACAAAGCAGGGTATACCTGCCCAAGCAGATAGGACCTCACATGTAATATAATGCACCCTGCCTTAGAGCTGTAAGGCCTACTAAAGGGGTGACTTACATATTTTGCATGTAGTGTTAGGGGACATGGCACACAGACTGTGTGCCATGCTGTGTTTTCACCTTTGTCTGCACCAAGACAGGCAACCTGCAATGGCAGCCTGTCATGTGCTTGGTAAGAGGTCGCTTAGGGTGGTACAATTCCTGCTGCAGCCCTTAGGGGCCCTCTTTGGTTTCCAAGGCCCTAGGTATCAGGGGTACCATTTACTAGGGACTTATACAGGGAGTGCAGAATTATTAGGCAAGTTGTATTTTTGAGGATTAATTTTATTATTGAACAACAACCATGTTCTCAATGAACCCAAAAAACTCATAAATATCAAAGCTGAATATTCTTGGAAGTAGTTTTTAGTTTGTTTTTAGTTTTAGCTATGTTAGGGGGATATCTGTGTGTGCAGGTGACTATTACTGTGCATAATTATAAGGCAACTTAACAAAAAACAAATATATACCCATTTCAATTATTTATTATTACCAGTGAAACCAATATAACATCTCAACATTCACAAATATACATTTCTGACATTCAAAAACAAAACAAAAACAAATCAGTGACCATTATAGCCACCTTTCTTTGCAAGGACACTCAAAAGCCTGCCATCCATGGATTCTGTCAGTGTTTTGATCTGTTCACCATCAACATTGCGTGCAGCAGCAACCACAGCCTCCCAGACACTGTTCAGAGAGGTGTACTGTTTTCCCTCCTTGTAAATCTCACATTTGATGATGGACCAGAGGTTCTCAATGGGGTTCAGATCAGGTGAACAAGGAGGCCGTGTCATTAGATTTCCTTCTTTTATACCCTTTCTTGCCAGCCACGCTGTGGAGTACTTGGACGCGTGTGATGGAGCATTGTCCTGCATGAAAATCATGTTTTTCTTGAAGGATGCAGACTTCTTCCTGTACCACTGCTTGAAGAAGGTGTCTTCCAGGAACTGGCAGTAGGACTGGGAGTTGAGCTTGACTCCATCTTCAACCCGAAAAGGCCCCACAAGCTCATCTTTGATGATACCAGCCCAAACCAGTACTCCACCTCCACCTTGCTGGCGTCTGAGTCGGACTGGAGCTCTCTGCCCTTTACCAATCCAGCCACGGGCCCATCCATCTGGCCCATCAAGACTCACTCTCATTTCATCAGTCCATAAAACCTTAGAAAAATCAGTCTTGAGATATTTCTTGGCCCAGTCTTGACGTTTCAGCTTGTGTGTCTTGTTCAGTGGTGGTCGTCTTTCAGCCTTTCTTACCTTGGCCATGTCTCTGAGTATTGCACACCTTGTGCTTTTGGGCACTCCAGTGATGTTGCAGCTCTGAAATATGGCCAAACTGGTGGCAAGTGGCATCGTGGCAGCTGCACGCTTGACTTTTCTCAGTTCATGGGCAGTTATTTTGCGCCTTGGTTTTTCCACACGCTTCTTGCGACCCTGTTGACTATTTTGAATGAAACGCTTAATTGTTCGATGATCACGCTTCAGAAGCTTTGCAATTTTAAGAGTGCTGCATCCCTCTGCAAGATATCTCTCTATTTTTGACTTTCCTGAGCCTGTCAAGTCCTTCTTTTTACCCATTTTGCCAAAGGAAAGGAAGTTGCCTAATAATTATGCACACCTGATATAGGGTGTTGATGTCATTAGACCACACCCCTTCGCATTACAGAGATGCACATCACCTAATATGCTTAATTGGTAGTAGGCTTTCGAGCCTATACAGCTTGGAGTAAGACAACATGCATGAAGAGGATGATGTGGTCAAAATACTCATTTGCCTAATAATTCTGCACTCCCTGTAGAGGGTGCTAAAGGATTTGCCAATTGGAGAAACAACTGCAGTTTAGGGAAGAGATCTGGGGAAAATGCACTGGCGAACTGGTTAGCAGGAAACCAGTGCACTTTCAGTCAAACTCATCTCAGATACCAGGCAAAAAGTGGGAGGTAACCACTGTAGGAAACTGGACCCTTGTTGCAGTACCCTCTCTTTTTGCCCGATGTTGGATACTAACTTCACTGAGTGTTTTGGGATCCTGCTAACCAGGCCCCAGCACCTGTGTTCTTACACAAATACTGTACCATTGTTCCAACAGTTGGCACCACCTCTGGCACACAGATAAGTCCCTTGTAAAATTTACCAGCAGTACCAAGGGCCCTGTGGCCAGAGAGGGTCCCTAAGGGCTGCAGCATTTATTATGCCACCCTGATGAAACCCCCCACTAAACACTGCAGATTGTGTGTGTTAGTGGAGAGAAAGGCAAAGTCGACATGGCATCCCTCTCTGCGTGCCACGCCTAACAAAAACTGTATGTGACATAGGTGAATCACTCATCTAGCAGGCCTTACAGACCGAAGGCCGGGTGCCCTATACCACAGGTGAGGGCGTAGCTGCATAAGCAATATGCCCCTACATTGTCTAAGTCCATTCTTAGACATTGTAAGTGCAGTGTGGCCATACTGACTACATGGGCTGGGAGTTTGTCATTTCGAACTCCACAGTTCCATGATGGCTTCAACTGACGAGTGGGAAGTTTGATATCAAACTTCTCAGCTCAAACCCACACTGATACAAGTGTTGGATTTATTGAAAAATGCACACAGAGGGCATCTTAGAGATGCCTGCTGTATTTCACCCATCCTCTAGTGTAAGGCTGACAGGTCTGTAGTAGCCCGACACTAACAGACAAGTTTCTGACTCCATTGGGTGAGAGCCTTTGTGCTCTCTGGGATCTGGGACAAAGCCTGCTCTAGGGGGTGTACTTCACCCCTCCACCCTGCAGGAACAGCAACACTTATTACACTGCCCCGGGCACTCCAGCTAGTGGAGATGCTGCATACCCCCCTTCCTTCCTCCCCCAGGCCCAAGCCCTACTTTTGGCAGCAGGTATGGCAGGAAAATTAGTAAACACCAGGAATGGTCACCCTAGCTGGGACCACCTGTAGGGTGTCCAGAGCAGAGGTGGCAGAATCATCCAACTTGTTTTGGAGGGTCTTAGCCAATAGGGTTGGGAATGTGCCACCCTCCCAAAAGGGAGTGGGAACAGAAAGGGTATAGCCACTCTCCGGGTCAGTAGCCATTGGCTACTGCGGACCTCTGTAACACCCATAAATCTGGTATTATGGGGCATCCCTGAACTCTGCTCTTCAGTTTCCTGGCAACCAGAAAGAAGGACGGAAGAGCTGTACAAGCAGAAAAGATTGAAGATGACAACTGACCTGGCCCCAGCCCTACAGGCCTGTCTGTAGCTTCAAGACTCCTGCCACAAGAAGGCGATGCATCCTGAAGGACCAGCAACCTCTAGAACCCCGTTCCCCCCACCCCCGAGGACTGCCTGCCTACCCAAGGTCCAAGATCTCCCCCGATGACAGCATCCCAGTCCACAAAGAAACCTCCAAGAAGGACCCCAGAACCACCCCAGATCTGTGAGTCCTGCCCACTCTGCACCCAATGCCCACAGCCCGTGTCCAGGTGCCCACGGCCCGTGTCCAGGTGCCCACTTCAAGTCCACCCTGGGTTGATCCCCTCATGACCAACACAACACCTGCAGCCTAAATCCAGAAGACCCTCCACCCCCTTCCCCACCCACCCAAAACCATGAGCTGCTCTGGTGAAGATTTCCCAATACTTTAAGGTAACCCTGCACTTGCAGCCCCTGGCCTTGGGGAACCCATCCAATGGCCCAGCAGCGTACCGCTCTACTTACCTGTCCAGCTGTTGGTTCTCTTCAGCCAGCTCCATGGACCAAGTCTGCAACATCTTTGCGACTCTCCCCTGGGTTTCCCCAATGAAAGGCATTGGGAGCCCGACCGTTTTGCATCCGACTGCTCCGTGCCGCTGAGGGTGTGTGCCCCCTCCTGAGAAGATATAACCCCCCCTCCCTCCCCTCCCAAGGTTGTGCCCTGAAGTCCTGAGTACTCACCTGCAAGCTGTACCTTTCTAAGTTACCCCAGTCTCCATAGGATTCCATCTGGCGCTTGACACCAACTTTGAGCTCTGCACCCGGCTGGCCCAGTGTTGCTGGTGATGCACCCTTGCGGTCTTCCTAAACTTTGCCCTTTGGACAACCCTAACCCCGAACACTGGGACTGTAAGTGGAGTACTTACCTGCAAATTGTGTTGTTACTTTTCCTCCTCTAGGACTGCATAACTTTCTATGAGAAATTGCACTATCTACATTTGAAATTGAAAAGTATTACTTACCTGTAAACTGTATACTTGAAAGTGATGCATTCCTGAAACTGTACTTACCTGCAACAAAGATCCTTTTGGTTCTAGAAATAAAGTATATATTTTTATACAAAAACATTTGCCTGGAGTTAGTCATTGAGAGTGCCTCATTTCTTGACTGTACAACAAGTGCTTAGCACTACCCTCTGATAAGCCTAACGGCTCAGCCACACAACCACAAAAGAGAGCATTAGTATTATCTACTTTAGCCTCTGGGAATCCAATGGACTTCGTGCACACTACACCTTACATTGGTATAGTATATACAGAGCCAGCTTCCTACAACCATGTCAAAAAGAGGCACTTTCCTACATGACCTCCCCCCAAACAAAAGAGGATGAAACTAACCCAAGAGAGCTTTCATCTTCTAAGTGGAAGAACCTGGAAAGGCCATCTGCATTTGGCATGGTCAGTCCCAGGTCTGTGTTCCACTGTGAAGTCCATTCCATTCCCTGGAGGGAGATGGACCACCATAACAGTTTGGGGTTTTCACCTTTCATTTGCATTAGCCATCTGAGAGGCCCGTGGTCAGTTTGAACAAGGAAGTGAGAGTCAAACAAGTATGGCCTCAGCTTCTTCAGTGACCGAACCACAGTAAAGTTTTCCCTGTCAATGGCAATTTAATGCTGCTCTCTGGGGAGTTACCTTATGCTAATTAAAGAAACTGGTTGGTCATGGCCATCATCATTGATTTGGAATAGAACTTCTCCTATTCCATGTTCAGAGATATATGTCTGCACTATAAACTGCTAAGTGTAATCTGGAGCTTTTAGAACAGGTGCTGAGCACATTACTTCCTTTAGAGTGTCAAAAGCCTTTTGACAGCTCATTGTCCAGTTCACTTTCTTGGGCATCTCTTTTGAAGTCAGTTCTGTGAGAGGTGCCACAATGGTGCCATATCATTTCACAAACCTCTTGTAGAACCCAGTCAAGCCAAGAATTGCCATGACTTTGGCCCGAGTGGTTGAAGCTACTCAGTAAGGAACTGTGGATCTTGGGTTTTAGTGGTTGAACTTGGCCCCCCCCCCCACCTACAAGGGGACTCAAGAATACAACTTGACCCTGCCCTACCTGGCACTTGCTTGCTTGGATAGCGAGGCCTACACTTTTCAGAGCCTCTAGGACCTTGCCAAGGTGGATAAGGTGGTTCTGCCAAGTAGAGCTAAAGACAGCAATATCATCAAGATATGCTGCACTGAAGTCCAACCCATCAAGGAATTTATTCACCAACCTTTGGAAGGTGGTAGGGACATTCTTTAGTCCAAAGGGCATAACAGTAAACGGATATTGCTCACTGAAGCGCCATCTTTCTAGCATGGTTACCCCCGGTTTTTGCCTGATGTCAGTGAGTTTAGACTGTAGTTCACCCTTTCACCACCAAACCTGACCACTACACTTGGACACAGAGTCTCCCCCCCAGGAGGCCCTTCAGCCCAAGGGCAGGGTGCATATCTGTAAGTGTGAGGGTACCCCTGCATGAGCAGTGTGCCCCTACAGACCCCAGGCCAATTCCTGGAATATGCACGTGCAGGGAAGCCATATTAAAGTATATAGTGGACACTGGTCAACATAAGTGGCTTCTCCGAACCTATGCATGTTTGGGATGAAACATGTTGGAATCGTGTAACTACACTGATTCCAGTCTTAATTGCATGATACCATATACTCTGGGGGTTCCTTAGAGAAGCTCCCCCAGTTCTGCCTGTGAAGTCTTACAGGGTATAGCTGCCAGCCAACGCGGCTTCTGACCCCAGACACTGTTCTGCCCTCCTGCTGGTGAGCCAGGCTCAGGCCAAAGGAGCAGAACAAATGAGTTCCTGCAAGGGACAGGTGTGACCACCTCCCCCTGTGTATTAGGTGACTAAGTGCTGTGAGGTGGCCTTTGAGTGCTACCAGACTGCTCTGAAGGGCACATTTGGTGCCCTACTTACAAAATCTGGTTTGCACCAGTTCAGGAACCCCACTCTGGTGCAAAACTATACAAAGGCCAGTGGAGTGAATACACCCCTCCTCCCCCCAGTCCAGCCTCTCCCCTCGGGAGGTGCACAGAGCTCTGCTAAGTAGCCAGTTGATGCTGCCATCTTGAAAATAAGATGGGCAGAGCCCCTGGCCCCTGGGAGCATCTGACTGGTTAGGACAGGTAGAGGACGCCAGGACTCCCTCAGATAGGTGGGGCACTGCAGAGAGTAACCAATTCCCTTTTAGGGTTACTTAAGGGCACCCTCTCAGGTGGGTCCTCAGATTTTGTAAAGCAAGACTCTCCAAGGAACTCTGCAAGACCCATTCTGCTCCTGGCCTCTGGAACCGCTGCTGGTCTGATTTGGAACCGAAACACCTCCGCTTCTGGTGGGAAGGATCCCACTGCAACATTGTTTCTCTGGATCCTGCAAGAATTCTGCAACATCCAAGGCTGTGCATCCTCCAGGGTCACAAGGACTCTGTTTGCACCAGAAAGCACGAATGAATCTCCCTTGGTGTGAAGGAATCATTCCCCTGCATCCACGGGCACCTCAAGACAACGTTGACCAGATGGTGGGGTCTGCTGTCCATGGACATCTGAAGATCCTGCTTCACAGGTGGCGAGTGTCACCTCCTCTGGGTCCTGCTAGTCTTCTAACCAACTTGACTGTGGGCCCCTGCTCCTGCCACTGGACTGGACCCCCTGTGCAAAGCGACTGTTGCACTTGCCAAGGCTTGTTGGGTCTTCCTCCGGGAGATCTTCAGGCACCAAGTAGCCCAGGCCTCAAGCACTCTCCAATGTGAAGATCAGGTCTTGTCCTGCAGCTCCTGCAATATGGGACTTCTGTTTTGTTGTGCTGGTGAGGCCCCTGCTTATGTCCATTGTGTGTGGGGCTTCATCGACTTCTGCAGGTCTTCCTGTGTACTGAGGGTCAGCCCTGACTCCCCCTTCTGGGTACAGTCTCCTGGACCTTGCAGGTCCGCAAAACTTTGCAAACTCTTCTACAGCTCATTTGCCTTTGCTTGTTGGTGACCTGGCTGGTCAGTGACTCTCCTGCAATCCGGCAACTGTCGAGGGACAGTTTGTAGGCAATTCCTGGGATCTTCTGCAGCTCTTGCACCCCACAGAAGCTGAACTTCATCCAACCACTTGCACCATTTGTGCACCTCCAAGGGTGCTGAAATCTGTCCCCTTCCTTTCCAGGCCCTCCAAGTCTGGAATCCAATCCTGGGTTCCAACGGCCAGGTCCACGGGTTGTGGCAGCAGCTGGACAATCAGAGGCATCTACTGACTTCTGAGGAGAGTCCCTTCTCCCCTCTGCATCCGGGTCACCGGTGTAGGTACTACTGTCTTCTGGTTATCCAGGTGTAGGGCACTCCTCACCCATCCATCCTTCCTTCCTTTTGTCTGCTGGTTTCCTCAGAGTCCACTGAGAAAGGTCCTGAATCCCACAAACTTCAACCACTACCTCCTGTGTTAGCCTTTGGGACAACAGGGTGGGTATCCACCTTGCACCTGGTTGCTAGGGACACTTACTGTACTTAATTCTGGTGTTTCTAACTGCCCACAAACTCCAACCACTACCTCCTGTGTTAGCCTATAGGACAACTGGGTGGGTATCTACCTTGCACCTGGTTGCTAGGGACACTTACTGTACTTAATTCTGGTGTTTCTAACTGCCCACAACTAACACCCCTACCTTGGATGGGGTGACCAATTCACATTCCATTATTTTAGTATATGGTTTGGCCCTCCCCTTGGACCCTGTTTATGCTATTTCCGATGGCAGTACAGCAATAAAGTACCCTTTATTTTTGCAACACTTGTGTGGTTCTTTCTTGTGAGTTACTCTCCGACTTCTCTGGTATTGCAGGTGCTTTACATTCCTCTTGGATAAGCTTCAGCTACCTCTAGAGAGCGTTTGCCATCTAGACACCTATTCATTATCAGTAAGGGTTGCCTGGACTCAGTATAGGGTGTCACACAATAGGTATACACCATAAACTGAGCCAGCCTCCTACACCCATCAGGAGTGGAGAATGCTAATTTCTCCTTTGCTCCAGGGGTCAGACCTATCTGCAGGTACCATGATGTGAGATCAAAAGTACATAGCTATTTGGCTCCCCCTAACCAGTCAATTAGTTCATTAGTCCTAGGAGTTGGGTGTGCATCTGTTTTGGTCACAGCCTTTAGGCCCCTACAGTCCACACAAAACCAGATTTATTTATTTGCACCCTGGAAATGAGGCTTGGGGGACTAAGACAACTGGGCTGGCCCAGGGGCTCGGAGTGCTCAATGACTTGCAATTCCAGAATCAATTTTTATGTTCTTTGACATGAATGACTGTAGATTTTATTCTTGAAGGTTAAGCTATCCCCCAGTGTCCACATCATGGGTGCCCAGTCTAGCCAGGAGTTAAAGAGAAGAGTTCAGCATACTGATATAGGACTTGCTTGTAGTCAGTCTGTTGTTGGTCAGTGAGGGTGTCTGAAAAGACCACTTATTCAACTGAGCCATCTTTGGGGTTGCTGGAGAGAAGGATCAGGGAGAGGTTCACTCTTAGCTTCCGGTCCCTCATTAGTGACCATAAGTATGGTCATCTCAGCTCTGTCAAGATAGGGTTTGAGGTGATTGACATTGATAACCCTTTTGCAGTTCCTGCAAGAGCCAAAGTCCAGCAGGGACGGAACTTAGGAGCTACAGGCTCCAAAATCCACACCTTCTGCCCTGACTGAAACTCCAGCAGTGCAGTCTTTTGGTCATACTAATGCTTCTGGATCTCTCGGCTGGCCTCAGATTTTGGAAGCTTTTTCCATGTACTCAGCCATTCAAGCGCAAAGGCCAAGCACGTAGTCCACAATATCCAGTTAAGGTTCTCTGAGAGGTCTCTTCCATCCCCCATTCACAAGACAAAGCGGTCCCCTTACAGGATGTCCAAACAGAAGCTCAAAGGGGGGGAAAACCTACTCCCGTTTGGGGCACTTCCCTGTAAGCAAAAAGCAGACATGGAAGTGAGACATTCCATCTCTTGAGTTTTTCAGGGAGTTCACCAATCATACCTTTCAATGTCTTGTTGAATCTCTCAACAAGGCCACTGGTCGGAGGGTGATATGGGGTAGTGAACTTATAGGTCACACCACACAACCCACATCCGTTTTAGGTAGCCAGACAAGAAGTTTGTACCTCTGTCTGACACCACCTCCTTTGGAAAGCCCACCCTGGTGAATACACCAATGAGGGCCCTAGCTATTGCAGGAGCAGTAGTAGTCCTCAGGGGAATTGCTTCAGGGTACCTGGTTGCATGAGCCTCTACAACCAATATGAATCTATTCCCTGATGCAGTTGGAGGATCAAGGGCGCCGACAACTTCAATACCTACCCTTTCAAAGGGAACCCTAACCACTGGAAGTTTAATTAAAGGGGTCTTCGGGAGGACACCTGTTTTTTCCACTAGCTTGACAGGTGGCACAAGATTTACAAAACTCCTTGACCTTCTGGGACATGCCTGGCCAACAGAAGTGGTTTAACAACCTACTCCATGTTTTTGCCTTGCCAAGATGCCCAGCTAGAGGAATATAGTTCAGAGGACACCAGTTGTTCAATCACCATGGTGACACTGGCACCAGTGTCTCTCAATGCTTCAACCTTAATCCCACTGATACACATCTGTTGTATGTATCTATCAAGGTTACTGGGACAGACATACATCTGGAGACTTACCACTGCATTTACTGCAGGTGCAAAAAAGGCTTTTTGTGGGGACAGGCAGGGTCTCCAGTTCAGTGTCCAAGAGCCGTACAGTCATGGCACCAAGGGCTTTTTGTAATTCCAGTTTTTCCCTTTCTAGCCACCCTTGGATTGTGAGGAGCCTCGTGCCCACCCTCCTGTGCTGTTTTGGGGCCCTTTGGAAGACTCTTCACTTTAATCCATGTTCTAGTTACCCTCTTTCCCTTGTGTGGGCTTTTTGGCCTCTTTATGGTCACCCACAACCAGTGGAAGTTTTGGTCACTTGTTTTTACCCAGTGGCCTACCTTCTTCCCCAATTCTGGAGGAGAAGGTAGACCTAGGTCTACCAGGGACTAGAGACTCTTGGGGTAAAGGTTCCACTCAAGTGATGGAGGATCTAGTTCCTCCTCTTCACCTGAGCTGCCCTGATCTGCAGGGTCTGTGGCTCCATCAGTAGAGTTTGCCTATCATACTATGCCAGCAGCTCTTTGAGATTGAGAAGCAGGGTTTGAGAACATTTTAATTTTGTACCCTTTAGAGAGGGTTCTTACCCGCTTATGGGAAAGCTGGAGGTAAGGGGTAAGGTTGAGCTCCTTTTCCACACACTTTGTGGTGCTCATTTTTGTTCTAAAGTTAGGACCTTTTTCAGCTAGAGAAAAATCCTAACAGTTTTTACAGTCCTAATTAAAGTAAATTTAAGATTTTTAGACTTAAGGTACAGGGATCTAACCCTCCTCCTAGCAGAACTTTTAAGAACTTGGAAAACTCCCCAATTTAAAAAATGCAATTTATCTAAAGGCAATTTTTGGATTTACTCATGTAGTCCCTTACTGACCAAGTGGTATCAGCAAAAGCAAAGTCGTAGCCCCCACTGTTGTTCACCAATGTAGGAAGCTGGCTCTCTATATGGTGCATCAGAAAGAAGTACATTGTGTAGAGAGTCCAGTGAATCCCCAATTGGTTTGCAGAAGCAAAAGTAGATAGGACTAATGCTTTATTTTGTGGTAGTGTGGGCAAGCAGATAGGCATATCAGAGGGTAGTGGTAAGCATTTGTTGTACTTGGAGGTAATAAGTGAGGCACTCATTTAATCAGAGAACAAATTAGAGAAATAACACTTGTTATATATGTTTCCAACCCAAGAACTTAGTAATCAGGTAAGTACTTTGTCAAGCACAAATACTTTTAAGTAAAAAAAAAAAAAAAAAAAAAAAATCAACACTTAGTGCAATTGTCAGTTCTTCAATGTTAACCTATGAAGGAAAGCAAAATGCTACTTACCAGTAGACATCACTTTGTGGCATGTAGTGCTGTAGATTCACATGATGTGCATAAGCTCACCAGCTAGTGTTGGGTTCAGACTAGTACCACTTGTTTTTCTTCAAAGAAACTGAGTCACAGGATTGAGCGACTCCTCGGTAATACTGTGCATGGGCATTGAGTCCTTTGTTAGATTGTTTCTCCGCAGTGGGAGAGTGAAGTAGTGAAAAATAGGGAGTAGAACAGAAAAGATGTCCATAGTCAATAGTATGTATTTACATATGTACACTATTTACATATTAATAAATTGCAATGTCTACACATGTCCGGGGAGGAGGGAGGGCGGATGTGAATCTACAGCACTACATGCCAGGAACAGAGGTCTACTGGAAAGTAACATTTTTCATTCGAAGGCATGTGTAGCTATGGATAACATGCTGTGCACAGACTGTAAAGCAGTCTCTCAAAGTGGGGGCTAGCGTGCAGGAATTTTAATTCTTTGAAAAAGTGTTTTGAGTACAGCTTGTCCAACATTTGCCTATTGTTGTGCAAAGACGTCCACACAATTTCTTTTTTTTTTTTTTTCAATGTGTGTGGTGTAGACCATGTTGCTGCTTTACAAATATCTACAATAGGTATGTTATCTAAGAATTCCATAGATGCACCTTTCCTAGGGGAGTGTGCTCTAGGAGGTACAGGTAATTGTCCTTTAGATTTACTATAGCAAGTTTGAAAACATTTGACTATCTAGCTATAGTTGTTTTAGATATAGGCTCTTTGTGTGGTAAGGAGAAAGCCACAAACTGTTGTATTTTCCTAAAATGTTTTGTTCTATCTATATAATGCGTAAGAGCCCTTTTAACATCCAGAGTATGTAGAGCTCTCTCTGCTAACTGAACCTGGCTGTGGCAAGAAAACTGGTAATTCTATTGTTTGATTAATATGGATTTGTCAAATTACGTTTGGAAGGAATTTTGGATTTGTTCTAACCACTTTTTTTTTTTTTATAATAAACTTAAATGTAAGGTTCTTCCAAAGTTAAATCTTGGCTCTCATTGACACAAAGGAAGGTGATAAAGATTATAAGCTACTTTCCATGAAAAGACTTATAGGGAACAGGAATGAAGTGGCTTAAACGGTGGAGCCATAAGCATTGTGAGTAAAATTTTAAGATTCCAAGATGGAGCTGGGGGAATTCTTGATGGAATTATTCTTTTTAGTCTGTCCATAAAAGCTTTGTGCTTGGAATTCTAAAGAAAGAAATATGCTATTTTGAAGATATGCAGCTATGGCTGCTAAATGTAAATGAAAAGATGTGTACGCTAAATTTGCTTTTTTAAGTGCAATAAATATTTGTACTGTTGGTTTGTGAGGGTCAATGTTTTTTGTTTGATAATGGCAGATAATGGTGTTTCCATTTTGCTGCATAACATTATCTAGATGTAGGTTTGAGTGCTTATTTAAGGATATCCATACATTCCTGTGGTAACTGTAAATATCCAAATTCTATAACCTCTGGAGCCATATTGCTAGGTTGAGTGATTTGGGATTTGGATGTCTTATTTGACCCAGTCTGTGTCAAGAGGTCTGGTGGGAAGCTTCTGGTGTGGAACAACCGAGTTCTGAAAGTGTTGTGACCATCTAGGAGCCACTAATATGTTGAGGGAAGATTGTTTTATCTTCCGGACCAGAAAAAGTAAGAGAGGGAGAGGGGGGGGAGAAAAGGTAAGCAAATATCCCTGACCAACTCATCCATACAGCAATGCCCTTGGACTGAGGGTGTGGGTACCTGGAAGTTTTGGCATTTTTTGTTTTGAACTATTGCGAATAGGTCTATTTGATGTGTTGCCCATTTTTAGAAGTAATGTTGAAGGAGCTGTACACATTTGTGTGTTTGCTGCTGTATTATGCTTAGTAGGTCTGCAAAATGATTGCCTGTCCCTGGGAGATACTGTACCACTATGTGAATGTGGTGAAGAATTGCTCATTTCCATATTGTTTGTGCAAGATTGGACCCCATTTTTGAAGATAGTACATGGCAGTCATTCTTGTTGTCTGCAAGTATCAACACTGTCTTGTGTTGCAATTGTGAAAGGAACGCGTTCACTGCTAAGAATACTGCTTGCAGTTCCAAGCAGTTGATGTGAAGAGACCGTTGGGTATTGTCCAATATCCACTGAACTGTGAGGTTCAGGAGATGAGCTCCCAAACTGGTGTTTAAGCATCTGCTATAAGGGTGATCTGAGACAGAGTGTAAAAAGGTCTGCCCTTTCATTCTTAAGGTTTGTGGTGTTCCACCAATGTAGAGAGCGAGAAGTCTGGCGGTCCTGTAACACTAGATCTTCCATTTGACCCTGTTTCTGAGACCATTGACGAGAGAGACCTTGTTGAAGAGGGCGCATATAAAGTATGGCATGAGGTACGATGGCAATACAAGATGCCATCATCCCTACCAGTTTAAAAAAAGTTCTAATTGTGTATGCTTGGTTCTGTTTTAAAGTAGAAATTAATGTTTGAAAAACCTGAACGAGGGCTGAGTTGGGAAATGCTAGCCCTAATTGTGTGTTGAATATAGCTCCTAGATAGAGTTGTGTCTGGAGAGGTTGCAGATGAGATTTGATATAGATTATGGTGAACCCCAGACAGTATGAGACTAACTGTAGTTTGAGTGTGGCTTTGACACGATGAATGAATTGGCTTTTATGAGCCAATCGTCCAAGTAAGGGAAAACATGATTTTTTTTCTTCTGAGATGCGCTGCAACTACAGCAAGACATTTTGTGAATACTCTGGGAGCGGTTGCAACTTCGAATGGTGATACTTTGAATTGATAATGTTCTCCTGCAACTACAAATTTTAGGTATTGGTGGTGTGCAGGATGAATGGGAAAGTAAGCCCTCCTTTAGGTCTAACGCTATCATGAAGTTGCCTTGTCATAGGGGAATAACATACTGAACATTGACCATATGAAAGTGCTCTGATAGGATGTAGTGGTTTGAGGGTCAGATATAATATTGGTCTGAGTCCCCACCTTTTTTTGGGTATTTGAAAATAGAGGGAGTAAACTCCTGTTCCTTGGTATTGTAATGGTACTGGTTCTATAGCCCCCTTTTAGAAGAAGCAAGTGTACTTCCTCTTTGAGAAGAATGAGATGATCTTATCAGCGTTTGTGAACTTGAGGGGGTGTATTTGTTGGAGAGGAAATGAGGTCCAGACAGTAAACATTTTGGATAATTTGAAGTAACCATTGATCTGTGGTAATCTGAGACCACTGGGGGTAAAAATGTTGTAACCTACCCGCAAGGGAGGGTTGGTATGTTTTGTTTTAGGTCATTGTTTAGTGGCAGATGAGGAACCTCTAGATTTAGATGATTTTCCTCTTCCTTGGTTATTGCTGCCTCTATATGATCCTCTAAGGTAACCTCTGGCGTATTGCAAGATGAGCTTTGATTGGAAGAATGTTCCTGAAATAATGCTCGACAGCCCCTTGAAAATGCGATGCGATGAAAAGTACTCGTGTGTGTGCTGGCTTACAGACATCACGTGGCAGAGATAGACCCAAAGAGGGCCCAAAAGGACTTCTTTTCACCACTAAAGGCTGAACATTTTGATTCGGAGTGTAGAAATGGAACCAAAAGTATTAAAGAATACCCGATAGAAAACAATACTGACAGTGATAGAACGGAAATAATACAGTTTTAGACTTTATGGAACTGAGAACTCGGAGCCAGAAGAACACACTGCCGAACGACAGCAGAGAGAAACAATCTAACAAAAGAACTCAATGCCCATGCCCAGTATTACCAAGAGGAGGAGTCACTCGATCTCATGACTCGAAAAGTTTCTGCGATGAAAAACAAGTGTACTGCTCTGAACCCAACACTAAATGGCGAGCTTATGCACAGCATGTATATCTACAGCTACATATACCAGTGAACACAATGTCCAGTAAACAGGGTTAACAACGATTATGAGGCCATTCTCAGAGTTAAGGTAAATACTGGGCAGTGATCAGAAGCATACGAGCAGGTCACTCCAGGCAGCACGGGGCAGCCGGGTGCATTAAAGCTTCGGGTGCCCAATGGTTTCCAAGGGGAGTTTGGTCCTCGTGAAGACAGGCTGCAGGCTCTGGCTAGGAAGCCAGTTGGGGACAACATACAGGACATACAGGTAGGTAGTAGACTTGGTTGCTCAGGGACATAAGTGCACCTCTGGCTCTTTTCTCTAGTGCCCAGGGGTGATGGATGCAGGGGTGTCCTTAGGCATCTAGTTTCCTTTTCTGGGAGCACTTGCGGTCTGGAGGGCCTGCGTGTTGAGGCTGTAGGTGTCGTCATGAAGGGAGAGGGGGTTGGGAGGACCAGGGTGGACTCTAGCTCAGAAGACTGGAACCTCCTTGGCACCAGTGACCCGCCTCAGATGGGATCGGGGCGACAGGTGCAGTGGTTGCTGGAGGTGTCTGGTTTTCTCTCACCACAAGGCTGTGGGAGAGGGGGCCTGCAAGCAGAGGCTGCAGGCGACTTGGGGGAGTCCATGAGCGGTGATACCACAGTGGACTCTGATTCTGATGCTTGAACCACTGGTTGACTTCATCTCAGGTCACAGACCCTGGGTGCAGAGGCCACTTAGGGTCTTGGGTCTCTGCAGTTCCGGAGGCTGCAGAGTCCTTTCTTGAAACTTTGTTGCAAAGTAGTTCCACTGCTCATGGGAGTGAGTGTTTGTGGAAGGCAGGGAGCCCCTCGAGGGTTTATGGGGGGCTCAGCTGCAGGACGAGTCACCTTATGGGCAGAGTCTGTTGAGGTCAGCAGGCAGGAGGGAGGGGCTGGTTCCAAGTTAACTGCTTCTTTTCCTCTTTGGCAGGAGTGACTCTTCTTAGCCCTTTGCTTAACAGGTGGTAAGGATCCAAGTTGTAGGGTTCAGGACTGCCACCTAAATACTTAATTCAGGGGCGTTACAGTGAGTGTCAGGCAGTAGCCAATGGGCTGTCCACCTTTAGGGTGACTACACACTTTCTATGACCATTTCCACTGGGAACTGGGCATATCCCAACCCTAGTGGCCTAAATCCTTCCTAACAAGATGGAGGAATTTAAAAAAGTAGTGTCCACTTCAGCTCCCTGCCTGGGTGAGGGGATAACACCCCCACCCAGTGCAGGTTGTTGTCTCTGCTCTCACTTTGGAAGGTTAAGAGGGAGGGGGGCACAGAAATGCATCTATGGTGGCTGAACTGGTAAGGACCAGTCAGTCAACCCACTAGTAGCCGGTAGGTTTTCAGGGGGCACCTCTAAGGTGTCCTCTGGGTGCAGTTATTAATAAATCCCTCACTGGCATCAGTGAGGATTTATTAACCCCTTCGCTGCCAGGCCTTTTCCCCTTCCTGTGCCAGGCCTTTTTTTGGCAATTTGGGGCAGTTTGCGCTTGGGCCCTCATAACGTTTTGTCCACATAAGCTAGCCAAGCCAAATTTGCGTCCTTTTTTCCAACATCCTAGGGATTCTAGAGGTACCCAGACTTTGTGGGTTCCCCTGAAGGAGGCCAAGAAATTAGGCAAAATACAGTGAAAATTTCGTTTTTTTTCCAAAAAAATGGGAAAAAGTGGCTGCAGAAGAAGGCTTGTGTTTTTTCCCCTGAAAATGGCATCAACAAAGGGTTTGCAGTGCTAAAAGCACCAGCTTCCAGGCTTTCAGGAACATGCAGACTTAAATCATAAAACCCAATTTTTCAACACAAATTTGGCATTTTACTGGGACATACCCCATATTCAAAAATGTGTGCTTTCAGCCTCCTTCCAGTCAGTGACAGAAATGGGCGTGAAACCAATACTGTAAAGAAAGACAAGAGGCAATAACACTTGTTTTGCTAATCTATGTTCCCCCAAGTCTCCCGATAAAAATGATACCTCACTTGTGTGGGTAGGCCTAGCGGCCGCGACAGGAAACACCCTGTAAAGAAATGGCTCCCTGTTGCAGTTACCCCCCACTTTTTGCCTGATACTGATGCTGACTTGACTGAGAAGTGTGCTGGGACCCTGCTAACCAGGCCCCAGCACCAGTGTTCTTTCACCTAAAATGTACCATTGATCCCACAATTGGCACACCCTGGCATCCAGATAAGTCCCTTGTAACTGGTACCTCTGGTACCAAGGGCCCTGATGCCAGGGAAGGTCTCTAAGGGCTGCAGCATGCATTATGCCACCCTAGAGACCCCTCACTCAGCACAGCCACACTGCTTACAAGCCTGTGTGTGCTAGTGAGAACAAAATGAGTAAGTCGACATGGCACTCCCCTCAGGGTGCCATGCCAGCCTCTCACTGCCTATGCAGTATAGGTAAGACACCCCTCTAGCAGGCCTTACAGCCCTAAGGCAGGGTGCACTATACCATAGGTGAGGGTACCAGTGCATGAGCATGGTACCCCTACAGTGTCTAAACAAAACCTTAGACATTGTAAGTGCAGGGTAGCCATAAGAGTATATGGTCTGGGAGTCTGT
The DNA here is from genome assembly GCF_031143425.1 of Pleurodeles waltl. Taxonomy (NCBI): domain Eukaryota; kingdom Metazoa; phylum Chordata; class Amphibia; order Caudata; family Salamandridae; genus Pleurodeles; species Pleurodeles waltl. Next base: position 536,994,157 of record NC_090451.1, read on the forward strand.
CAAACACGAACTCCACAGCACCATAATGGCTACACTGAAAACTGGGAAGTTTGGTATCAAACTTCTCAGCACAATAAATGCACACTGATGCCAGTGTACATTTTATTGCAAAATACACCCCAGAGGGCACCTTAAGAGGTGCCCCCTGAAACTTAACCGACTATCTGTGTAGGCTGACTAGTTTTAGCAGCCTGCCACAAACCGAGACATGTTGCTGGCCCCATGGGGAGAGTGCCTTTGTCACTCTGAGGCCAGTAACAAAGCCTGCACTGGGTGGAGATGCTAACACCTCCCCCAGGCAGGAATTGTCACACCTGGCGGTGAGCCTCAAAGGCTCACCTCCTTTGTGCCAACCCAGCAGGACACTCCAGCTAGTGGAGTTGCCCGCCCCCTCCGGCCAGGCCCCACTTTTGGCGGCAAGGCCGGAGAAGATAATGAGAAAAACAAGGAGGAGTCACTGACCAGTCAGGACAGCCCCTAAGGTGTCCTGAGCTGAAGTGACTCTAACTTTTAGAAATCCTCCATCTTGCAGATGGAGGATTCCCCCAATAGGGTTAGGATTGTGACCCCCTCCCCTTGGGAGGAGGCACAAAGAGGGTGTACCCACCCTCAGGGCTAGTAGCCATTGGCTACTAACCCCCCAGACCTAAACACGCCCTTAAATTTAGTATTTAAGGGCTACCCTGAACCCTAGAAAATTAGATTCCTGCAACTACAAGAAGAAGGACTGCCTAGCTGAAACCCCTGCAGCGGAAGACCAGAAGACGACAACTGCCTTGGCTCCAGAAACTCACCGGCCTGTCTCCTGCCTTCCAAAGATCCTGCTCCAGCGACGCCTTCCAAAGGGACCAGCGACCTCGACATCCTCTGAGGACTGCCCCTGCTTCGAAAAGACAAGAAACTCCCGAGGACAGCGGACCTGCTCCAAGAAAAGCTGCAACTTTGTTTCCAGCAGCTTTAAAGAACCCTGCAAGCTCCCCGCAAGAAGCGTGAGACTTGCAACACTGCACCCGGCGACCCCGACTCGGCTGGTGGCGATCCAACACCTCAGGAGGGACCCCAGGACTACTCTGATACTGTGAGTACCAAAACCTGTCCCCCCTGAGCCCCCACAGCGCCGCCTGCAGAGGGAATCCCGAGGCTTCCCCTGACCGCGACTCTTTGAATCTAAAGTCCCGACGCCTGGGAGAGACCCTGCACCCGCAGCCCCCAGGACCTGAAGGACCAGACTTTCACTGGAGAAGTGACCCCCAGGAGTCCCTCTCCCTTGACCAAGTGGAGGTTTCCCCGAGGAACCCCCCCCTTGCCTGCCTGCAGCGCTGAAGAGATCCCGAGATCTCTCATAGACTAACATTGCGAACCCGACGCTTGTTTCTACACTGCACCCGGCCGCCCCCGCGCCGCTGAGGGTGAAATTTCTGTGTGGACTTGTGTCCCCCCCGGTGCCCTACAAAACCCCCCTGGTCTGCCCTCCGAAGACGCGGGTACTTACCTGCAAGCAGACCGGAACCGGGGCACCCCCTTCTCTCCATTCTAGCCTATGTGTTTTGGGCACCACTTTGAACTCTGCACCTGACCGGCCCTGAGCTGCTGGTGTGGTGACTTTGGGGTTGCTCTGAACCCCCAACGGTGGGCTACCTTGGACCAAGAACTGAACCCTGTAAGTGTCTTACTTACCTGGTAAAACTAACAAATACTTACCTCCCCTAGGAACTGTGAAAATTGCACTAAGTGTCCACTTTTAAAACAGCTATTTGTGAATAACTTGAAAAGTATACATGCAATTTTGATGATTTGAAGTTCCTAAAGTACTTACCTGCAATACCTTTCGAATGAGCTATTACATGTAGAATTTGAACCTGTGGTTCTTAAAATAAACTAAGAAAAGATATTTTTCTATATAAAAACCTATTGGCTGGATTTGTCTCTGAGTGTGTGTACCTCATTTATTGTCTATGTGTATGTACAACAAATGCTTAACACTACTCCTTGGATAAGCCTACTGCTCGACCACACTACCACAAAATAGAGCATTAGTATTATCTATTTTTACCACTATTTTACCTCTAAGGGGAACCCTTGGACTCTGTGCATGCTATTCCTTACTTTGAAATAGCACATACAGAGCCAACTTCCTACATTGGTGGATCAGCGGTGGGGTACAAGACTTTGCATTTGCTGGACTACTCAGCCAATACCTGATCACACGACAAATTCCAAAATTGTCATTAGAAATTGATTTTTGCAATTTGAAAAGTTTTCTAAATTCTTAAAAGTCCTGCTAGGGCCTTGTGTGTTAAGTCCCTGTTTAGCATTGTCTTTTAGAGTTTAAAAGTTTGTTAAAAGTTTGAATTAGATTCTAGAACCAGTTGTAGATTCTTAAAAAGTATTCCAACTTTTAGAAGCAAAATGTCTAGCACAGATGTGACTGTGGTGGAACTCGACACCACACCTTACCTCCATCTTAAGATGAGGGAGCTAAGGTCACTCTGTAAAATAAAGAAAATAACAATGGGCCCCAAACCTACCAAAATACAGCTCCAGGAGCTTTTGGCAGAGTTTGAAAAGGCCAACCCCTCTGAGGGTGGCAACTCAGAGGAAGAGGATAGTGACTTGGAGGAAAATTCCCCCCTACCAGTCCTATCTAGGGAGAACAGGGTCCCTCAAACCCTGACTCCAAAAATAATAGTCAGAGATGCTGGTTCCCTCACAGGAGAGACCAACACCTCTGAAATCACTGAGGATAACTCCAGTGAAGATGACCCCCTGTTAGCCAGGATGGTCAAAAGATTGGCTTTGGAAAAGCAGCTCCTAGCCATAGAAAGGGAAAGAAAAGAGATGGGCCTAGGTCCCATCGATGGTGGCAGCAACTTAAATAGGGTCAGAGATTCTCCTGATATCCTAAAAATCCCCAAAGGGATTGTAACAAAATATGAAGATGGTGATGACATCACCAAATGGTTCACAGCTTTTGAGAGGGCTTGTGTAACCAGAAAAGTAAACAGATCTCACTGGGGTGCTCTCCTTTGGGAAATGTTCACTGGAAAGTGTAGGGATAGACTCCTCACACTCTCTGGAAAAGATGCAGAATCTTATGACCTCATGAAGGGTACCCTGATTGAGGGCTTTGGATTCTCCACTGAGGAGTATAGAATTAGATTCAGGGGGGCTCAAAAATCCTCGAGCCAGACCTGGGTTGATTTTGTAGACTACTCAGTAAAAACACTAGATGGTTGGTTAACTGGAAATGAAGTGTGTGACTATGTTGGGCTTTATAATTTGTTTATGAAAGAACACATTTTAAGTAACTGCTTCAATGAAAAGTTGCATCAGTATCTGGTAGACCTAGGTCCAATTTCTCCCCAAGAATTGGGAAAGAAGGCAGACCACTGGGTCAAGACTAGGGTAACCAAAACTTCCACTGGGGGTGACCAAAAGAAAGGGGTTACACAAACTCCCCAGGAGAAAGTGGGTGACACTAGAAACAAAGAAAAAGAGTCCTCTGTAGGCCCCCAAAAACCAGAACAGGTGGGTGGGCCCCAAGACACAACCCAAAACAAAGGTGGGTACCAGGGTAAGAACTGGGATGCCACTAAGGCCTGGTGCCACAACTGTAAACAGTCTGGGCACCACACCAAGGACACTTCTTGTCCCAAAAACAAACCCCAGAACAAAATTCCTGGGGTAACCAGTGTAGCCATGGGAGATGACTCCTCAGATGAGGAGGTCTTCCTAGCCTTCAACTGGAAACAGGGCCCAACAGGTGAGTTGGAGATTCCAGAGGGAAGTAGACACTTCCACCACCTACTGGTGAATGGAATCCCAACCACTGCCCTGAGAGACACTTGTGCCAGTCACACTATTGTGCATGACAGGCTGGTGCTCTCAAACCAGTACATCCCAGGTGAGACTGCCAGGGTAAGAGTTAGCCTAGACAGGGTCACTAAGAGGCCTGTGGCTTTAGTGCCCATAGAAGTGGGTGGCACTCTTAGCTGGAGAAGGGTAGTAGTCAGTACAGACCTCCCCCTTGATTGTCTCCTTGGAAATGACTACCCAGAGGTTAGTCAGAGCTCAAGAGAGGAACTGGTCCAGTGCCAGTCCTCTCCCAAGGATTCTGGAAGTCCTGCCTCTGCAGTAAATGCAAGTAGGCCCCAGAAGAAAAAGAAAAGGAAACAGAGTAGGAAAGGTGGACAACCTTTAGCCAAGGTTCCAGCAAGCCAAGGAGATTCTGCTCCAGTAGGGGAGAACTCCAAAAATGGCTCTGATAAAGTCCAACCTGACCCACAAGAAGTCCTGGCTAGTCAGGCAACTGTTAAGCCTGAGTGGGTGGCTCCTCAGCTAACAGAAGAAAGAGTGGAAGAAGGGTGTTTACTACAAGATGTGGTGACCCCCCACTCTAATACAGCAGACAGGCACCCTGAACCCAAAGAAGCCTGTAACTTAGCCCCTTCCCTTGTAGGTGAAGAGCTAAAGGTGTGGTTCTGGGCACTGACAGCTGTCAGTGGCCTCTGCTGGGTGTTAGCCTTTATGGCTGCACTATCCTTGGCCTGGTGGTCTGACCCCATGCCAAATAACAAGTTAGGCCCCCTGACCCTGTTGGTCATGGTGGGGTTACTCCAGCTCTGGGTAACCTCTTTGGGTAAGCTAGGGGTGACCCTGGCTAAGATAAGATTAGCAGAGGTGGATACCTCTGACCTCAAAATAGAGAGAATGGGTGAAGACATAAAAAGCACAGACAAGAGGCAGTTCAGACTAGGTCCTATCACTGTGGAAGTGGGTCAGTTCCCCAGAGGGAATGACCTGAACAGGAGGATGTAAGGCAGAGTAGGCCCTGCAACAAACCAGCCATTTCCTCTACTCTTCCTCGCCTGACAGACTAGGAAGACTCTTCCAGCGTTGGCTGAGTCTCCTGGCCTGTGGGCTGGGGGGGGCTTGTGTAAAGAAATGGCTCCCTGTTGCAGTTACCCCCCACTTTTTGCCTGATACTGATGCTGACTTGACTGAGAAGTGTGCTGGGACCCTGCTAACCAGGCCCCAGCACCAGTGTTCTTTCACCTAAAATGTACCATTGATCCCACAATTGGCACACCCTGGCATCCAGATAAGTCCCTTGTAACTGGTACCTCTGGTACCAAGGGCCCTGATGCCAGGGAAGGTCTCTAAGGGCTGCAGCATGCATTATGCCACCCTAGAGACCCCTCACTCAGCACAGCCACACTGCTTACAAGCCTGTGTGTGCTAGTGAGAACAAAATGAGTAAGTCGACATGGCACTCCCCTCAGGGTGCCATGCCAGCCTCTCACTGCCTATGCAGTATAGGTAAGACACCCCTCTAGCAGGCCTTACAGCCCTAAGGCAGGGTGCACTATACCATAGGTGAGGGTACCAGTGCATGAGCATGGTACCCCTACAGTGTCTAAACAAAACCTTAGACATTGTAAGTGCAGGGTAGCCATAAGAGTATATGGTCTGGGAGTCTGTCAAACACGAACTCCACAGCACCATAATGGCTACACTGAAAACTGGGAAGTTTGGTATCAAACTTCTCAGCACAATAAATGCACACTGATGCCAGTGTACATTTTATTGCAAAATACACCCCAGAGGGCACCTTAAGAGGTGCCCCCTGAAACTTAACCGACTATCTGTGTAGGCTGACTAGTTTTAGCAGCCTGCCACAAACCGAGACATGTTGCTGGCCCCATGGGGAGAGTGCCTTTGTCACTCTGAGGCCAGTAACAAAGCCTGCACTGGGTGGAGATGCTAACACCTCCCCCAGGCAGGAATTGTCACACCTGGCGGTGAGCCTCAAAGGCTCACCTCCTTTGTGCCAACCCAGCAGGACACTCCAGCTAGTGGAGTTGCCCGCCCCCTCCGGCCAGGCCCCACTTTTGGCGGCAAGGCCGGAGAAGATAATGAGAAAAACAAGGAGGAGTCACTGACCAGTCAGGACAGCCCCTAAGGTGTCCTGAGCTGAAGTGACTCTAACTTTTAGAAATCCTCCATCTTGCAGATGGAGGATTCCCCCAATAGGGTTAGGATTGTGACCCCCTCCCCTTGGGAGGAGGCACAAAGAGGGTGTACCCACCCTCAGGGCTAGTAGCCATTGGCTACTAACCCCCCAGACCTAAACACGCCCTTAAATTTAGTATTTAAGGGCTACCCTGAACCCTAGAAAATTAGATTCCTGCAACTACAAGAAGAAGG